>NC_056737.1:1014898341-1014930841 GCF_019279795.1 Protopterus annectens
AATTTACACTAAATGTTATCAGTATACACAGTAATATCCAATCAATTTACACAAAATGCATATCAGCATACACAGTAATATCCAATCAATTTACACAAAATGTGCATCAGCATATACAGTAATATCCAATCAATTTACACAAAATGCATATCAGCATACACAGTAATATCCAATCAATTTACTCAAAATGTGCATCAGCGTACACAGTAATATACAACCAATTTACACAAAATATGTATCAGTATATACAGTAATATCCAATCAATTTACACAAAATGCATATCAGCATACACAGTAATATCCAATCAATTTACACAAAATGTGCATAAGCATATACAGTAATATCCAATCAATTTACACAAAATGCATATCAGCATACACAGTAATATCCAATCAATTTACACAAAATGTGTATCAGCATACACAGTAATATCCAATCAATTTACACAAAATATGTATCAGTATATACAGTAATATCCAATCAATTTACACAAAATGTGCATCAGCATATACAGTAATATCCAATCAATTTACACAAAATGCATATCAGCATACACAGTAATATCCAATCAATTTACTCAAAATGTGCATCAGCATATACAGTAATATCCAATCAATTTACACAAAATGTGTATCAGCATGCACAGTAATATCCAACCAATTTACACAAAATGTGTATCAGCATACACAGTAATATCTAATCAATTTACACAAAATGTGTACCAGCATATACAGTAATATCCAATCAATTTACACAAAATGTGTATCAGCATATACACTAATATCCAATCAATTTACACAAAATGTGTATCAGTATATACAGTAATATCCAATCAATTTACACAAAATGTTCTTCAGCATATACAGTAATATCCAATCAATTTACATAAAATGTGTATCAGCATACACAGTAATATCCAATCAATTTACACAAAATGTGTATCAGCATACAAAGTAACATCCAATCAATTTACACTAAATGGTAACAGCATACACAGTAATATCCAATCAATTAACACAAAATGTGTATCAGCATACACAGTAATATCCAATCAATTTACACAGAATGTGTATCAGCATATACAGTAATATCCAATCAATTTACACAAAATGTATATCAGCATACACAATAATATCCAATCAATTAATACAAAATGTGTATTAGCATATACAGTAATATCCAATCAATTTACACAAAATCTGTATCAGCATACACAGTAATATCCAATCAATTTACACAAAATGTGTATCAACATATACAGTAATATCCAATCAATTTACACAAAATGTGTATCAGCATACACAGTAATATCCAATTAATTTACACAAAATGTGTATCAGCATATACAATAATATCCAATCAATTTACACAAAATGTGTATCAGCATACACAGTAATATCCAATCAATTTGCACAAAATGTGTATCAGAATACACAGTGATATCCAATCAAGTTACACAAAATGTGTATCAGCATACACAGTAATATCCAATCAATTTACACAAAATATGTATCAGCATACACAGTAACATCCAATCAATTTACACAAAATTTGTATCAGCATACACAGTAATATCCAAACAATTTACACAAAATGTGTATCAGCATACACAGTAATATTTACACAAAATGTGTATCAGCATATACAATAATATCCAATCAATTAACACAAAATGTGTATCAGCATACACAGTAATATCCAATCTATTTACACAAAATGTGTATCAACATACACAGTAATATCCAATCAATTTACACAAAATGTGTATCAGAATACACAGCAATATCCAATCAATTTACACAAAATGTGCATCAGCGTACACAGTAATATCCAATCAATTTACACAAAATGTGTATCAGCATACACAGTAATATCCAATCAATTTACACAAAATGTGTACCAGCATATACGTTAATATCCAATCAATTTACACAAAATGTGTATCAGTATATACAGTAATATCCAATCAATTTACACAAAATGTGCTTCAGCATATACAGTAATATCCAATCAATTTACATAAAATGTGTATCAGCATACACAGTAATATCCAATCAATTTACACAAAATGTGTATCAGCATACAAAGTAACATCCAATCAATTTACACTAAATGTTATTAGCATACACAGTAATATCCAATCAATTTACACAAAATGTGTATCAGCATACACAGTAATATCCAATCAATTTACACAAAATGTGTATCAGCATATACAATAATATCCAATCAATTTACACAAAATGTGTATCAGCATACACAGTAATATCCAATCAATTTACACAAAATGTGTATCAGCATACACAGTAATATCCAATCAATTTACACAAAATGTGTATCAGCATACACAGTAATATCCAATCAATTTACACAAAATGTGTATCAGCATACAAAGTAACATCCAATCAATTTACACTAAATGTTATCAGCATACACAGTAATATCCAATCAATTTACACAAAATGTGTATCAGCATACACAGTAATATCCAATCAATTTACACAAAATGTGTATCAGCATATACAATAATATCCAATCAATTTACACAAAATGTGTATCAGCATACACAGTAATATCCAATCAATTTACACAAAATGTGTATCAGCATACACAGTAATATCCAATCAATTTACACAAAATGTGTATCAGCATACACAGTAATATCCAATCAATTTACACAAAATGTGTATCAGCATACACAGTAATATCCAATCTATTTACACAAAATGTGTATCAACATACACAGTAATATCCAATCAATTTACACAAAATGTGTATCAGCATACACAGTAATATCCAATCAGTTTACTCAAAATGTGCATCAGCATATACAGTAATATCCAATCAATTTACACAAAATGTGTATCAGCATACACACTAATATCCAACCAATTTTCACAAAATGTGTACCAGCATACACAGTAATATCCAATCAATTTACACAAAATGTGTACCAGCATACACAGTAATATCTAATCAATTTACACAAAATGTGTATCAGCATATACAGTAATATCCAATCAATTTACACAAAATGCATATCAGCATACACAGTAATATCCAATCAATTTACTCAAAATGTGCATCAGCATACACAGTAATATACAACCAATTTACACAAAATGTGCATCAGCGTACACAGTAATATCCAATCAATTTACACAAAATGTGTATCAGCATACACAGTAATATCCAATCAATTTACACAAAATGTGTACCAGCATATACGTTAATATCCAATCAATTTACACAAAATGTGTATCAGTATATACAGTAATATCCAATCAATTTACACAAAATGTGCTTCAGCATATACAGTAATATCCAATCAATTTACATAAAATGTGTATCAGCATACACAGTAATATCCAATCAATTTACACAAAATGTGTATCAGCATACAAAGTAACATCCAATCAATTTACACTAAATGTTATCAGCATACACAGTAATATCCAATCAATTTACACAAAATGTGTATCAGCATACACAGTAATATCCAATCAATTTACACAAAATGTGTATCAGCATATACAATAATATCCAATCAATTTACACAAAATGTGTA
Source organism: Protopterus annectens (assembly GCF_019279795.1). NCBI lineage: Eukaryota > Metazoa > Chordata > Ceratodontiformes > Protopteridae > Protopterus > Protopterus annectens. The sequence continues at coordinate 1,014,901,911 of NC_056737.1, forward strand.
TCAGCATACACAGTAATATCCAATCAATTTACACAAAATGTGTATCAGCATACACAGTAATATCCAATCAATTTACACAAAATGTGTATCAGCATACACAGTAATATCCAATCAATTTACACAAAATGTGTATCAGCATACAAAGTAACATCCAATCAATTTACACTAAATGTTATCAGCATACACAGTAATATCCAATCAATTTACACAAAATGTGTATCAGCATACACAGTAATATCCAATCAATTTACACAAAATGTGTATCAGCATATACAATAATATCCAATCAATTTACACAAAATGTGTATCAGCATACACAGTAATATCCAATCAATTTACACAAAATGTGTATCAGCATACACAGTAATATCCAATCAATTTACACAAAATGTGTATCAGCATACACAGTAATATCCAATCAATTTACACAAAATGTGTATCAGCATACACAGTAATATCCAATCTATTTACACAAAATGTGTATCAACATACACAGTAATATCCAATCAATTTACACAAAATGTGTATCAGCATACACAGTAATATCCAATCAGTTTACTCAAAATGTGCATCAGCATATACAGTAATATCCAATCAATTTACACAAAATGTGTATCAGCATACACACTAATATCCAACCAATTTTCACAAAATGTGTACCAGCATACACAGTAATATCCAATCAATTTACACAAAATGTGTACCAGCATACACAGTAATATCTAATCAATTTACACAAAATGTGTATCAGCATATACAGTAATATCCAATCAATTTACACAAAATGCATATCAGCATACACAGTAATATCCAATCAATTTACTCAAAATGTGCATCAGCATACACAGTAATATACAACCAATTTACACAAAATGTGTATCAGCATACACAGTAATATCCAGTCAATTTTATCTCTCATTGATTAATTACACAGTACCCTTCCTGGTATTATTTGATATACATCAGTTATCCAAATGTCATTAAAATAGATAAAATCAAGTTGTTATTTTCAGCCAAAATAACATCATTATTCAGGAAAGTTTTTAGTTGGACGTTTTTGCATCAAGCATTGCTAGCTTGTCACAGAATTTTGAAGCTACACAATAAGGACAATGTTAGGTGTTTGAGGTATAATTTAATATTTAGTGCTGATTGGCAACAGACTTTTTATGACTGCAATGTCTTAATGGAATTTGGTTCCATCTTTGGTATTTGCTCAAGCTTTCTGATCAGACATATTTAATTTAACGTGGTGCCTAGTTCAAGCCAATGCTCCAACTCTCTGCTGCATTACCAACCATCAGCTAATACTCATTGATATGTTTCAGCTTGCGCATGTGAAACTAACTAAACTTGAAAAATAAAACTATTACCTCGTTTATCTGAATTTATAATGTAATCATTGTTTTATGTAACTGAAATTAATACCATTAAAATAAAATTAAAACAAACATCTTTCATTGTAAATTTTGGTTTTCATTTCTTTATTGTTTGAGAAATATAGAAAAATGATTGTGCAACAGTGAAGTTTCTATGCATCAGAATGTTGCTATATGGGTTCAAATAATATTGATAGTTTTGGGAAAGTGGCACAATGTACTTAATGTAGCTAGGTATATTAGTCTTATTTAGATGTTGTTATATAATATATATTATAATCCAAGAAACTGTGGTTCTAACTTTGCTTAATAAATAGATATTTCATAGTCAAATTAGGCCCAACCCTGTTGCTGCCAGCACGCCTCACCAGAGGGGTTCCCCAGGGATACATACTCCCCCCTCTTTTATTTTGATCTTTTTTAACAAGCTGTCCTCTGAGCTCCCTACACTTTCTATTATTCTTTATGCAGATGACATTGGTCATGCTTCAGTCCAGTCCCTCACATTCAGCTTTCAAGCCAGTCTAATCTCCACTCCCCTAATTATTGGCTACACATCCATAAGCTACTTCCAAACCCCTATAAAAGAAAATGCATTATATTTGTAACCTGACAAAAGATGAAAAAGAAAAAATACAAATGCTTGGAAATTGAAAACAATTATTTGCATACATGTTTAAATAACAAGATAGTCCCTCAGGGACTCCGTTTTCATAAATACCCTTTTGGTATTACATATACAGAAAATATTATTAAAGAATTTCATAGTTTTTTTGACGAATGTGGATTTTCACTAATTTTAAAACTTATTAAATATAATGAAGTACATTTAAAAACTTTATTGGTAGAAATTAATAAATTACATCATTCCATCACCAATGACTTGTTGTTTGAACAATATTATGAGTTTTTTGAAAGAATTTTAGAGAGAACCAAAGGGAAGGTTGAAAAAGTTTTTGAAAGAAAACAAAAGAAATATTTTAGGGACAAGGGGTAGTATGAAACTGGTAAAAGTTACCCATCACCTAACTTTACTTTTGCAACTGCCCCTTCTAGACCTAGGGAGGGACATAATAGGAGAAATTTGACTACACCAACTCACTATAAACAGAATACAAAAAGTGTCAGGATCTCCTCTGAAGAACCGCATCACCACAGGGACCCAACGGTTGTGTACACTGGTTCTCTAGATGAATTGGACTCTTTTCAAGAGTCCAACGAAGTTTTTTTAGGACCCAGAAGGTCAGAACGCTTAACCCACAAAAATCAAAATGTAATCAACACGAATTCTTTTTCAAAAAACCAGGATTGGAATTACAGGGGACACAGGGGGAACAGGGAGGGTCAGATGCCATAATTACACACGACAATGGTATTGTGTCTGAATATTGTGGATATAAAATATACAACTATTCTGATTTGACACTAGAAAAAACTCATTTCCACCTGTTTTCCAAAGGCTTCAAGTTTATAAAGAGTTTTAAAGGAGACTTGTCACAGATTTTAATTGATTTAAAATTGTTCCTTAGAAAATTAAATCTTAAAATTCTTTATAACAAAGGAGTTGCGAACCAATATACAGGGGACAGTGCCAACCAAACCTCTACTAGAAGGAGTGTTTATAACCCTCCACTTCACCCTTTGCTCCATACTTTTGAGAATATTGTCACAAAAGAAATATATGAAACATATAGTAAAAATACCGAAGGGTTTTGGCAGAATCACAATTTAAAAGCAGAAGAAGCCACCCTTCTGAAGAATTTAACACAAAATAAACAACTACGTTTCATGGAACCTGACAAAGGGGGAGGTTTGGTAATTTTTAAGCAAAACGATTATACAAAAGCCATAAGTACCATTTTGACACAAGAAAAAACCTATTGTTTGGTGTCCCTCAATGAAATTACTACTGCCTACAACAGAATTGACTCCCTTTTAGAGGAGTATTTGGTGGAACAACGAATTAACCAGACGACCTTTCATTTTCTCCGACAAACCCACCCACTGATTCCTGGTTTTTTCGGGATACCAAAAACACACAAAAACATCATGGAACCACCTTTTAGACCAATTGTCTCTGCCCGTGGATCTAAAACCCATCCCTTGGCAATATTTATTGATCAGAATTTCAAAAATATTGCAAAAAAACACAAACATCTTATAAAAGACTCTTGGGACTTTTTGGGCAAAATGCACCAGGGGTTATGGTCCAAGGATAGTCTCCTCATTACCATTGATGTGAAAGATTTATTTACCTGTATCCCTAGGAAAGAGGGCTTTGAATTTTTTGAAACCAGTATTCATAAACATTCTGAATTAACACCAGACAGAAAATCTTTATTGTTGGAACTAATGGAAATAGTTTTAGACAATAACTTTATAAACTTCGAAGGGGTTCTTTACAAACAAACCAGTGGAGTGGCAATGGGGGCAGCTTGCGCCCCCATTTATGCCAACCTGGTACTCCTGGAATGGGAGACCTTACACATTTTTGAGAGTGTTTTTTCTGCTAAAATCACAGCTTATTACAGATTTTTGGATGACATTTTTGTGATTTGGGAGGGGACACCAGTTGAGTTGGAAGAATTTATTTTACACATCAACCAAACCACCTCCTGGTTGTCTTTTACTCACCAAGTTAGTGCAGAATGTATCAATTATCTAGACATTACACTATCCAAAACCTTGAATGGTTTTAAATCTCGGGTGTATAGAAAACCAACTTGGTGTAACAGCTACCTCCACTTTGACAGCCAACATCCTTTTTTCCAGAAAAAAAGCATTATAAAAGGGCAGGCTGTCAGAGTGGCTAGGATGACATCCCACATAGAAGATCTCCAACCAGAATTCATTAAACTGGGTAAAATGTTTGGAGAAAGAGGGTATCCTGAGGTTTTGGTAGAAAACATTTTGACGGAAGTATATAATGGGTGGGGGACCCGTTTCAAACCTTTACTTGGGCACCCCATTGAGAATATAGAAACATCAGAAGATAGACCCCATGAATTTTCAAGTTCTTGTTCTATTCAACATAACAACTTTTCTCCTATTTTTAAAAAAATCTTACAAGATAATTGGTCTATTTTAAAAACTAACCCTGAAATTATTGAAGTTATAGGGAACCAACCTGCATTTATTCATCGGGTGGGCAATAATTTTAAAAGAACCTTGGAAGGAAGAGATTATTCTTACAAGAACTCTAGGGGTACCCACCCCTGTGGTAGATGTACCCAATGTTCCTCTATCAACACCTCCAATAGTATTGTTTTAAAAAATGGGTTGAATACGGAGGTTAAATTCTGTAGGGGCAACTGTTATTCTTCCATGGTGGTGTATTTGGCAACCTGTTGTTATTGCCCATGTTATTACGTGGGCAAAACTGAACGTCATTTAAAAGGAAGGATTTACGAACATAAGAATGACATAAAAAATAAAAAAGAGACCAGTGCTTTATACAAACACACCACCATGTGCCAACCCGTCCCTTCTTTCAAATTTGGTATCATAGATACGGTCAATTTGGAAATCAGAGGAGGAGATAACAAAAATATTTTACTGCAGAAGGAAGTTAGATGGCAGTTAAGATTAAAATCTAATATTTCTCCAGGTTTAAATGAGTATATAAACATCAAAGCCATCTTAACAGGAAAGGCAAATATACTTTGAAGATGGCATAAATATATTTTCAACACATCAGATGTAAACATACATTTTACATCAACCTACCTATGAAATAATGTTGTAGATTATTCTTTTGTTTATTTATATTTTTAACAAAAAATTTTTCATTATGCATCATTTTTTAATCTGTTAGAAGTGTGTGTATACATACAAACAACTACCAACATGTTTTTGTTTCTTTAAATTTTGAATGTTCAGTATCTTTAGAATTTTATTGATTAATTGTTTTATTAATGTGAAGATTTCATTGGTTAAACATTTTTTATAAATTATGTCAGTTATAGTGGGACTTTATCTGATGAAGTTTGTTTTATGCAGACGAAAGCGCTCATATGAATTGCATTTTACATTAAAGGATTGGACTTCTCAGCAGGTGAACTGTGTTTTGTTACCAAAAGATGAAAAAGACTCATAAAAATCTCCAGCTTGCAAATTTCAACAGTTGCCAATAGAAACATGTGCTCTCTTTAAATACTTAGGTTCATGGCTAGACCAGTAACTTAACTTCCAAAGCAACATTAAAACACCAGGAAAAAGATCAGTTTTCTTTTATTGTGCTCCTGCAAAATATCTTCCTTTCCCTCCAGACCAGCTAGAGTAGCAACAGGCAAAGGAGTCCTCCTTGCTCAACTTGAATACAGGCTCCCCAGCATAACCACAGCCTCTAAAAACACCAATCCACTCTACAGTCAATTGAAAACAAAATCTGACTATTCATTTCAAACTTCTCCCTTCAGGAGCAACACAGCATTACCCTCTCCAAGGCGAAATGACTATCAGTCTCCCACAGAGTTCAGCTTTTTCTAGGGTCTCTTGTTTTCAAACTACTACAACCAGGTGCCTTCCCATCTATTGCAGCCAAACTCCATAATAAAACTACCCGTTACAACCTTGGCAGCCTCTCACAATAAACTCCCTCACTCCAGATACTCCAAACTAAACTTCATTGTGGTAAACATTCCTTCTTCAATCTTGGACCCAAACTCTGATGACACCCCCCCCCCCCCCCCATTTGATAAAAGTATTTTCTTTCTCCACCTTCAGAGCTCAAGTCAAAAGACTCCTTCTTCAAAAATCTGACTGCAAGCACTTTTCCACTGCACACATAACCTAACTCCATCCTCACCTGCATCAAGTCTGCTTTGACCCTCTGTTCTCAGCTGTTGCTTTCTCTCATATTTACTGCTAAGATTAATTCACATTTTATTTTGTACTCTGCTAATATTATTCACATATTCTATCAATTGTCTATGGGACAATCTACCTTCTGTGATTATTCTATGTCGGTAAATTTGTTCTGTTTTACGTTTTTTTGTGAATCTCTTCATCAGGACTGTGCCTGCAAATGGTCTATAGTAATCAGTGTACTACCGCGGTAAGCAAATTAAAATAAATAAATAAATATATTGTTTAATGTAAGTTGACTTAATTGCTAATAGTTGTGCTTTTGTGTAGTATTAGTACAATATTAAGTTTTTTTTTATCCTTTTGTTGTTTATTTGAAATATCAAAGCAAAACTAAAAAATAATAACACATGCCACAGTGAATCTATGGGCTGCAGTTATTGTATATCAAACAGTAATATATTAAATGGATTATTTTACTATAATCAGTTCAACTGGTTTGATCATAAAGGAATAATTGTAATTACATTTGTTACTCAAGACATTACAGATGATGATAACTATACAGTAACTAGTCTGAGTCTGAGAATGCGTAAACAAAAGTAGTGAGTGCAATTTATACTGTAATGCAGAACGCACACTCTGGATTTGAACGCTAGGATAAGAGAGAGGTGAGCGAGCTCAGCTTGGTAACTGATTTAATTCAGGAGGTTAGTATAGAAGCTACTATAGTTAGAGGGATGGATTTGATGTAGTAAAATGAGTAGGGTTGACTAATTAGTGGTCTCACGTGGACAGAGAATGTATATCAGTGGCAGTTAAATATCAGAATCCTAATCTTTGTTAATAAAGGCTGATAATGGTACTAGATTATAGTAGGACTGTAGAAAAGAAGTACTGATATGTGCTTTAAGCTATTTATATTGACAATATTTTTACTAAGTACAACAAAAACAGACCACAAATTTGAAAGGGCTGAATGAGTCACTCTGACAACAGCATTTCGCTGTTTCACTTCGGTATAACCAGCATATATACTGAGTCAATGTAACACAATAAAGGAAAGGTCCAGATTTCAATATCATAATATGTTATTAAGAAAAAAAATTCTGCTGTTAAATCAACAGATCCACCTCGAAGGAAAACAGCAAATATCAATAAAAGTCTGCAGGATTAGTGTGAGCGGTGAGAAAGGAACAAACGTCAGCATTAGAAAAGGACAACATATTGCCTCTGTTTGTAAATAACAAACCTAAACCTGAGTACTGAGTGCAGCTCAGGAGATATTGTTGGTTAAATAATATGCACTGAGCAGAGTTTAGACAAGAAAAGAAAGGGGACAATGATGACTTTAAAACTATTAAAAAGAGACTAAAATAGACTAAAATGTACAGTACAGAGTAACAGAAACACAAGACATGATAAGAATGTTCACCTAAGTATTACTCATGTTCATTTTGGTCTTCATTGTAACATATTTAAAACACATGGATATAAAGGGATAAGAAATATCAGTCTGCGAATACTGGATGAATATATCAGGGAATGTACATGCAATTATTTCTTAAAGTATGGGCAGTAAATGACTGAATTATCCTTCTTAAAGATAATATTGTTAATAACACTGTCTAAATTCATGAATGCATAGGACATGCATAAGGCCAGTCTTTCAAAGCCTCGATTGAGGAAACTGTTACATAAATGGGACCCCCAGCTTATACAGTAAAAATGCACAGACGAGGTCTGGCTTAAAAATGTTTGCTTTTAAGGAAGGACAAAAATTGTGAAGTCTATACTCTGCACAAATCATGTTAATGCTGCGTGTAAACTAGATGGTTCATTGTTGTTTCAGCTGTTAAAATCCAATGAAACCAGCTGAATGTTTGCTTCAACATTCAAATCATGTTAATCTCCTCAATCGATTGCAGGTAAATGCTGCTTTCTCCCGCTGGAATATGTGTAAGGAGGATTCTGATCTTTATACACTTCATGAGTGCACATTGTGCTTTTAAAATGGAAAATTCATATAGATATTTGTATACACTTACTAACTGCGGTATGCTCCACAAACAATTCACACAGACGCAGTCTAAAATGTTCACCTTTTGGGATGTAAGAAAAAGTTAAGATAACCAACAGTTCTAAGAGCATTGGCACATAATATAACATAACTATAGTAAAACAGAAGGCAAAAAAAAAGGTTATACTCCCTTATAAGACACTCATGTTTCACTATTCTAAGATATCACCCCATAATTAACCATCCCATCAAGACAGTTATTATTAATCAGCTATCCACAGCTGATCTTTCTCCATCTGTCAATCATTCACATTTTATCTTTATGTCTTGTTAGAATTTATAACCTTGCTATACACATTTCACATTCCCATTACTTCCTTTATGTTATAACTTGCATATTTCAACAACCAACAGTGGGCAATTACACTTTAACCCAGACCAACAAAAGTACTTTTATTTATCTTTACACCATATGAACCTATACATGCCTACTTCCAGTACCTAGGGCCCTCCTTTCCAAACATTTTCTCCCTCTTATACCCCCACAGGTCTAATTTGATCTTGAATTGACAGAATTGTGCAGTAACCCAGTTTGAGTTGCATGGTACCTTCCACTGTTGCTGCCCCTGTTATATCACAGCCTTTCTTCTTGTGCTGGGCTGAGGAGTCATTAATGGAGCGGTCTCATTAGCTGACCATTCACTATCAGGAGGAGCCACTTCTGTCACTGCCAGACCTTTCTTCATTCATAGGCTGTACCTAGCCCATATCTTCTTCAAGAAGGTCCTCTCTCCCTGACTTTCACTATTGAAAAGCATGCAAAGTATACCACCCTGCATACCCTCGCCTCATTGTACTCCTAATCATTAAGAAAGGATGGACTTCAGTTCTTCCTATTTATTTGCCTTAAACAGATATATTCTTTTTCTTTCAGTGTGGCCTTAATAGCCATGGGCATTTGAGCACACATCCACATTCCTTTTTCCCTTGAATTAATTTTCTCCTTTCTTGTTTTGGAAGTGCTATGTCCCAGCTTCTAAAATATCTTTGGTACAGCTAATTCTCACCTTTTCCCACTCAGCCCATTAAACAAGATTGACACCCACTAGGACTGATTCCAAATGTTAATATTCTTCCAGTCAGAATGCTGTATTTTCACCTTCAATTTTTATACTTCATCCCAGACTCAGTCTGCATATTTTTCAAATAAATCTTTCCAATGGTGATCCTACCCTGATATTGCCTTTAGCCTAACTCCTGATCAGCTTAATGGCAGCTATCTCAGAACCCTAGCTGTCTCACCTTTCCTCTTCATGCTAAGCAACACACTAACCTTAGCTGCATTTGTTGCCCTTCTGATTCTTCTGGGCATTTTAGCCTCCATTTGCTAATGTTACTCCCTTTTTCTTTCCTCTTACTATGTCTTTGTAGCTTGGTAATTAAATGAGTAGACAGTTAAGCAAAACATACAGAACCTTAAGGAGGACCATGATTTGAATTGTCTTAATTCTTCCTTTCAAACAGCTGATCTTCCATCTCCACTTTCCCGATCAGTTAGTCATCTCGCTAAATACATCTCTAATTTATTGATATCATTTCATTCCAGCATCTGAAGATTTTCAACCTAAAACACTTCATCCCCACCTGTCCCTGCATACTATCATCCACAAAGAGCCAAATAGAAATTTGGTCATAGGTGAAACATTTCCCCTACTTGTTGTAGACAGAAAGTCAACAATCTACTTTCAGGTCTGGGAAAGGCAAATCCAGTGAATCCTACCTGTAGTCCTACAGGATTGTAGGAAACACAAAATCAGCTGAAGGACTCAATAGTTTTACCCAAACAAGTTTCTATGTGGTACATGTGAGCTCTAAAAGCAGTTAGTGCCCTCCTCACAGAGAAAGGATGATGCCAGCAGTAGGGAATCCGAGGAAACTTTATTGAAATGAATGACTTGCATAGTGGAAGTGAATGGGCAACATAAGATCACTTGTCCTTTCGCTTCAGTAAAATTTCCTTGGATTCTGCAGCATCTCCTTCCACTGAGATGAGGGCCCTAACTGCTTTAGAGCACATACCTACCAGAGAAGAATTTGTTTGCGTAAACTATTTGTTCCTTTGGCTGCTTGCATTGTAGAGTACTCTGCTGAATAAAATGCAAACGAAGTCCCAGATTCTGGAAAGGACTTCCCCAATAAGCAAAGAGTCATTAGCAAAAGTCAGAAATGTCCCCATTTTACACTACTAATATCTTCAGGTTCCATACAAATCTGTAAACTAAAATTTAAATCACCAGTAGGAAAAGACTTGGTGAGAACAAGCACCTCTTTCTTAATTCCACTCTCTAGCAGGAAAGCAGCCCAGTAACTTGCAATATGGATAGAAAGAGCCTCACAGGGGGTCAACAATCAGTTCCTAAATTATCTGTCATTTTCTGTACACTCCAAGACCCTAAACAGAAAGTCTGACTCTCTAGATGCAAATACATTCTTGATAAAGAGAAAGATGGATCTCACATTCTTTCTTCAGAAACTTGTAAACACTCTTCCTCACCACTAATCTGCCTTTTCAAAGTTACTATTACATGTCCTAACCCCATTTTAAATGAAAAGCTTTAATCTCTTTGATAGATCTCTAGCTCAGATTTTTATTCCTCCATTGATTCAACTGGTAGAGCTGCAGTTCTCCAGTCACGTCTCTCTCCTCACCTTCTTTCAGTTGAATAATTACATTTCTAGCCTAACTGCATTTAGCATACTACTCAGTAAGGTAACAACACCTATCTGCTCCCCTTTATAAAATTCATTGAGGAAACTATCATCCCCTCTTCTGATACTCAATCTTCATTTTCCTGACAGAGCAAACTCACCTTCTTTGCCCCCCCATCCAACGGCCTTCCCTTCCCTTCTCATCTCATCTCTTCTCTTTTTTCTCTTCTCGTTCAGCATCTTAATTCTTCTTCACAGCCCTTCTTCCTTATTTCCTATAGTACATACCTCCCGGCATTTCCCTTTGTCTTGTACAAATCCCCCTAAAAATGTGTTGTAGCGTCCAACATTATCGCCCTATTAAATATCAGTGCACCACCTCTTGTCTCAGTTGCTGACCTGCCACTTGTTTCCTTAACATGGATTTCATGCTATAACTTTGTCAAGTTGTTAAATCTTCTTGCCTGTGATCCTCCATAGTCCATGTACATCCTCAGATGAGCACTTGATTTTAGTCCTGGTGAAGTTTTAGAAGCTCAGGCTGGCTAGTGCTAACACCAAATAAGGCTGTGGATGGGTAGTGAAGGGTTGCACTTTAAAAATTTGCCTTTCGTTATTCAATTTCAAGATATTTATTAAAAGAAAATTAATCTGATGAGACTTGCATATATAAAATTATGATAAACGTGCATCAAATGAAAACAATTTCCAAAACTTTGAGCGTCCTCTTCGAAATGAGAGGTCCTGACATACAGCTTGATAAGTTATTGCCTAATTCCAGCCCTGATCTAGACACCACGCTTGAGAATATCTTCAAGACTGTTGACCTAAAAATGAATGGCGTGTGATTTCATAAGCACATCTCCACAAACTCAAGCAGCCATTAACCATAGCACCTTCCATTCAAATGTACACATATTGCGTACTTTCTTGAGGAAAGGTGTATTTCATAACCAGAGAATTCAACAAGCTCCACAAATCCACCAGTGTCTCCCTTGTTATTCACAGATATTCAAGCACCTGTCTAGTGTAAGTGTGGAGCTTTCTCTTAGCAAAGCACTTATCTAGAACAGGCCCCACTGTCACTTATAAGATTCCCTCAATCACTTTTAGACCAGTGTCTCGTGTAATCTCTTAACCGGTAAAAAAACAAAACTAGAATGAACATTTCTCAGAATTATAATTAGGATTTTACACATTTACTGCTTTCTAAAACAGCCTCACATTTTCACCTATCGACCATCTGTATTATTTCAAAAACGTTGCACCTTTGCCCAAAATGAACCTCTGGAGCAGGGTTGCAACTGCCATTACCCCTCATTCCTTTAAATCCACTCCACGTCTTCCCTTTCATTCCTTTAAATCCACTCCACGTCTTCCCTTGTCCTTCCTTGTCATACTTTTGTCATTTCTCTTTCTTTAACTTTTCGTGAAAGTGCCACATCTTTTCTTTCTAAATCTGTCTTTCTTATAACCATACTCATTTAAATGGATTAAGTAGCCTATATTTAAATGATTTGATGGCCCATATATTTCCCATGGTAATATCCAGGTTCCGACCACTAAAACAGTTCTGTCTATCAGCCTGTCTATCCTCCCTCCCTCTTTAAATATGCAGTAAGTGTGCACTTGGATCAGTTCAACAAACAATAAATGTACCAAGGGGTACTGTGATTTCACTAAGTCAGCTAGTAGTACTGACCGAAGCCTGGCTACTGCAATAATAATTAAATTCATTATTAACACTATGCAGCCACATTCCAAAATTTGTATTCCTTCCACTTCCTCACATTTATATTACAGTGTATGTATCTGCCATTATTCCATTAAATGGTCAGTCAATCTGTAGCTTCACCCCAGTATTCTCAAAAATACCTGCCATCGTCTGTGTCTCAGAGTCACCGCTACAGCTTTTATAATGGGGAAAAGTAATATGTCCACAAAGCACTTACCTTGTATTCTGATTCACTGCTCAGGAGTTGACCAACATTAAAGGTCAAAGCCCTCTTTCATGGGGGGGGTAAACTAGGTACCATTTCAGCAGCCCCCCTTTGCTGTATACCATTTATGAGAAGTAGAACCAGAAATCATCATCTTGGGCAGACATCCAATATCCATTTGAACCAACTATAAAGGTGCAACATAAAAACAGTAACCAAAACAGCAACAAAATGCAAACGCACCCAATGGAGAGTCCAAACAGTTTAAAATCCACTTTAATGCATAAAGAAAAAATACAGTATTGAGCGCTTTCATCCGTGACAATGGGGACTTTATCAGAATACATCAAGTGTGTGTTCCGAAGTCATTTAAAAATACCACAAGCTGTCACAACTGGGTCAAAATCCGATTTGAAGCAATCTCCTGTAGTGATTAAGACAAATTGAAAATGACTTGGCTGCAGTATGTACTGCCTACTGAATGCTGGATATAAATATTGGTCCAAAGCCGACATTTAAATTTGACAATTACCAGTGGTTACATCTCAATAGCAGTGTAACTCTTATACCTTCTTGGCTTACAGAGATAAATCACTGACTAAGGCCCAGGAGACCCAGATTCGATTAGTAACCTGGGCATCTGAGGTGTTGGCAGGGAAGGATGGACACAACAATCCTGGGGTGGGGGCATTCACTTGGGCACATCCTGCAATAGATTTCCTGTGAAGGCATGGGACAAGCAGGGGACATTGCTTAAGGGATGCAGGGGCAGTGGCTGTAATGCAATGGTGGCAGGACAGTATGCCAATACATCCATACCAAAGACAGCAGAAGTGCATGTAAGTGGAGAGGAGAAGAAAATCGAAGGTATAAGAAAAGCACTAGTTGGCAACAGTATGACACTGCCCCCTGGATCCCCAATCTCCTCACTGGCCTCAGACTTCAGTCAGGATTATCTCATAGGAGACTAAGGTGGGGACAGTAAACCTGATAAATAAGGAAAGGACCTGGGACAAGCTCATAGTCAGCTGTGGGAAGCCAAAAATAACCTAAAAAAGTTCTTAGTCAATCTTGTTCCCATAGCACATAACCCATTGCTAATTGCCAGAGATGAATCAGCATACCACAAAAGCTCACCATAACAATCTGGCTCCCCTCCAAAAACTTAGCTTAATTGTCTTAGCCTAACATTTGTCACAAGAATGAAAATGCTGGCACAACATATAGAGTCAGGAGAAAGGACAAGCTGTCATGTGGAAAATTAAGTAATGCAACAGGGAACAGGAGTCTGATGTCAGTGGAACACTATTGTTAACAAGAGACCAAATGAGAAAGAGTTAAGATCAACTCTTTTTTAACTGTGCAAGAAATAACTGAGCAAATAAAGCTTTTTGATAAAATGTGTGATTAACAGTCATCACAACAACCGTATAGTGCTGGTATACTGTCATGCAACAGAAGGTCAAAGGTCAGTAGCCACAATTACATCATCTTTGTGTTCTTTTCATACAGAGGTTTAGATAAATGTCACAAAAAACATGGTCACATAGTTATATAGATCACAGTCAGCTACTGCTCTGATAGAACGGTTTTAGTAAGTAGTATAATTTAACAGTGAAATGTCACTCGGAGTAACACATATAAAAGCATTTTTAGTTAACAGTATAAAAAGTCAACTTTAAAATACAGAAAAATGTAGGAAGAGAATCCTCCTTTACATTTCAAACTTTTAGCATCTTTAAATACAAATATTTATTTATTTATTTATTGAATTTGCTTACCAGGATCGTTCAACTGGCCATGCAAGACCACTTTTCAGTGGAGACTCATTGAGGAAAGTTCAATAGCTCTGTGATTACACAAACTTGGAAATAAGGAAATACTTCTCTATCTCCACACATTTATCACAGACTATTATAAGCAATCACCTGTTGCTTTTTCATCTAACCACAGTATGATGTTCACTATTTATCTAACGCACTTCATATTCACAACATGACAGCTTACTAGAATGACAATTATCACAATAGTGGGCTAGTGCACATCTAATGACTCGGGCCGGTATCTCCAGCCAGTGCATGTCATTTTATTATACTCACACACATCCCTAGATGCTTGAGTCACTGTTGGCTAATGCTAGCTTTTACACATTCTGTGAACATTAATGCTAAGAGCATAAAAAAGAACAAAGATGTAAGTGATTACCTTTAACATGAAGCATAACTGAAAGCAGTCAAAGTCTCAACAAGATACTGGCAAGTGTGTCAATATAATTGTAGGTAATAGTACTAGATCCATATGAAAGCATGGCCCATTTCAGTCTAAAAGTCATTCTGTACAAATTAATTCACTTTTTAAAAAATCCTTGCAAAAGCAAAGTTTGTGTATGTGTTCTTGGACACTGAACCCCAATCTTTAGATTGGAAGTGCAGTCAAGGATACCGATTATCCAGACAGTTCATCTAATTTTCAGCATCTCACCTTAGTGCATACAGAGAATAGATGGATGGCAATGGACACAGCAAATCATAGTGGTCAAAACTGGGCAAGGTCACACACCCTTAAAGGGATGACATGCTCTCAGCACAGCCAAGCACCACCACATGCAATTGTAATAAACAGATACCTCAATATCTCCTGAAGACTGACCCTTAGTGTTGAATCACAGGTGTCATCAGGCCTACCCAGGAACTGAACCATACATTTTCAAACATCTTCGTGGTACTATCCCAACCACCCAGTGCAGATCAGTACCCATCCCTACTCAGTGCTGCCATTTACCCACAGCTGAGAGCTCTCCCTTGCATGCCTCTGACCCCTGCCAGGGCCCCTTCCACATCCACATCTCCTGCAGGCTGCCCAATCTTGCCTGCTCATGCATGCCCCCAGGGCACCCACAAGTACCATTTCTCTGATTCTGACTGACTTCATGGATCTCCCCTTGGATGCAAAGCAGAACAGCTGTTCTCATCTGGACTTCTGAATCCCATGTTTTACTGATCCAGAACCTTAAGAGGGACTTGGTTATTTTTGGGAAGGGGCCTGAGGCCAGGGACTCACACTTTTCTGCAGGCTGCCATCAGCGACAGATCACACATGCCTCCTGGGAAATTCAGGGACCTCCCCTCTGATTTTGCCTGGTCCTGTGGAACTACCATCAGCCACCAAGGAGCAGATCCATTCTCATTAGGACTTCTGAATCCCCTGTATTTTCAACCCAGAACCTTATGAGTGACATAGTAATTTATTTGAACTCTCAGTTTGAGGCCAGAGACTCCCATTCTCCTACAAGCTGACCCCCACTGTCGGATCATGCTTGCCTTATGGGTCCTCCAGAGATCTATTCTCTGATTCTGCCCAACCCCGTGGAACAACCCTTGGCTGCAGAGGGGCATATCTGTTCAAATCTGGACATCATAGGATGAGACTTAGTTTCTGACATGGTTCAGAGACTTTCAGGGAGGGTCCCAATCCTGGACCCTCCTTACACAGGCTGGAGATCCCATGGGCTGGCTGCTTTCTGTCACTTGCTCTCTTTCTGACTAGCCCCTCCTTACCCAGGCTGGCCATTTTCTGCTGCAAACTCACTTCCATTCTTCCATAAGGGAAGATCCTTTCTGCCCTGCCATGTCTACCCATCTGAGAGCCCTCATGTCCCCAGTGTGGGCTCCTGCTGGTGCAACCTCCTCTTCCACATCTCCTGGAGGCTGCTTCCCAGTGTTGTATCACTTATTCCCTCAGGATGTTCAGAAGCACAGACCTGCTAAATGTGGCCAACCATGTGGAACTCTCCTTAGCAGGGAAGGAGCAGATCCATTCTCAGCTGGACTTCCAGATCCCCCATATTACTGATCCAGAGTTCTATGTGTACTTAGTCATTTCTCAGGATATGTAGCCTGAGACCAGGGACACCCAGTCTACTGAAGGCTGCCCCCCAGTGTCGGATCACATGTGCATCCTGGGGCCTTTGCAGAACCTCCCATCCAAATCTGCCCTACCCAGTGGAACTCCACTTGTCTACAGAGGTGCAGTTCCATTCTCATCCATACTTCTGCAAATGGGGCTTAGACTATTGCATTCACTGTAGACTTCCAGGGAGGGGCCCCACCACTAAATTCCCTTACCTAGGTAGGAGCTCTTCTGGGATGGCCACTTTCTTCTGCATGCTCCCTTCTGAATTTTCATCGGAGATGACTGCCTCCAAGCTGTTGTTTCAACCCATCTAAGAACCATCATCCACACTGTGGACTTCTGCTGGCATCCCCTCTACTTCCATATCTCCTGGAGGCTGCCACCCTGTGTCAGATCACATCTGTTTTGGTGCCTATAATGATCAACCATCTGATTTTGCCTGGCCTGTGGAAATTCCCTCAGCCAAAGAGGAACAAAGCCATTCTCATCCAGTCTTCTGAATCCCCCATATTACCAAGCCAGAGGCCTAGAAAGAACATTGTTATTTCTTGGGACCTGTGATCTGAGGCCAGGGACTCCCATGCTGTTACAGATTGCATACCACTGATGGATCACGTGTCATTCAGACCCTCTGCAGAACCTCACCTCTAATTCTGCATTGCCCTGTGGAACTCCTCTTAGCCACTGAGGGCAGCTTCATTCACATCCAGACTTCTGTGGAGGAGACTCTGGCATGCACTGAGGAATTCCAGGGAGGGTACCCATTGCTAGGACTGCCTTACTAAGTGGGAACTCTTCTGGGTTAGCTCTTTTCTACTGTACTCTCTCTTCCTGGTTTTCACTGGGGAAGACCCCCTCTGAGCTGCCATTTTATCCCAGCTGAGAGCTCTCATTCTCCAGCTGTGGTTCCCTATTCATCCCAGCTGAGAGCTCTCCTTCCCCAGCTGTGGTCCCCTGTGAAGGTCCTTTACACATCCATGTCTGCTGCAGGCTGCCTAATTGTGTCAGATCACTTGTGCCCTCAAGTCTCAGGGTAACATTCCTCCCATTCTGACTGACCTTATGGAACTCCCCTCAGCTGTAAAGGGGAAGATCTGTTCTCATCCAAACTACCAAGCCACCTTGTTTGCTAATACTCTAGCAGTTACCATTTTACACGGAGCATGCTGATTTCTTTGTTTGAATTTGAGAATTGTTGTCACAGTTTTCTTCAGGTGTTATCACAAGTTTTGGAAACTTTCAGGGAAGCATTGCTAGTGAGACTGTCTGTGAATAAAACATGCCCATGTAACATCCTTTGAAATCATCCTTGCACTGTTTTCCAGTTATGGATTCAACCACAAGGAAACCAGGTAAGAGTTCAAGAGGCATAGTTCAAATTCACAATGCTTTTGTATATTGTACTTTGTATGAGTTTCCTGTGAAATGCTGGCACTGGCCATACACAATCATTGGCCATACATAATTATTGGCCATAGGCACTCATTGGCCATACACAATAATTGTCTATAGGTAATCATTGGCCATATGTAATCATTGGCCATATGTAATCATTGGCCATACACAATCATTGGCTATACGTAATCATTGGCCATATGCAATCATTGGCCATACACAATCATTGGCCATATGCAATCATTGGCCATACACAATCATTGGCCATACGCAATCATTGGCCATACACCATCATTGGTCATGTGTAATCATTGGCCATACACAATCATTGGCCATATGCAATCATTGGCCATACACAATCATTGGCTATATGTAATCATTGGCCATATGCAATCATTGGCCATACACAATCATTGGCCATACATAGTCAGTGGCCATACGTAGTCATTGGCCATACACAATCATTGGCCATACATGATCACTGGCCATATGCAATCATTGGTCATACACAATCATTGGCCATATGCAATCATTAGCTATGCACAATCATTGGCCATACACAATCATTGGCCATATGTAATCATTGGGCATACATAATTGCTGGCCATATGCAATCATTGGCCATACACAATCATTGGCCATATATAATCATTGTCCATACGCAATCATTGGCTGTACACAATCATTGGCCATATGCAATCATTGGCCATACACAATCATTGGCCACATGCAATCATTGGCCATACACAATCATTGGCCATACGCAATCATTGGCCATACACAATTATTGGCCATACACAATTATTGGTCATACACAATCATCGACCATACATAATCATTGGCCATATGCAATGATTATACTTCTTCCTGGCTGCCAACCAGCACTATAGCCCACTTTGCTTTATCCCCCAGTGCAAGTGCCTAATGATATTTCATACCTGCTGCTGATCCTTTTGCTGGGTCAAGCTCACCAGTTGAGCAAAACCCCATCTTCCACCAGCGTGGTGGCTGTATGCCTCCTGGGGAGTTCCACAGCACTTGCTCCCCAGCCAGATACCACTATTGCCAGGAATTTTACCACCACAGTACCATGGCTGTCTGCTTTTAACAAGGTACACATGCTACCTTCATTTCCCGGGTCTCTTGAACAACATTATTTAAATTTTTAACAACACCATTTTAGAAAGCAATGGCTCTCACCATCCTGCAAGGCTGTGCATGAGTGACAAGTCTCTTGTTTTTCCTTTTTTCCATAACCTTCATGCCCTAAGCAAGGACCAAGGAGAAGGCTATAAAGGAGTGCCACCACTGCATGGAGAAAGTGGCACACCTGCCGAGGCATTTGGGAGACTGACACAACATGTGACAAGAAACAGCATGTTCTCTGTCATGACAGCAATACAGCACAGACAGCCAAGAACTTGTAGAAATAGAAAACATGCAGGTGGAAGCACTGCAGTGCGGTCATGAAACACTTGAGCCAACATTGTTACAATGTGCACCTGTGCACCATCAGCATCTTCAAGCAAAGATTTATAGAGACAAATGTGAAAGTACCTCTTGGATACAGTGCAATGTATGCTGATGTGTCAGTTCAGACAGCACAGTGTCACTACACAGGTAAGGAACTTTTGTTCGGATGTGAAAACTGGGTACAGACTGTAGAAAGTGAAAAAACACAATGGCATAGCAGCCATTCTCAGGAAAAGAGTTACT
Source organism: Protopterus annectens (assembly GCF_019279795.1). Lineage (NCBI taxonomy): Eukaryota > Metazoa > Chordata > Ceratodontiformes > Protopteridae > Protopterus > Protopterus annectens. Next base: position 1,014,921,788 of record NC_056737.1, read on the forward strand.
TTTCTCTGGAAGTCAATCTCGACAGATATATCACTTTCAGTCCTTAGAAGTTCAATTTCTTAAGGGACATTTAGATTATCACATGCACAGTCCTCCTGTCATAAGTCTGGTGCAATAATCTGCTACATCTGGTCTCTGATGAAATTTGTAAAGTTTATTGATTTTGGAAGTTTTACCCCTGAGTGTCAGTGTGAGCGTAATACCCTCATTAAGGTTATGCCACTTTGGAAGGCATCATTGTAAACGTCAGTATAGGAATAAAGGCGTGGTGTACAGATGAGAGACTAAGTGAGTTACATATCCCCTTTACAAGGGCAGAACCGTTGCCATGAAAACAGAAACAGTATTCCATGAATTGTCCACAGCAAGTAAACTAAGAGACCAGGACCACAACATAGCAAGAAACCATCTCATACTGAGATCCTGTACCATATACAGCATGACCACAGGGAAACTACACACTGTCAAAAGATCTACATAGATGGTTGGTGAGCTATGTTATTCCTATGATGAAGTACAAAACCCCTGCCGCTCATAGTGCAGCAGGTCTAGTAGTAAACAGCACACCTCAAAAGATGCTCATGGTCTATCCCCAACATACCAGGTGGCTACTGCCAGGAATGAAACCACAATCAGAGCTTGGCAACTGTACTCATCCTGACTGATGGATCCAAAACCACTCCCACTGGCATGTCGAAAGCTAGAAACAGACAAGCAGCCAACACCAGCATAAAAGACTTCTCCTTGGCCCTGTGGGTAACGAATGGAACTAATCACCCATTCCATTCTTCTTGTTTCTCTGCTTTGAGGGTGTCGGTTGGTATTGTTTAAAGTCATCTTAATTTGCTTTAACACTTCTCTACTGAAGTCCCAGAAGCACTTCCCAAAGAAGAGATTTCAGCTTGCTTCCCACATGAACCACAAAAACACAACTGCTGATGTCTACTACCATCTGATACAGAACAAAGACAAGAGTGTCAAAGTAAGCTAACAAATAAAGTGCGTAATCAGCCAGGAAGAGAGTGCCATATATACCCCATTAACACAAGGCAGTGCAAGAAGGAAAAGGCAGCACTGTCAAGAGACAGACACTTCAGCACCTTCAAGAAAAAATATCAAACAGTACCAGAATGCACCCACTGAGACTGCTAACACAGGGTGCATCACCCAAAGCCACGCAAGAGTAAAATGCTGAGGACCAGACTACGTTCCAGTGCTGCACTACAGAAATCTATGCCAAAGACTTGCATAAAGGCATAGGAATGTAGGATTTTTGTTGTTTTTAGCATGATTAGTAAAGTTCTAGTATCACATGACTTGTTGAAAAAAGGCTTTAAACTCCATGCTCCTTGTCTGTCTGCTTTCATGTTCATGCACACACAAGTTACATGACTAAGGACAATGTGCACACACAAGTTGCAGGACTAAGAAGGGCAATGTGCACACACAAGTCATAAGACTAAGAAGGACAATGTGCACACGCAAGTCACATGACTAAGAAGGACAATACGCACACACAAGTCACATGACTAAGAAGGGTAATGTGCACACACAAGTTACATGACTAAGAAAGACAATGTGCACACACAAGTCACAAGACTAAGAAGGACAATGTGCACACGCAAGTCATATGACTAAGAAGGACAATGTGCACACAAACATCACATGACTTAGAAGGACAATGTGCACACACAAGTCACATGACAAAGAAGGACAACATACACACACAGGCCACAAGACTAAAAAGGACAATGTGTACACATAAGTCACATGACTAAGAAGGACAATGTGCACACACAAGTCACATGAATAAGAAGGACACTGTGCACACACACGTTACATGACTAAGAAGGACAGTGTGCACACACAAGTCACAAGAATAAGATGGACAATGTGCACACACAATTCACAAGACTAAGAAGGACAATGTGCACACACAAGTCGCAAGATTAAGACGGACAATGTGCACAAACAAGTCACAAAACTAAGAAGGACAATATGCACACACAAGTCACATGATTAAGAAGGGCAATGTGCACACACAAGTCACATGACTAAGAAGGACAGTGTGCACACACAAGTCTCAAGACTAAGATGGACAATATGCACACACAAGTCACATGACTAAGAAGGATGGTGCTTGCATTACATTGCCTTCCCAGGGTGCTATGACTTGTTGAATAATTTTTGGACTATTGCTAGTCCCCTTGTGAAGCTAATGTCCTTTCTGCTGAAAACCATCTAATCAGAGACTTTTTATTTTCCTGCCCAGAATTCTTACTTTGCCAATCTGACCCTTTCTCCAGGCCCTATAGGATTCTTCTGGCTTACTGGTGCTACACTGCAAATCACTGCTTCTTTTATATATTATCATTACAATGTCCTAAATGCTGCCTCCTATATTCATTCCCATTACAATGTCCTACACACTGCCTCCTTTATTCATTCTCCTTACAATGTCCTACACGCTGCCTCCTTTATTTATTCCCATTATAATGTCCTATATGGTGCCTCCTTTATTCATTGTCATTACAATGTCCTATACGGTGCTTCCTTTATTCATTCCCATTACAATGTCCTTCACGCTGCCTCCTTTATTTAGTCTCATTACAATGTCCTACATGCTGCTTCCTTTATTCATTCCCATTACAATGTCCTACACGCTGCCTCCTTTATTCATTCCCATTACAAATCCTACACGCTGCCTCCTTTATTCATTGTCATTACAAAGTCCTACATGCTGCCTCCTTTATTCATTGTCATTACAATGTCCTACATGCTGCCTCCTTTATTCATTCCCATTACAATGTCCGACATGCTGCCTCCTTTATTCATTGTTATTACAATGTCCTACATTCTGCCTCCTTTATTCATTCAATTTACACTGTCCTACACACTGTTTCCTGTATTCATTCCCATTAAAATTCCTATACGGTGCTTCCTTTATTCATTCCCATTACAATGTCCTATATGGTGCTTCCTTTATTCATTCCCATTACAATGTCCTACACGCTGCCTCCTTTATTTAGTCTCATTACAATGTCCTACATGCTGCCTCCTTTAATCATTCCCATTACAATGTCCTACACGCTGCTTCCTTTATTCATTCCCATTACAATGTCTTACACTCTGCCTCCTTTATTCATTCCCATTACAATGTCCTACACGCTGCCTCCTTTATTCATTCCCATTACAATGTCCTACACGCTGCCTCCTTTATTCATTCCCATTACAATGTCCTACACGTTGCCTCCTTTATTCATTGTTATTACAATGTCCTACACACTGCCTCCTTTATTCATTCCCATTACAATGTTCTACACGCTGCCTCCTTTATTCATTCCCATTACAGTGTCCTACATGCTGACTCCTTTATTCATTCCCATTACAATGTCCTACACGCTGCTGCCTCCTTAATTCATTCCCATTACAAAGTCCTACACGCTGCCTGCTTTATTCATTCCCATTACAATGTCCTACACGCTGCTTCCTTTATTCATTCCCATTACAATGTACTTCATGCTGCCGCCTTTATTCATTCCCATTACAATGTCCTACATGCTGCTTCCTTTATTCATTCCCATTACAATGTCCTACACGCTGCTTCATTTATTCATTCCCATTACAATGTCTTCATGCTGCCTCCATTATTCATTCCCATTACAATGTCCTACAGGCTGCCTCCTTTATTCATTCCCATTACAATGTCCTACACGCTGCCTCCTTTATTCATTCCCATTACAATGTCCTTCATGCTGCCTCCTTTATTCATTCCCATTACAAAGTCCTACACGCTGCCTGCTTTATTCATTCCCATTACAATGTCCTACACGCTGCTTCCTTTATTCATTCCCATTACAATGTACTTCTTGCTGCCGCCTTTATTCATTCCCATTACAATGTCCTACACGCTGCTTCCTTTATTCATTCCCATTACAATGTCCTACACGCTGCTTCCTTTATTCATTCCCATTACAATGTCTTCATGCTGCCTCCTTTATTCATTCCCATTACAATGTCCTACACGCTGCTTCCTTTATTCATTCCCATTACAATGTCCTACCCCCTGCCTCCTTTATTCATTCCCATTACAATGTCCTACAGGCTGCCTCCTTTATTCATTCCCATTACAATGTCCTACACGCTGCCTCCTTTATTCATTCCCATTACAATGTCCTTCATGCTGCCTCCTTTATTCATTCCCATTACAATGTCCTACACGCTGCTTCCTTTATTCATTGTTATTACAATGTCCTACATGCTTCCTCCTTTATTCATTCCCATTACAATGTCCTACACGCTGCCTCCTTTATTCATTCCCATTACAATGTCCTACACGCTTCCTCCTTTATTCATTCCCATTACAATGTCCTACACGCTGCCTCCTTTATTCATTCCCATTACAATGTCCTACACGCTGCCTCCTTTATTCATTCCCATTACAATGTCCTACACGCTGCCTCCTTTATTCATTGTCATTAAAAAGTCCTCCATGCTGCCTCCTTTATTCATTCTCATTACAATGTCCTACATGCTGCCTCCTTTATTCATTGTCATTACAATGTCCTACATGCTGCCTCCTTTATCCATTTCCATTTCAATGTCCTACACGCTGCCTCCTTTATTCATTGTCATTACAATGTCCTACACACTGCCTCCTTTATTCATTGTCTTTACAATGTCCAACACGCTGCCTCCTTTATTTATTGTCATTAAAAAGTCCTCCATGCTGCCTCCTTTATTCATTCCCATTGCAATGTCCTACACGCTGCCTCCTTTATTCATTCCCATTACAATGTCCTACATGCTGCCTCCTTTATTCATTCCCATTACAATGTCCCACATGCTGCCTCCTTTATTCATTCCCATTACAATGTCCTACATGCTGCCTCCTTTATTCATTCCCATTTCAATGTCCTACATGCTGCCTCCTTTATTCATTCCCATTACAATGTCCTACATGCTGCCTCCTTTATTCATTCTCATTACAATGTCCTACACGCTGCCTCCTTTATTCATTGTCATTAAAAAGTCCTCCATGCTGCCTGCTTTATTCATTCCCATTACAATGTCCTACACGCTGCCTCCTTTATTCATTGTCATTAAAAAGTCCTCCATGCTGCCTCCTTTATTCATTCCTATTGCAATGTCCTACACGCTGCCTCCTTTATTCATTCCCATTACAATGTCCTACATGCTGCCTCCTTTATTCATTCCCATTACAATGTCCTACATGCTGCCTCCTTTATTCATTCTCATTACAATGTCCTACACGCTGCCTCCTTTATTCATTGTCATTACAATGTCCTACATGCTGCCTCCTTTATTCATTCCCATTACAATGCCCTACATGCTGTCTCCTTTATTCATTCCCATTACAATGTCCTACAGGCTGCCTCCTTTATTCATTGTCATTACAATGTCCTACACGCTGCTTCCTTTATTCATTCTCATTACAATGTCCTGCATGCTGCCTCCTTTATTCATTCCCATTACAATGTCCTACATGCTGCCTCCTTTATTCATTCTCATTACAATGTCCTACATGCTGCCTTCTTTATTCATTGTCATTACAATGTCCTACATGCTGCCTCCTTTATTCATTCCCATTTCAATGTCCTACATGCTGCCTCCTTTATTCATTCCCATTACAATGTCCTACATGCTGCCTCCTTTATTCATTATTACAATGTCCTACACGCTGCCTACTTTATTCATTCCCATTACAATGTCCTACACGCTGCTTCCTTTATTCATTCCCATTACAATGTCCTACATGCTGCCTCCTTTATTCATTCTCATTACAATGTCCTACATGCTGCCTCCTTTATTCATTCCCATAACAATGCCCTACACGCTGTCTCCTTTATTCATTCTTATTACAATATCCTACATGCTGCCTCCTTTATTCATTGTCATTACAATATTCTACATGCTGCCTCCTTTATTCATTGTCATTACAATGTAATACATGCTGCCTCCTTTATTCATTCCCATTATAATGTCTTACACGCTGCCTCCTTTATTCATTGTTATTACAATGTCCTACATGCTGCCTCCTTTATTCATTCTCATTACAATGTCCTACACGCTGCCTCCTTTATTCATTCCCATTACAATGTCCTACATGCTTCCTCCTTTATTCATTCCCATTACATATCGTACCCACTGCCTCCTTTATTCATTCCCATTACAATGTCCTACACGCTGTCTCCTTTATTCATTCCCAGTACAATGTCCTACACGCTTCCTCCTTTATTCATTCCCATTACAATGTCCTACACGCTCCCTCCTTTATTCATTCTCATTACAATGTCCTACACATTGCCTCCTTTATTCATTCGTATTACAATGTCCTACACGCTGCCTCCTTTATTCATTCCCATTACAATGTCCTACACACTGCCTCCTTTATTCATTGTCATTACAATGTCCTACACATTGCCTCCTTTATTCATTCGTATTATAATGTCCTACACACTGCCTCTTTTATTCATTCCCATTACAAAGTCCTACACGCTGCCTCCTTTATTCATTGTCATTACAATGTCCTACACACTCCCTCCTTTATTCATTCGTATTACAATGTCCTACACGCTGCCTCCTTTATTCATTGTTATTATAATGTCCTACATGCTGCCTCCTTTATTCATTCCCATTACAATGTCCTACACGCTGCCTCCTTTATTCATTGTCATTACAATGTCCTACACACTGCCTCCTTTATTCATTCTCATTACAATGTCCTACACGCTGCCTCCTTTATTCATTATTATTACAATGTCCTACATGCTGCCTCCTTTATTCATTGTTATTACAATGTCCTACACGCTGCCTCCTTTATTCATTCTCATTCAATGTCCTACACGTTGCCTCCTTTATTCATTGTCATTACAATGTCGTACACACTGCCTCCTTTATTCATTCTCATTACAATGTCCTACACGCTGCCTCCTTTATTCATTGTTATTACAATGTCCTACATGCTGCCTCCTTTATTCATTGTTATTACAATGTCCTACATGCTGCCTCCTTTATTCATTCTCATTCAATGTCCTACACATTGCCTCCTTTATTCATTGTCATTACAATGTCGTACACACTGCCTCCTTTATTCATTCTCATTACAATGTCCTACACGCTGCCTCCTTTATTCATTGTTATTACAATGTCCTACATGCTGCCTCCTTTATTCATTGTTATTACAATGTCCTACATGCTGCCTCCTTTATTCATTGTCATTACAATGTCCTACACGCTCCCTCCTTTTTTCATTCGTATTACAATGTCCTACACGCTGCCTCCTTTATTCATTCCCATTTCAATGTCCTACACGCTGCCTCCTTTATTCATTGTCATTACAATGTCCTACATGCTTCCTCCTTTATTCATTCCCATTACATATCCTACCCACTGCCTCCTTTATTCATTCCCATTACAATGTCCTACACGCTGCCTCCTTTATTCATTCCCATTACAATGTCCTACACGCTTCCTCCTTTATTCATTACCATTACAATGTCCTACACGCTCCCTCCTTTATTCATTCTCATTACAATGTCCTACACGTTGCCTCCTTTATTCATTCGTATTACAATGTCCTACACGCTGCCTCCTTTATTCTTTCCCATTACAATGTCCTACACGCTGCCTCCTTTATTCATTGTCATTACAATGTCTTACACGTTGCCTCCTTTATTCATTCGTATTACAATGTCCTACACACTGCCTCTTTTATTCATTCCCATTACAAAGTCCTACATGCTGCCTCCTTTATTCATTGTCATTACAATGTCCTACACGCTCCCTCCTTTATTCATTCGTATTACAATGTCCTACACGCTGCCTCCTTTATTCATTGTTATTACAATGTCCTACATGCTGCCTCCTTTATTCATTCCCATTACAATGTCCTACACGCTGCCTCCTTTATTCATTGTCATTACAATGTCCTACACACTGCCTCCTTTATTCATTCTCATTACAATGTCCTACACGCTACCTCCTTTAATCATTGTTATTACAATGTCCTACATGCTGCCTCCTTTATTCATTGTTATTACAATGTCCTACACGCTGCCTCCTTTATTCATTGTCATTACAATGTCCTACACGCTCCCTCCTTTATTCATTCGTATTACAATGTCCTACACGCTGCCTCCTTTATTCATTGTTATTACAATGTCCTACATGCTGCCTCCTTTATTCATTCTCATTCAATGTCCTACACGTTGCCTCCTTTATTCATTGTCATTACAATGTCCTACACACTGCCTCCTTTATTCATTCTCATTACAATGTCCTACATGCTGCCTCCTTTATTCATTGTTATTACAATGTCCTACATGCTGCCTCCTTTATTCATTGTTATTACAATGTCCTACACGCTGGCTCCTTTATTCATTGTCATTACAATGTCCTACACGCTCCCTCCTTTATTCATTCATATTACAATGTCCTACACGCTGCTTCTTTTATCCATTCCCATTTCAATGTCCTACGTGCTGCCTCTTTTATCCATTCCCATTTCAATGTCCTACATGCTGCCTCCTTTATTCATTCCCATTTCAATGTCCTACATGCTGCCTCCTTTATTCATTCCCATTTCAATGTCCTACATGCTGCCTCCTTTATTCATTCTCATTACAATGTCCTACTCGCTGCCTCCTTTATTCATTGTCATTACAATGTCCTACATGCTGCCTCCTTTATTCATTCCCATTACAATGTCCTACATGCTTCCTCCTTTATTCATTCCCATTACAATGTCCTACAGGCTGCCTCCTTTATTCATTCTCATTACAATGTCCTACATGCTGCCTCCTTTATTCATTCCCATTACAATGTCCTACACGCTGCCTCCTTTATTCATTCCCATTACAATGTCCTACACGCTGCCTCCTTTATTCATTCTCATTACAATGTCCTACATGCGGCCTCCTTTATTCATTCCCATTACAATGTCCTACCCTCTGCCTCCTTTATTCATTCCCATTTCAATGTCCTATATGCTGCCTCCTTTATTCATTCCCATTTCAATGTCCTACATGCTTC
>NC_056737.1:1014935841-1015063341 GCF_019279795.1 Protopterus annectens
AGAATTACATTGCCATACTGTACACAAGCCATTTCCAAAGACTTCATGCCTACCAAGACAGTCAGTTACACACATATAAATATTTAATGCTAGGGTTATACTAAGACAGGTGCTGATGCACTAAAACAGCCCCATGCTAATCATTTTTTTAATTAAAAAGAATGTAAGTGAGCTTCCCCCCATATAAGTCCCACGTCTTTTTAAATCTATTCTGCTACATTACTGCAGCAAAATGTGTCGCTATTATAAAACTTACAGGTGATGCTGAACAATAATTACCACTGCATGTTCTCTTTTAAAATGCCTGAGTTGGTGATAACGTCGAAACTCACACAACGCTACTGTAAATCCTTCTGAGTGCTTCCATTTTCTGACAGGTGTGTACTGAGCTCCTGAGTCACACAGATTTTTGTCTTTCATTTTTCCTTGTGTCCCTAGGTCTAGCCAAAATATCAGAGGTGACAGACACATATAAAAAAGTAAGTGCCTTTTATTTAAAAGTGTGGGCAACAGGAGATGCTAGTAGGTACTTATATGTAAAACTTCAGATGACAGGGGTGTACACAGAAAGTGACTTTTAGAAAGGTTTGTGTGCAGGCTCTGTGAAAAAGCAGAAAACATTACCACTATAAAATATTATTTGATATGGCTGGTGTTGTATGTGTGTTTGTGTGTATGCATGTGTGTATGCATGTGTGTGTGTGTGTGTGTGTGTGTGTGTGTGTGTGTGTGTGTGTGTGTGTGTGTGTGTGTGTGTGTGTGTGTGTGTGTATGTGTGTGTGTGTGTGTGTGTGTGTGTGTGTGTGTGTGTGTGTGTGTGTGTGTGTGTGAGGATTTCATTATTCATGTCTGAAGCTACTGTTTGAATAAAACAAAGCTAAAATACATTATAGGTCCATAGGTTCACAGGTTATTACGATGCTAATGGGACAAGAGCCATTACAAGCCTAGCCAATAATACCCAGGATTCCCCAGATATGGGATGGGGTAGTTTCAGGGTTGTGGGTCTTTGGGTGTTGGAGCCATGAGTCATTTTACAGACTTTGTCTGTAAGGGACATGAGCAGTACCCCAAGAGTGAATTTAAGGATGCCCTTCCGTTTACCCAAATTCTTTTTGAAGGCAGTAAGGGATGTACTTTGTTTTACGATGATAGGAAGTTTATTTCACAGATGAGGTAGGCTTGGAGATACTTGGCCATAATTAATATTTTTGAACCACAGTCAGTTGTCTGCATTGCACATAGTAAACAAAGTGCCTATAAATGTTGGATAAGTGTTGAGGAGGAGGGTAATACTTAAGGTGTTTAGCTCAAAGATACAAAGTACAGGATTAGAGTCTCAGATTTGAAAGGGAAATTGTCTAGGCTTGAAATGACTCACAGGGCAGCTACTCTTGTATTTATCTGTGAAACTACTCCCCTTTCTAACCTGTATGGACACAAGGATTTTTTTTTGGGGGGGTAGTATAATGGTTAAGGTGTTTACCTCACAGACAGAAAGTACATGGCTTTATTCTCATATTTAAAAGGGAAATTGTCTGTGCTTAAAATGATTCACAGGGGCAACTAGCCTAGTACTTATCTTTGAACTTATGCATACATAAGGATTTTTTGTGGGGGTATAATGGTTAAGATGTTTAACTCATAGACACAAAGTACAGGGTTTGATTGTCACATTTGGAAGGGGAATTGGCTAGTATGAAAACAGCCCATAAAGATAGCCTAATAGCTACCTTTGAACCTATATGACAAGGGCTGTATGTGGATAAACGTATCTGTCTATTTTGTCATTTGATCAGTTTAAGCAGTGATAAATCTGGCTTTGCAGGACTAGTGTACATTTGCGTGGAGTAAGCAGGAATAATTTACTGTAGCTAATGTGTGTATATGTGAATCATACCTTAAATACATTGTTGTGACTATGTTTATGTTTTTTTATTGCAATCAGCTATTTGAGATGTACATACTCAATAAACTGGCTAAAATTGATGAGCATGAGGCTATATGTGAATGATAATAGCTGAGCTTGTTGTCATGATCATGTTAAACAGTTTTTAATCAGACATTGCAAGCAAGTTGGAACACCTTACTGTGATCATTTTATTCATTACAGTCAGACATCTGAGAAGTATACAGCCGTAATTGATAGGTAAGTAGGCCTTCTGTGTGACTTTTTCTAGTTGTTGTCTGATCACTGGCAAACAGTCACTGATTTGGCTTGTCAAGGGCAGTTTCATACAGTGTGCTGTATTCACTGAAATCAAGTGTGAGAAGATTATTTCTATGGTCTATAATAGTAAGTAGAAGTATATTTGTGAGTAGGGGCACAGTACATTAAATAACATCAGCTTAGCCATAATTTATTTCACGTTCTATGACAGTCAGGCCATCAATGTACAAAATAAGTGGCTACCACTGGTGGATTGAGCATGATGCGTGAAAGCTACTGATCAGTTCCATAGCGAGTATAGTTGCCATCTCACAGTGTTTGGTTCTCTGCTTGAATTTGCATCAGCTTCTTCTGTGTGGAATGTCCCTGCCTAAATTGCTTTGTTTAATTTTATCTAGGTTTTTCAGGTCCCGAAAGACATGCTATGTTGGTGAATTTATTTTGCTCCAATTTGCCTACAGGTAATCATGCAGGGTGTGTGTGTGTGTGTGTGTGTGTGTGTGTGTGTGTGTGTGTGTGTGTGTGTGTGTGTGTGTGTGTGTGTGCATGTGCTCGCGCATGCACACGCTCATCTTATGATAGACTTGGCAGTGTTAACATACGGACGTGCATGTAAAATAAATAATAACAGTACATTTTGCTAAAGGCTTAGATTGTAGAGGCAGTGTTGGTATGTGTGCACCCATGTGTAAAATAGCACATGTTTTTTTTATCCGTGGACACAAACAATGCTGACAGATGCATATATAACTCAAATACCTGACAAAAATAAGGTATAAAATTGCATCAAAGAACATCTAGACTATCACATCTTTTGGGGGTCTGATGGTTCCCACATCCCTCAATATGCAAGCCAGTTTTGACACAAGCTTCATAAGGGACACTATTGTCAACCTCCACATGATTCTCCATCAAGTCTAAAATTTGTCCTACTGAGATGTGTGCCCAAAAGTCCACTATGGATAGTCTGGCAGTTGCATACATAGCAGTTATCCTTCCTCTTTAAATTTCTTCAAATCAAATGTCAGAGACTTCCATTAAAGGTCATTGGAGCTTATCTACAATCCTTGACCAACGAGTTGGACTGTATTATTATAATCATTATCTTTTTTGCTTCCTCATAATCAAATATGAGAAGTGCATGCCAGTAGCTATTGTTTAGGTATTGGGTTAAGGAGGAATACTTCCTTTATATATCCTGGCTATTATTTTTTTCAGTTTTGTCCCAGTCTGTTGTCAAAGTGATATGCTGAAGGTGGTTGTCTTTTAGGGTATAGGAGTAAAAGGGTATGTTATATATATGCATGACCACAACAACTTGAAATATCTGACTGTGGTCTATGCACCTTCCTTGCATGACCCCTTTCTTCTCCAAGAACTTACAATGCAAAAAGTGTGAAAGTACACAGCCATTCTTGCAGTGCATCCAGACCTGCTACCATCTATGGAAACTATAAGGCACTTAACACACTGTTGAACTGTACTGCATATTGACATAAGATAAAGGCATCCCTCTCAGTCAACAGTTCACTTATTGCGTACAGACAAACAAAGGAGTTTCTTTATGAGGATACTGCTGCTGTGGAATAGACTCTCTATCCACATAAAACAAAATTCATTCCTATCCATATTCAAGAGCAACTTAGATCTATGGATGGGAAACAGAAAATGTACCCCAGCACTGCTCCTTGTACTACTAATGGAAGAGGCAGCTCCTAAATGCTTTATCCCATGCATGGGTACTCTCAAATTATCTACGGTATGATCCCAGTTATCCTCATTAGGGGTAATATATAATTATACACCATGGAATGGGTAAGGCCAATCTATAACCAAATGCAATAGGATAATTCAAGCAAAGAAAGACAAACTGGATAGGCTTAAAATGGTGCACAAGCACAGCTAGCCTAGTACTTACCTATAAATCTGTGAACCTGTGAATAATGCATCTGTCAAAACAGTGAACAAAATGTGCAGCTGTTAAAAGTTAGTGGAAAAAAGTGCAGTCTTCACAACAATGAAACTGTAAGTATGATTACTGGAAATAGTTTCATAGGTTCATAGGTGTATACTAGATTAATAACCACTAAGGCCATTATAAACATAGCTGTGCAACCCAAATGTGACCCCCAAATCTGATTTATATACAAGGTGATTTACTGACTGCTTCTGTCTATCACAGACATAGGCTGCCAATCAGGGATGAATTTCCAATTACCCATCCATTGGTCCAAGTCATGCTCAAATAGGAATAGGAAAGCACTCTGCTTCATATGGATGGGTAGTCTGTTCCAAAGAATGGGAATTCTTTGAGAAACACACCTGGCACTCCATCATGTCTTATTTATGTCACAAGCAAAATGTAGATAATTTAATCTAGTAGTTCAGATACTGTTTGGTTTGCAGATGTGCAAAAGGTTTATCAAAACAGGGTCCAGGGATGCCTTGTATGGCAAGCAAAAATCACATCTCAAAAGTCTGTATGATACCGAGTAAAGAGACAGGGCTTTGAGGTAATCAGAGTAGGACTTGTGTTTACTCCTTGTATTCTTTTTGTAAGGAACCTTTGTAGACATTCCAGTTATGTACCCCCAAGTTCAACGGCCAAGTTCAGTGGTATGACTACCTCTCTGGACCTAAATGCCATGCCCTTGCTTATGAGTTGATCAACATAGAAGAATTTTCTTACTGCCTTGGACACACATTGATTGAAGGCGAGGTTACTGTCCACATATGTTCCCAGATCCCTGTCTAGTAAATCAACTTTTAGGGGTGTTTTATTGATGATGTAATTACCTGGTGTGCCAGACTTCTCAAAAGATACTATAATACATTTTTTGGTATTGAGGTTTAAGCCATGGCTTTGGCACCAATAATTTGTCTGTATTAGACTTTCCTGAAGGGTGTTCTTCTCTTACGGGATTCAGTGACTGGTTTCAGTTTGCAATCATCTGTGAACTTGGTTAGCTAGAGGCCATTGACGTTCGCTTTGATATCTGAGAGAATCAGGCCTAGTACATAGCTTTGGGGGACTCCACTGGTGACCAGGATCTTTGTGGAGGTGGCCTGGCTGATTCTAACCTCCTGGGTTCCATCAGTGAGCCAGCCAGTTATCTGGTATGTTATAAAGGGGCTTATACCAAATTGTGGACGTTTTTTGGCAATAACTGAGTGGGGTATTGTATCAAATGCTTTGGTCAGATCTAGGTAGGCAGTGTGCACCATGGGGTATTGTATCAAATGCTTTGGTCAGATCTAGGTAGGCAGTGTGCACCATGGGGTATTGTATCAAATGCTTTGGTCAGATCTAGGTAGGCAGTGTGCACCATGGGGTATTGTATCAAATGCGTTGGTCAGATCTAGGTAGGCAGTGTGCACCATGGGGTATTGTATCAAATGCTTTGGTCAGATCTAGGTAGGCAGTGTGCACCATGGGGTATTGTATCAAATGCTTTGGTCAGATCTAGGTAGGCAGTGTGCACCATGGGGTATTGTATCAAATGCTTTGGTCAGATATAGGTAGGCAGTGTGCACCATGGGGTATTGTATCAAATGCTTTGGTCAGATCTAGGTAGGCAGTGTGCACCATGGGGTATTGTATCAAATGCTTTGGTCAGATCTAGGTAGGCAGTGTGCACCATGGGGTATTGTATCAAATGCTTTGGTCAGATCTAGGTAGGCAGTGTGCACCATGGGGTATTGTATCAAATGCTTTGGTCAGATCTAGGTAGGCAGTGTGCACCATGGGGTATTGTATCAAATGCTTTGGTCAGATCTAGGTAGGCAGTGTGCACCATGGGGTATTGTATCAAATGCTTTGGTCAGATCTAGGTAGGCAGTGTGCACCATGGGGTATTGTATCAAATGCTTTGGTCAGATCTAGGTAGGCAGTGTGCACCATGGGGTATTGTATCAAATGCTTTGGTCAGATCTAGGTAGGCAGTATGCACCATGGGGTATTGTATCAAATGCTTTGGTCAGATCTAGGTAGGCAGTGTGCACCATGGGGTATTGTATCAAATGCTTTGGTCAGATCTAGGTAGGCAGTGTGCACCATGGGGTATTGTATCAAATGCTTTGGTCAGATCTAGGTAGGCAGTGTGCACCATCTTTTGCCTTAGTGACCTTTTCAAAGAAGTCCATCATATTCAGTAAGCATGACCTTCCTGTGTCAAAGCCAAACTGGGATGGATCCAGTGTCTGGAGGTCTCCTATGTCCTTGTTGATAATTTCCATGATAATTCTTTCCACAGCTTTGCAAATAGGACTAGTCAGAAAAATGTGTCTGTAGTTCCCAGGATCTGTTGAAGGTTCTCCCTTATTAAGAGGAATAACTGTTGCAATCCTTCCTCCATTCATGTGACACAAAACCTATTTTAAGACTGTGGTTAAATAATGGCTCCAGGGATCCTGATAAGTCAGGTTTTAGACTGTTCAAGAGGCATCCTGGGATGTTATCATGACCCACTGAGGCCATGCTCTTGGCTTTAGTGAGTGCAGCCAGTATATGCTCCCTAGTTATAGTTGGAGGGGTTATGTTTGGGGGTATCTTTGGGCAAAGTGGTTGGGGTGAGAGGAGGGTAAAGCTGGAAATGAATTTATCCACTAACAGGTTCATTATATCACCAGGCATGGTGAATGTAACAGCATTAACCACCAGTTCAGCACATTGTTGTGTGTTACCCTTGAGTTTTCTGACATAGCTTTAAAAGGCCTTATTGCTGTCTTTCAGCTGGGAGGCTATATTATTATCAAAGTTTGTTTTGCTTGACCTAATTCGCCTTCTTAGTTGCCTATTTAGTTTATTAAGGGAGGTTTTATCTTTATGGGAATTACTCTTCCTGTTTTTTGGGATGCTATCAGGGTGGTCTGTTTCTGGGGTTAGTCCTGGGCTTAGTTCTGGTAGGTACAGGAGCTTCTGTGCATCCATTAACATGGTAGCACAGAGTTTCTCAGAGCAGTTCAACAGAGGCAGCTATGTTCTTGAAATTTGGTGGGGTAATGAATTTTGATAAACCATCACTTATTAGAAGATAATTTGCATTGAAATAGTTCCTAGCCATTAGTGGTTTAATAGGATTATGGAGTTGATTTTGAATTTGAAGGAGACAGCTTAATGGTTGGACTTTATCCGGGAGGATGAGACATTGGGGGCCAGCATCATCCTAAACATTATGAGCACAAGGTCCAGTATGTTGGAGCCGAAAGTGGGCATTTTCACTTTTTGGTCAAGGGTGTTTGTATTTATGAAGTGCAGGAATCCATGTGCCTGTAGATTTGAGGCTATGTAGCATTCACAGTCTATAGAGTGGTAATTATGTATTCCATGAGTAAAGTTATAGTTTAGATGGTAAGTGTCTACAGCAGGTTCTTGGGAAATAGAGGATGACCAATTGCTGACTAGGATATGAGATGGGATTTTGGCTGTGGTGAACTGCATGTGGAGGAACTCCAGCACATCATCCTGTTTGACTACCCAAGAGGTCTGCTTTGTCGATGTATATTGAGCAGCCTCCACCTTTAGCCCTTGCCTGTGCAGCTACTGGTCTAAAAGTGTACAAGGCACTGAAACCTTCCACTGCCAGGGTACTCTCTGACCAATAAAATGACTATACGACCAGTCCTTTTTTGTATTTCTGAACTCAGACAGACATGGCAAACAGCTGCTGCCCCAGGATGAATAAACCCAGCCACCAAATGAAAAAACACAGCGGAAAACATGTTAGAAGAAATTCACAAGTGCAGTGCCATCACAAACTGGATAGTGCACTGGTGCAGTGGTAGTGTTGTTGGCTCACAGCAAGAGGTTCTCCAGATAGATTCTCAGCTGGAGTGCCTTTGATGCAGAGTCTGCATGTCCTCCCTGCATTCGTGTGGGTTTCTTCTGGGTGTTCTGGCTTCCTCCCATGTTTCAAAGACCTGTGTCTCGACTGTTTCTCCCCAGGCCTCTGCTGAAAATTGGCTTTGTTCCAAGTCAGACTTTCCTGGTAAACAAATGTTAAATAAATCAATTAAATAAACCAATTAAACAGCTATATGGAAATCCCTTCTGGAGAGCAATTTCAAGACAGTCTTATAGCATTAATAGTGAGAGGAAAAGCAATTTTGTTACAAAAAAAAATAATCTATGAAATGCAGACATGAATGCAGGAAATACCAGTGATCACTCAAAAATAACTTAAGCAAGTGTGATTTAGCAATCAAAGGTGCTTAACTTCGCCTGGATGGCACTGGATACAAGTCAGACACTTCTGAATTACAAACTAGGACTCCAAGTTTGCTGAGATCTAAGAAAATGAGCAGGAGTCAGTAAGTAGAAAAGGACGTTTCCCTAAGAGCAGGACTGGTTTGCTTGGTGAGCAGTCAGTGTCATGGATCTATGGAAAGCAGTGGGTGGGAACAGTACATAAATAATTTATACAGCAGTCTATAGCAATGAAAGAGGTGAGGGAGAGAGTTTAGAAATTAGATTATCATAAGGAGTAGAGGTCAGGGACATGGCCTTATAAATCCACCACAGCAAAAGAGTGGGACGATTGGGACATTTTTTAAAGGAACAAGCAGGCTAGCTAGAGAGGCATCCAATCAAATAAAGACAATATTGGAGCTCTTTCAGAAACTTTAGCTTAATGTGTTAGTGGGGGATGGGACAAGGAGTTATGGGTGCACAACACCTCATCCCAAGAAGTACAGGGAAATACACTTAAAAGAGATGATGCCATGTATCAGACTATAATATTTCCTGAAGAAATAGCTATTTAATTTTCAAAGTGTGTGGATTCACAGTATCTGGTATGACAGTTCTAGTGGGGGGGGGTGGTCAGCTGAGACATGCTCCTCTGTGTGTCTCATAAAAAAGATAACTGACATCAGTGAATCAGGTCATCTGAAATTACAGTAGACACCGATAAATGGCACCTCTTTGAAAATGCTACATCAGTCTTCACAAGGAAAGGAAATTATTTATGAAAGCTGTTTATCACTTTACTTCTTTGTCAGCCTCTCACAACTCTTGCTAAATTTTGATTAAAAGCAGCCTAGAAACCTTAAGGAGTGACCATGTCTGAAAAGTCACAGTACTTTAGATTATGAGATAAACTGAAGTACAAGAATGCATATTATGTATTTATGTGTGTATGCATGTATTTATTTATTTATTTATTTATTTATGTGTGGGTGCATGCTTGTTTTGCCAGAGAAGTGGATTAATCTGTAGTGGACCCGTAGTCTGCAGTGGTGATTACAGTTCAGAAAGAGGGTATGTTGGGTACAAAAGGAAAGTATTATAGCATATCCCTAGTAAGCATTGCGGATAGATTGCTATAGATCGTGGAAAGGCAAAAAAATATAAGAATAGTAGTACATATTTAATAAAGCAGACAATGTGAGTGAACAAAACAATACAATGAATCAGATGTACAGTGATTCAGGTCGTAGCCTGTTATAGATCCCCAACTATATCTCAAGACTCACACTCCACGTTTCTAAGCACCCTGCAGAATATTAGGGTTCAACCTAACACTCTCATACTGGGTGATTTCAACTACCCCTCCATTAACTGGGAAACCTACACATGTACCAATACACTTGCCCAACATTTCCTGGAATTCAATAATTCCAGTGCCATGGACCAGCTCATTCTTACCCCCACTAGAGGTAGCAACATCCTTGACCTGGTCATTACTAACATGGGCAACCATTGCTCTACACCAATAGTCAACTCCTCCCTGGTTAGATCCGACCACAAGCTAATTACCTTGGAAATCCACATCCACCTCACCCTTCATAAAGGTAACCACCATGAAAAACTTCTTCAAAGCTAACTTTGGGCTCCTAAAACAGAGTTGGCTAACTTCACGGCACCCATGCAATTAGAGAACAGATGCATGACTGCCAAATCATACAATAATGCCCTGTACGAACAAGTACAAAAATGCATGGATCTCACCATATCCAATAGAAACAAGATGCTCTCCTCCAAAAAAAGGAAGCCTATCTGGTGATCCCCTGCCATAAACAAACTCTACAACAGAAAAAGGGAACTGATGCTAAATAAGGTGAAGTCCCAAGACTGGAAAAACTCCCTTATCAGCCTCAACAAAAAGTTGAGATCCCTCATTAAATCCTCTAAAGCTAGCTATGAAAACAGGATAGCAGCAGGTAGTAAAGACAACCACAAGGCCTTCTATAGTTATGTAAAGAATCTCCACGGCAATACCCAGATTTGCTCTGAGCTACTGCACAATGGTACCTCCTATATCGAGCCAACAGATATTGCCAATAAACTGGCTGACAGATTCAGTGCCAACTTTACCTCCCCCAAAGGACCAATCATAATACCAGTAGATTGCCAGGCACCCAGTATTACTGCTGCATAGGTTAAAAGAGCACTGTCCAAGGCCAAGAATACAGCTTCCGTGGGGCCTGACAATATCCCTGGCTGTGTACTACATGAACTACAGAGTGAACTGACACCTCACCTGTGTGCCCTGTTCAATCACAGCCTCACCTCAGGCTTTATCCCTACCAAATGTTCACTGCTACATTCATCCCTCTCCACAAAGGAGGAGCGACTACAGACCCTGGGCACTATCGCCCCATTAGCCTGACAAGTCTGATATGCAAAGCTATGGAATGCAAACTATTAGCCACAATCAAATCTCCTAATGATGTGGACATCCTACAAAAGGGCCTCACTGAGATAGATGTCTGGTGTCAAAGCCATGGCCTCAAGCTCAATGCCAAACAGTGCATTATCATCCCTTCTGGCAAAAACTCTGTACCCATGAACTACCACATAGGCGGTAGTCTACTTAACACCGAAAGTTTGATAAGAGACCTTGGGACACAGGTGGACAGTAGTCTCTCCTTTGATAATCACATTGACACAGTGGTCAGGAAATCCCTCTACATGGCACACCTCATCACAAAAGGTTTCTCATCCAGGAAAAAAGAGGTCATTCCTCCCCGCTACTCATCACTCATTAGACTCATTATAGAGTACAACACCCCTTTTGGTATGTACCTCACAAGACATCTACAAAAACTGGAAAGGCCACAGAAATACCTCACAAAGAGGATTACCGGCATCAAACAGATGCCCTATGCAGACCATCTCAAAAAGCTCCAGCTTTACTCTGTCGCATATCGTCTACTCAGAGGCGATCTCTGCCTAACATACAAAGCAATGTCAAACCCAGAGCTGTTGGACATGCTCCACATAAAGAAATCCCAATCCCTCTGAGCTACACACTCTAGGGACCTAAACATTGTCACCACAATAAACAGAACATGCCGAAGGGATAGATTCCTGTCCCAGAGACTTCCCATACTCTGGAATAAACTACCTATCTATATCAAACAAAGCTCCTCATAAGCATTATTCAAGAAAAATCTTGATGACTGGATGGGAGATAAGAAATTCACCCCGGGGATCACTTCTGTGGCTCTGCTTGACAGGGGCACAGGAAAATAATTTTCTTGGGTGGCAAAAGCCAGGGTACCGTTTGGCTAGGCTTATATAGGCCCTAGGGCCAATAGCCTAGTACCTACCTATGAACCTTTGAACCTATGCATCATTATGGACTTAATAAACAAGGATATAGGGAATCTCCAAACTCTGGATCCCACACAGTTTGGTTTTGTGAAGGGTAGATCATGCCTGCTCAACTTGATCGATTTCTTTGAGTCAGTCACCAGAGCTGTGGTAGAGAGCAAGGTGGTTCATACAGCCTACCTTCATCTGGCCAAGGCCTTTGATACCATTCCCCACTCAGGAATCATAGAAAAACTCACTGAGCTAGGCATCAACCCCTACATCACTAGGTGGGTTGTAAACTGGCTCACAGATAGAACCCACAGTGTGAAAGTAGCTGACGCCAAGTCAGACTGCCGACCAGTCATGAGTTGAGTCCCACAGGGCTTGATCCTGGGTACTCTCCTGTTTGGTATCTACTTTTCAGAAGTCCAGGCCAACACGAAGGGCCTTAAACACTTGTCCTATATGGACAGACTCAAAAAACTCCAACTATTGTCTGTTTCATACTGCCTACTTAGAGGCAATCTCTGTTTGACTTACAAAGCCATGTCTGACCCAGGTCTGTTAGAAATGCTACAGCTAAAGAAATCCCATTCCCTGCACACCACATGCTCCAGAGACCTCAACCTCATTACCACAATCAACATAATGTGCTGAAGGGACAGGTTCATAACCCAGAGACTGCCCATGCTATGGAATAGACTTTTCATACATGTCAAACAGAGCACCTCACTGGCCCTCTTCAAGAGAAATCTGGATGAGTGGATGGGAAATAGAAAATTCACCACTGGGATCACTCCAGTGGCTCTACTCGACAGAGGCACTGGGAACTAAGGTTGGGTGGCATTATGCCAGGGTAATCCTATGGGCTAGGCTTGTAAAGGCCCCAAGGCCATTAGCCTATTACACACTTATGAACCTATAAACCTACAGAATGCTATACCCATACTTACAATGTAAGTGGAACTACAGCTGGGATGGAACATTTGAGTTGTGAGTACAAAAATGACAGGGGGTAGCGTATGAAGGTGGGTTAGTACAATAGCGGTATGACTTGTTGGCCAACTGAGAAGAAGTAGCTATGAGGGGAACAATTTATTAGCACTTAACATGTGTTAATTGGGTTTATATTTTAGTAGTTGGTTGAAGCAGGTACAAGGTCTCTCTGCCTGAGAAAACTGGTACATTTTTTTCTGAATGCAGGTGGCTATATTGTGGGGAGAGAGCCTCAAACATTAAGAACAGGTATGTTATTTAGAAAGTATGGTTGGTGGGTATGAGAGGGTTGTTAGGGTTGGACATTAAAGAAGCAGTATTGGTCTGTGATTAAAGTTGGTAATGGGTTTATCTGATGTATAATGAACTTATAAAATCTTTTTCAGTGTATTTCTTTGTTTACCTAAAGACAGACACTCTACTTTCAACAGATTTGGTAGGCATAACATTGCCTTATATTTATTTTGTATTTAGGAAATTACATCCGGGGGGTATCAGTGTATATGCCTTCATTTCACTTTTCTTTAAACATGTGTATTGAAATATCTATAACACTTTGACCAAAATATAATAGTTGTGTATAAAATTCAGACTTACAGAAACTGATAAGCCCTGTTTCCCCATACACACATGACACTTGCATATCACAAAATATATTATGAAGGATGGAAACTAATTCTTGCCATACAACTCATTCAACTTTTGACTTTTTCATGCAATAATCCGTAAACCCTTACTTAAATTACCTTCTGTAGTCTTTATCAGAAGGTATTCCTATTAAGTGTTAGATACCAGTTCCATCTCATTTTTGCCTTGATTCACAAACACTCAGTAAATATGCAAGGGTTAGATACCAAGGTGAAAATATTAATGAATTACACGTTGTCTATATAGTAAAACGTTCATGTTGTCACACATCCCTTAAATGAAAACATGACCACTTTTAATCTCCTATCCTGCTATACAAATATAGTTTTTAAAAAAGTTTCCACTTCCCTTCAACGCTATTCCAAACAGCAGAGACATAAGAAATGTCTTTGTGTACCCAACTTAAGCAAAAAATAGGTTTGTCCTGAATTCTGATCCTCTCTTTATGGGTCCTTTATCTTGTAAACACATATAAACCGCCACATCATTTTCTACTTAAAAACAGAAAATGTTTGTTCCACAACTCAGTGTGCTAACCAGGAACCCAAAAATAGAACAACCACACTGACAAGATGAAATGCACCAAGATAATCCAAGAAGAAATATGTTTTATTATGATTAAGCACTTTTGTTTGTATACAAGTTGAATCAGACTTCATCAGAATCTGTCAAAAACAGCACCAAGTACTCTGTTTAAAGCAATTCAAATAATAACGACTGCTGTCCTCTCTTTCTTAAAAAACATATTTAAAAACTTTAACAAAATAAGTATATATCTATATCTATATCGGAATACATGCATTTCATCGAACAATCTTCCGTCGATCAGGTACAACACCGATCTGCAACATCTAATCTCCCTGTGCGAACGGTGGGAATGTTGAACAAAACACAGAATTTGACAAGTCTGACCAGTCTACCACCTAAACAAGTGCTACCATGGGTCACAAAGGTGGGGCGCATTTTGCGTTACACTTACTTTGTGTTTGCATTTATGCGAACTCGCAGACATGCGTTCGAACATTTTCCGATCGGCCATCTATCAGCCGATCAAATGAGTGCATACCATCTATATTTATATCTATATCTATATTTGTGTCTGTATCTGTATTTGTATCTATATCTATATCTATAATTGTGTCTGTATCTGTATTTCTATCTATAGCTATATCTATATCTGTATCTATATCTATATCTATATCTATATCTATATCTATATCTATATCTATATCTATATCTACATCTATCTAGTCA
Organism: Protopterus annectens; assembly: GCF_019279795.1. NCBI lineage: Eukaryota > Metazoa > Chordata > Ceratodontiformes > Protopteridae > Protopterus > Protopterus annectens. Next base: position 1,014,950,448 of record NC_056737.1, read on the forward strand.
GTTTATTTATAACTCTAGTGCTTTATAGCTTGCTGTTCTCTGCCTGCATTTGATTTTTCCTAACTGACTGTTGTACTTTTAAGCTTGGTGACTTTTGTGTTTCCCACCCCTTACTATAAATCTGACTTTGGACACTACTCCCAGTCCCATCTCATCAGCTTATTCTGCTGAGCAGTGAGAGATCAGCTGTGGAGGTTCCCCCTCCACGGTTGCTTACACTTGAATTATCTTGTGTTTCTTACCTTCCTTCTTACTAAAAAACAACAACAACAAATGCATGTTATTCAACTGCCTTTAGCAGTATTTGTACTTATTACTACTTTATTTAGCTTTTTGCTGCATGTTCTTTAAGTATTCGATTGCATTTTATCCGCTGTATTTACTGCTAGTTGGTAGTAGCCTGATTACATTGTAACTGTTATTTTAAGCCCCTTAGTTTTGATTTAAACACTTGGGCTTCATATTAGTTATCTTACATAAGGAAGGTTTGTGGTCTACACTCTTGTGGCAGGAGAGGCAGCTTACACCCTTCTGAGTTGAAAATCATTGGTTGAAGGCTTATTGTAGCTGTTGTTCTAAAAGTGTCTTTGTTCTGGTTTAAGCAGTTGGGCTCCAAGCCAGTTATTTTATATTAAGAAGGTTTGTGGTCTACACTCTTATAAGAGGAGAAGGTAGTCTCCATCCTTCTGAACTAGGAATTAGTGGCGAAGGCTTATTTTGCTGTTATTTTAAGTGTCTTTGCTCTGATTTAAGCCCTTCTGGTCCAAACAAGTTATTTTACATAAGGAAGGCTTGTGTTCTACACTCTTGCAGCAGGAGAGGATAATCCCCACCCTTCTGTGCTGGGAATTGCTGGTAAAGACTTATTTTCCTGTTATTCTAAGTGTCTTTGTTCTGGTTTAAGCACCTGGGCATTAAACCAGTTATTTTACATTAGGAAGGTTGGTGGTCTACACTCTTGTGGCAGGAGATGATAGCCTACACCCTTCTGAGCTATGAATTGCTGGTGTAACTCTTACTGTACCTTTACTTCATTAGATAGAAGGCTATTTTTTTTAATTTGAATCTCTGTGATTGAGGCATTTGGCGACATTAGGCAACAACTTTAATTGAAAAGAAGAGTGTTGCTGGTTTCTGCTAAACTGTATAAAAGATAAGACTTATATTACTATATCCACTATTTCAGCAATTGTTTTTCACATTGTTTCTGTCACAGCTGCATTAATTGAGTGTTTCTATGTTGAATATCTGCACTTTTTGATATCTTTTTACAGGTTGTACTTACAACTGCTTTGGTTCCACTTTAATGAGAGAAGTGGGGACCCGAGTCATTTTCTGGCCAATGATTGTGTAAAGAAAAGAAGAGTGTGTGTTGGTTTTATTTGGTCAGAAAGCTTTTTCATGTTCTTTTATTGAATCTCTGCTGCTATTTAAGCTTCAGACTTGCACAATGCTTGGCTCATAACCTACGATCTCTTGGGTATTTGGTGATGTTAGGTGACCATGCTACTTGAGAAGAAGAGTGTTGCTGGTTTCTGCTAACCTCTACAAAAGCTAAGACTTATATTACCATATCTACTGTTTTGGCACTTGGTTTTAGGTTCATAGGTTCATACTAGGCTATCTGCCCTGGGGCAATTATAAGCCTAGCCTGATTCTGTATGGCTTACGCCACCCCTTGATTTGAGTATGCTGTGCCCTTTTTAAGGTTTAGTTTACTGTGCCTCTGTCTAATAGTGACACGGGAGTAATCCCTGGGACAAACCTACGATCCCCCATCCACCTATCGAGATTCTTCTTGAAGAGATTCAGTGAGGTGCTCTGCCTCACATGAACTGGAATTCTATTCCAGAGCGAAGGGAGCCTCTGGGTTATGAACCTGTCCCTCCAGCAAGTTCTATTTATTTCTGTGCTGAGGTTCAAGTCCCTCGAGCGTGTGGCTCTAAGGGATTTAGATTTACTGAGGTGGAGCATGTCCATTAATTCTGGATTTGACATAGCTTTGTATGTCAGGCATAGATCACCTCGAAGTAGGCGGTATGCAACTGAGTAGAGCTGGAGTTTTTTTAACCTAGCAGCATATGGCATCTGTTTGAGACCCTTGATCCTCTTGGTGAGATACTTTTGGGGTCTTTCTAATTGCTGCAGGTGTCGGGTAAGGTACATCCCAAAAGGGGCATTGTATTCTATGATGGGCCTGATGAAGGATGAATAAAGGGGCATGATTACCTCTCTTGATCTAGATGTGAAACCCTTCCTGATGAGGTGGGCTATGTAGAAGGTCTTTCTAACCACTTTGGCAATGTGGTTTTCAAAGGAGAGATTGCTATCAACTTGGGTCCCAAAGTCCCTAATAACTTTCTCTGTACTTAATGGGTTTCCACCTATGTGGTAATTTGTGGGCACATTGTTTTTGCCAAAGGGTATGACTATACATTTTTTGGCATTTAGCTTTTAACCATGGTGTTGGCACCAGTTATCTGTCTCTGTGAGACCTTTTTGAAGGATGTTTGTGTCAGCTGGAGAGTCAGTTATGGCTGCCCAGTTTGCAGTCGTCTGTAAACTTGGTGAGCCATAGTCCTCCCACGTTTGCCTGTACCTCGGAAAAGTATATACCAAACAAGAGTGGTCCCAGGACAGAACTCTGTGGGATGCCACTTGTGACCAGTTTCGAGTCTGACATGCCTCCAGCAACTCTCACTCTGTGGGTTCTGTCTTTGAGCCAGTTTGCGACCCATCTTGTGACATAGGGGTTTATATTTAAGCTGGATAGCTTATCTATGATGCCCAAGTGGGGTATTGTGTCAAATGCCTTTGCAAGGTCCAGATAGGCTGTGTGGACTACCTTCCCTTCATCTATGGCTTTGGTGACTGTTTTGAAGAAGTCAACCAGGTTCAAAAGGCAGGATCTGCCCTTGACAAAGCCGAACTGGGTAGGATCTAGTGTCTGTAGGTCCCCAATGTCTTTGTTTATGAGCTCCATGATGATCCTCTCCATAGCCTTGCAGACTAAGCTAGTCAGGCTTATGGGGCGATAGTTTCCAGGGTCCGTAGAGGCTCCACCTTTGTGGAGTGGGACCACTGTTGCTGTACACCATTCTGTGGGCACATATCCTGTATTGAGGCTGAGATTGTATAGCTGTTTTATTTGAGGAATTAGATCCTCTTGGAGTTCATGTAGGACGCAACCTGGGATGCCATCTGGTCCCATGGAAGCAGTGTTTTTTGCTTTGGAGAGGGCAGCCTTCACCTGAGCATCAGAAATGTTGGGGAGGCAGCCCTCTGCTGAGATAGATACTTGCTCTTTTGGGGGGGAGGGGTGGAGAAGTTTGCACTGAACCTGTCTGCCAGGATATTGGCGATGTCTGTGGGTTCAGTGTATTTTTTGTTGTTTAGAATCAGCTCAGAACAAGTCTGGGAGTTGCATCCCAGGTTCCTAACATAACTGAAAAAAACCTTATGATTGTCTTTGGTGTCCTGTGCAATTTTTCTCAAGAAGCTGGCCTTGGAGGATTTTATGAGGGATCGTAATTTTTTGCTAGTACAGATCAGAGATGCCTTCCCTATTAGGGGTTTTGCTCTATCATGTAGTAGCTTCCTCCTTCTGTTGTACAGTTTATTTATGGCAGGTGTCCACCAGACTGGATGCCTGCCTTTGGATGATTGGGTCTTGGTTTTGTTTGGGATAGCATGATCCATGCATTCCTGGAGATGTCCGTAGAATGCGTTTATATAGGATTTTGCAGTTTGGGCCATAGTTTCCACTGGCCCTAGGGCCTTGAAGGATTCCACTTCGGTTTTGAGAAGTGAGAAGTTCACTTTTGAGAAGTTTTTCACTGTGTTTTTTTGGGCTGGGGGTGGGGTCGGGATGTGGACATCCAGTGAAATTAATTTATGGTCTGATCTTACCAATGAGGGATATACTTCTGGTGTGGAGCATAGAGTTGGTAATGATCAGGTCTAGTATGTTGTTCCCTCTTGTGGGAGTGGTGACTAGTTGTTCCATAGCATTTGAGTTTATAATTTCCAGGAACCTTTGGGCTAAGGTGCTGGGGCTTGAGTAGTGCTCCCAGTCAATGTTTGGGTAGTTGAAGTCACCCAGTATAATGGTGTTCGGAGAGATCTTCATGTTCTCCAATGTTTTCAGGAAAGCCGAGTGGGATTCCTGACTTTGAGAGGGTGGTCTGTAGGATACTATAAACTGAAAAGCAGTCTTGCCCACTGTTAGTTGCACATGGATGGTCTCCGATACTTCGTGCAATGCCACTAACCTGGAGGTGTGGATATCCTTGATAAATATGGAAACTCCCCCTCCTTTTGTGGTTGGGGCCAAAAAGCATGATATGAGGTATAGCCTGGTAGTGCTGGGGTGCTCTCTGGAGCCTTGAACCAGGTTTCTGTCACTGCACAGTTATCGATGTTCTCCATACTGAGGAGAGCTTCGAGTGCATGCATCTTGAGGTTAAGACTTCTGGCGTTAAGCAGCATTACCCTTAGTTTCTTGTTCCTTGTGCTGTCTATGGGGGTGGGTTTGACTTTTGAGCCTTGCCTAAAAAAGGCACTATGGGGGTGGCAAGAGCCTTTGCCAATATCCAAAAGCCCAGTGGTGACAGATGCAAGCCGTCCCTAGCAAAGCAACGTGGCTTGTCGTGCATGTCATCCCAGGCTGACAGACACTGGATCCCCTTTGAATGACACGAAAATTTTAGCCAATTGTTAAAATTGATCATTTTGTCTTTGTACTGTGACATCATTCTGGGTGAGGGTAAGATGCTGCTCAAGGTCAGGGTCATAACAGCCTGGGCTACATGATCAGAGAGCTCTTCTATGTCTCTTTTCATGTAGTCCAGGGAGGTACATCTCAGGTCATTCACACCAGCATGTACAATGACTGAGTCATATTTGTATTTGCTTTGGAGTGACCTGAGTGCTTGCGTTATGTGGTGGATCCTAGCACCCGACAGGCAGCTCACCGTGACCTTCTCTTTATTCAGCCTGGTGAGTGGGATGTCAGTGTGTCTGACAATAGAGTCACCTATTACAAGAGTATCAGGTGTGTTATTCAACCTTAAGGGTTGTGGCTGCTTGGCACACTGACTTTGTGGGCTATGTGTTGTGCGTGTTTTGTTTTGAGGTAGTGTTTGCTTGGGTGTCTGCTTTGGAGGTCTCTGTTGCTTAGGTAGATTTTTATTTAGAGCTTCCGAGTATGTTTTTGTGTATTTCATATTGTTTTTCTCACAATTGCATTAATTGAGTGTTTTTAAGCTTGGTGAGTGTTTTTGTGTTGAATGTCAATATTTTTGACAGTCTTTAGTTATAACTGCCTTCGTTCCACTTTAGTGAGAGAAGAGCGGACCTGAGATATTTTCAGGCTTGGGAATGTGTAAAGGAAAGAAGACTGCGCTGTTACTGATTGGCCAAATGGCCCCGTTCCTCTTCTAATTAAGTGTCACAGTTACACCACACCTTGAGCAAGCTAAGACTTACATTACCATATCCACTGTTTCAGCACTTATTTTTCACATTGTTTTGGTCAGAGTTGCATTAATTGTCTGTTTCTCTGTTGAATATCTGCACTTTTTGATGTTTCCTACACACTTTAGTTAGAACAGTTGCTCTCCACATAGCAGCACCTAGTAGTGATCTGTATAGATGCCAATATTTTGCAACATAATTCCACCTAATCTGTGTAGATGTCAGTCTCTCACAGTGTAAGTACCCCTTACGGTCTAGCAGAGGTGGACTGGGCATCTGGGAGTTCTGGCGAATACCATGGAGGGCCAATACTCTTTGAAATTGTATGCCTTTTTTGTCTCCAGACTGTTTTTAAAACAGTCCAGATTGGGAAGACTGCAGGCAGCAATGAAGATGCGCAGAAGCCATTGCAGTTTTAACCCCAGGAAATGGGATGCTGACTGGACTGTGAAGTCATCAGCCTGTCACGTAATCGATGCAGCTGGTGATTAGTCCTCTGACGCTTGCATTCTCTTCCCATACTTGAGTTGCAAGGGAGAGAGCGAGAGAGTGGAGAGACGAGTGACAAATGAAAAAAGAAGAGAAAATCAGTGATTCAAATGGATTAGTGCTTAAACTTTAAGGTAATTTCACAGCTTTTTTTTTTTTTTTTTTTACTGGCAAGACCAACCAGATCCTTTCTGTATTCCTTTTTTCTTCCTGGCAGGGCTGACCACATCCTTTCTGTATTCCTTTTTTTCTTCCTGGCAGGGCCGATCACATACTTTTTGCCATTGTTTTCTCTGCTAGGGTCAAGCAGATACTTTCTGTATTTATTTATTTTTTCCTGACAGGGTTGACCAGATACTTGTTAAATTTAGGTGTAGTCTCCTATATAAATTATCTTTCTGACATCATGGGCCTGTAGGCTGGCAGGGTCAACCAGATAGTAGAAGGTTAGTGAAAATGGGCCAATGGTTCTGATGGTGTCAGAGTCTAATTCTTGTTCCAGTCCACCCCTAGACAGATTTTTAACTACTAAAGCATCTAGTTTGCACATAGCTGAGCACTGCTCATCAAGTTACTTTTATTACTGTCCTGGTCATTATTTAAATGTCCCTCACTCCTGCCTAGTAGATCTGTAGCCAGATATACACTTCCCACCTCTGTCTGTAATGAATGAGGTTGAGATGGGTATTCTGAGGCAATGTGGCACTTGCCACATGTACACTAACAACCCACTTATTCTTAATAAAACATAAAAGTTGTAAATACATCTTAATATTGGAGGCAGCCATACAATCAAAACCAAGGTTGCCAGTAATAGTTGCACCACACCTACTGCACTGGATAAAGACCCTACAAATAAAACTGCTTATGCTGAGGCTCTTAGGCTCTTACAGGTAACCTTCCTAAAACACTAAGACCTCCTGCACAGCACAATCAAAAAAAGGGTCCTCAGCCATCACATGAACACTGCATTAAAATACTAACCACAGCTACACATAGAAAGACTGTATCAAATGCCTCTATTGCTAAGCCCTTAAGGCAAACCAGCACATAGCCAAATTTCCTGGTCATTGGTCATTCTATAGTGAGGCACACCAGTGTCCCTCTCACCAGACTGATTAAGAAAAGAGTCACATTTAACTCTTTCAAGGGATAGAATCCATCAAGTCATACAGGTACCTGTATGACTGTCATAGTCCATGTGGGAGTTAATGACCTGAGATTTCCCCTCCATGACTGTATGAAGTGAGACAGGATCACCATTGATTCAGAGGTTCGTAGGCTGTGACAAAGGTATTGGCCTGATGGTGTTTACAACTGTATCCAATACATCACAATATAATATGCAATGGCATGTATAAATCATGGCTATGATTCTAACAGAAATGACCAGCAATGTCCAGCATAGAATCATCAGTGATCCATGGCGGATAACATGTTCACGTCAAGTCAGCCAGTCTGTGCTCAAACAGGTTAATGGATGTGTTCTGCTTGAAATACATTGGAATCCTAATGCAGATGACTGATAACCTTTGAGACATGTATGTGTCTATCCAGCATGTCTTATGTATGTCCTACTGTGCATTGAGGTCCCTGGAACAAGTGGCTATGGTCCCATATGACTTAAGGATGTGCAGCATATTCATTCCATTTGGGCCAAAGACAGCCATGTAATGCATGCATAGTCTGCCTCATAGCTATACATATATGACACTGCATGCACTGACAGCTACTTCATTCTGCCCGCAGATGATTCATGTTAGAGACCCTCTGATTTTTTATTACTCAGAGATGTCTCAGGTCTGTCAACTTCCTGCAGGTGTCTGGGACAATACTTATCAAAGGAATGATTATAGACATTAATATTGCTTATGATGGAAGAGTATAGGAGATTGATAAAATTAAGTGTTGTCAATGTGATGCCTTTCCTAATCAGATGTAAGATCTAGAAGGCCTTCCTCCCCACAGTACACACATTTGGCAGTTGACGTATTCCAAGGTATATTGATGCATAATTGGGGAATACTGTACTCTGGGTTATTTTTAAATAAGCAAGAACATTTCTTAACACAGGGTATGGTGATGCATGTTTGTACAGTTGTTATAACACCCATAGCTTTGTCAGCAGTATTTAGTGGCACAAAGATGTTTTGCCACACATCCTTTTTTTGGCCTTTTAGTAAGTATACGGCAAACAAGAGAGGAGACAGCACTGACACATATGTAACCACACAAGTGACAGGTCTGCTGCTTGAGGTGAGGTCTCCCACTTAGACTGAGTATTGTTGGTCTGTGATCCGATTTACAACCCACCTGTTAACATAAGGTGTGGTATTCACCTTGGTTAGTTTCTCATTGAGAACAAATATTGGATTGTGTTGAAGTGCCTGGCCAAAGCAAGACAGAATGAGTGCACAGCGCTGTATATGTCTCTGCTCACAGTCTGGATAGTTTGGATTTCCCACAGGTTCTGTAGACACAAGCTACCCATGAAAACAACTAACTGGAACAGATCTACTGTTTGGAGGTCATCTATGTCCTTTTTGTCTGAGATGCATGCGAAGTTTTTCCATTGCCTTAAAAAAACATTTATGGGAGTATAATCCATTTATATATTCCCTCTCCTGCATTATGTTGGTGGGAAATAGTCACTGTATTCCATTCAATCTGGACAACAGTAGTACTCATGCTACTGATGAATATGGTGCCTAGTACAGTAGTTCACTGTTGTACCACATGAACAACACAGCCCAGATTGTCATCTGGTGACATGGATTCTGTGCTCCACGTATATGAGTGAGCAGTGATACCGTGCTTTTTGTAGATACCACAGTTAGGATGTGATGGTGCACAAATGTAATAAGCTTGGTGTTGTGAGGGGGGAACACTTTACAGCCATCTGTGACTGCTAACAGGTCTGGAATTTACAGTGGGTCAGTGAGTGCAATACCATCCAGAATTAGTTCAAAATACATCAGAGTGGTATATATATATATATATATATATATATATATATATATATATATATATATATATATATATATATATTACTTTGCAGATGTAAATGGTGACAGGCTTATTGTTATGCCTGGATATGTGTCATAAATTATTAGCATAGTTGCTATATGAGGCTTCTTCAAGGTGTCTCATTGTTTAGGGTGTACTGAGGTGAGTGGCCTTCCTGGACTGTTTTGTACATGTTGTATTTGTGAACAGCAGCTTCTGTCACTTACTGTAGACTGTAGTAGTGACAGACATACACCAGTATGGATTGTATTTCCCAGAGGATCTGTCTTTGGGCCTATCAGGCACAACTGTGTGTATACATTTGTGTAGAGTTACAGACAGGCATTTGTGTCTAGCTTACCACAGCTGTCAATGTCCTTTGTGGAAAACTGAGCTTGGACCTTGGCTATACCATCACTTTGGAAGATGTAGTTATCTTGGATGATGTTTTTGAACCAGAGTCCTCCTTTAGGGAGTTCATTAGGTAATCCAAACCCTACATATACTATTTTATAGTTGGATTAGCAGTGCAGGCACTACACATGTGCCATTACATTGTTCACTCATATTGTTGATGAACAGGTCTGACATATTGCAGACCCTTGTGGGGTGCTGCACTATTTCTTCCATGGCATTTCATTTTGCAAAATCCACTTACATTTGCACAAGTGAGTTTGTCCTTCTATAATTATCCATGTGAGGCATTATATGCACTGAGTAAAAAAATCATGTCAACTAGTCTTGCAGGGGAAACAGAGGGAAACTGACAGGTGAGGATGGGAGGTTTGAACCTGGTATCTGCATAGAAAATGCTAAAAGGAGGGGAAATATGTAATTTGGGTGGTATTTTCAGGGGACTAACCTACGGTGTGTACATTTGTAGGTCCTTCTTAATATGGATGTATAGTTCTGTCATTGATCGGTAAATGTTTTAATTGCTGCTTGTTATGTAACAGAAGGTATGACAGCTAGTTAGAGCTGTTGAGGATCTGCTCTGCTACACAGCAGCAGCTGATTGTATTGGAAAATAAACACAAACCACAACAACGCAGGTAATCCAAGGAAACACTATTAAAGCTCACAATGGGTCCAGAAAGAGTAGTCTTCAAATAGATACTCCTACAGTACACACTGGCCTCAAGTATGCAGGTGTGATTTCTATAAAAACAGGTGTCATCCTGATGTTCTTATTCTTTTGGCTACTGCCATGATGGGTTGCCACAGCACATCTGCTTCCAGTACTTGCTTTCTTCTGCATCCTGTTCTGTCACCCTAACCACCTGCACATCCTCAATCACCACATCCATGAACCTTATCTTAGGCCTTCCTGTTTTCCTCTTACCTGCCAGCTACACCCTTAGCATCTGTCTCCAACTATATACAGCATCCCTCCTAACCACATGTCCAAAGAAACACAATCTCACCTCTCTGGCCTTGTGTCCAAGCTGTACAACCCGAGATGACACTGTAATATACTGATTACTAATTATGCCTATCCTCAGGACACCCAATGCAAACCCAACATCTGGATTTCTGCCAGCTCTTGTTATGACTCCTGTATTTTTGTCAGTGTCAACATCTCCAAACCATATAACATAACTGTTCTCAGTACACTCTTGTAGACCTTCCCTTTCAGTGTTATTGGTACTCGTCTGTCACAAATCACTCCTGACACTCTTCTACACCCACTCCACCATGAATGCACTGTCTTCTTCACCTCCCTTCCACACTCAGCATTACTGTGAACTTTAGCTCCCAAGCATTTAAAATCATACACATTTGCCAAGTGCACATCCTGCAGTCTCACCATTCTTCTGTCCTCCCTCTCATTCACAGTCATATATTCTATCTTAGTCCTTATATCATTCCTTACTCTCCCCTGTATAGTATAACTTCACCACTCTAAGGTCTTCTAAACATGTTCTCTGATCACAATATCATCCACATACATCATAGTCCATGGGGCTCCTGTATGATCTGCTTTGACAACCTGTCCATCACCATTGCAAAGAGATGTCAGGATGTTTCTGCATAGCATAAAAGAAGTGTTACTATTGTCTGTCTTATATTGCATGAGGTGACATCTACCTGTCTGCTAGGTCATTGTGTGCCCATGGCCTGTTGTGAGCAATACATATTCAATAATCTAATATAGCTGATTACATCAACAGTGTCTGTTGGAGACATAAGGACAGTGTCCTGTCAAACCATTGTGTGCCCATGGTCTGTTGAGAGCAATAAATATTCAATAATCTGATATAGCTGATGGCATCAGCAGTGTCTGTTGAAGACTTGGAGCAATGTACCATAGGCTGTGGTAAAATGCTGTATATAATATCCCCCAACAGCTGAAACACACACACACACACACACACACACACACACACACACACACACACACACACACACACACACACACACACCAGATTAACAGCAGAGATTAGAACCCCATACCTATCGAAGTTTACAGACTAGAGAACACAATATTTAATGCACATGCCACAGTGCAAGTCTGACTTTAACAGGAATGCATTTGAACCTATAGTAAATGACATTAGCAGGCCCTGTGGGGGACAAGAGGTTGGAGGACTGCTAGACATGGATGTTTTTGCAACCACAAAAACAAAGCAAAAACCATGCGAGTTACCAAGGCAGTGTTGGTCTCCCACTCTCACTATTCTTTATGGAGACAGACAGACAGACAGGGACACACACACACACACACACACACACACACACACACACACACACACACACACACACACACACACACACACATTAATACAATGAGAACCAAACCCCTACCTAAGTGCACAGACTAAAGAACGCAGTTTTTAATGAAAGTGACACTTCTTCTTCTTCTTTTTTTTAGCTTTTTCCTGGTTAGGGGTCACCACAGTGGAACTCCGGTCCATTAATAATTGGCAGTAGATTTTTAAGGTGCCGAGGTGCCAGCCCAAAGCCCAACCTTCAATGAAGGCATGCCCATTCATGCATGTCTTTCGAACACCACTCGACCGCAAGGAGGACATGCAGACTCCACACAGAAGGTGCTCCAGCCAAGAATCGAACGGGAGAACCTCTTGCTATGAAGCAACAAAGCTACTGCTGCACCACCGCTATACAAGTCTAATTTTAAATTGACTGAATTTGAACTTAGAGTAGAGGACATCATCAAAGGATGTAGGGAACACCACTTTGGGAGGCCTGCATATGCACATCACTCCTTAGTGTCACCTGAGACTAGTACACTAACAGTCGTGTACTGTTTAGGAGCCTCAACTGTGTAAAAGCACAGGCCTGCATAGGCACATTGCTCCTTAGTGCCATCTGAGGCCTGTACAATAACAGTAGTATACTGTTTACGAACAATAGCTTTGTAACAGCACAGGTCTGCATAGGGACATTGCTCCTTAGTGTCACCTGAGAATAGTACACTAACAGTAGTATACTGTTTAGAAGTAATAGCTGTGTAACAGCACAAGCCTGCATAGCCACATTGCTCCTTAGTGTCACCTGAGGCTAGTACACTAACAGTAATATACTGTTTAGAAGCCATAACTGTGTAACAGCACAGATCCACATAGGCATATCGCTCCATACTGTCACCTGAGGATAGTACACTAACAGTCGTATTCTGCCATACCTGTGCAAATTACAAGCCTGCATAGACACATTGCTGCTTAGTGTCAACTGAGGCTAGTACACTAACAGTCGTATAATGTTTAGAAGCATAGCTGTGTAACAGCACAGGCCTACATAAGCACATCACTTGTTAGTGTCACCTGAGGCTAGTACACTAACAGTTGTATACTGTTTAGAAGCCATAGCTGTGTAACAGCAAAGGCCTACATAGGCACATCGCTCCTTAGTGTCACCTGAGGCTAGTACACTGACAGTCGTATACTGTTTAGGAGCCATAGCTGTGTAACAGCACAAGTCCATTATTGAGCATATTTGGATGTTTTCCTTTGCCAGTTCAAGCCCATGAACACAAATTTATTATAGTGTCCATTGGTCAGCACACAACATTATATATTATACCTTTGTTTTGTGTTAGATGTATTTGTTGTAGAATTAAGGAGACCCCATGGTTGTACTGGTTGTTGCTGGGTTTGGTTGTGTGGAAGCACATGGATGTTTATTAACTGTCTGTACAGATAGTTACACTGTGCCCTCAGTTTGCAATGTTTCCATATCTTGAAATATAGAACAGTAAGAACACAGATCTATGTATTTGATGTGATAGGTATCATTCCTCTCAACCTCTTAGAGTATGAAATCTGCACAAAGCCATAATTAATATGGTGAATGTTGAAATATTGTCCTTACAAACCTACAATGTTGATGGAATAACAAGTTTTCTATTAGCATTTTCTGAGGGAATGGCATCCACAAATTAAATGTATGTCATTATTTTCTGATTTAATTTTCAATAATTTTGCAATAATTTTGTAGAAATCAACATTTTATGGGGAACATACTATAAATAGTATGTAAAAATATGGGCATTCTTCATAAATCTGAATTGTTGCAAATGCGTCAGCTGATACAACATTCTTTCAGGGCTGACTCTGTCTGATGGAAGCATTACACAGCCAATACATGGATAGATAAAGGCTGTGTGAGTTGCCTGGCATCGATTTTAATGTGTGTGTGTGTGTGTGTGTGTGTGTATGTGTGTGTGTGTGTGTGTGTGTGTGTGTGTGTATGTGTGTGTGTGTGTGTGTGTGTGTGTGTGTGTGTGTGTGTGTGTGTGTGTGTGTGTGTGTGTGTGTGTGTTTGTGTGCGTGTGTGCGTGTGTGAGTGTGTGTGTGTGTGTGTGTGTGATTAGGAGGAAGATATTAGACCCTAGGTGATCAGTGAATGTGCTGTGCGTTGTTTCAAGGGCATACTGATGCCTATGTCTACCTACAGGGACAGCATCTGCAGGTTCCTCCTCCGAGTCCTCCTGTGACTGTGGCTGTGGTGACCTAGGCATTGGTGGGGAGAATGTGTGACTGTTCCCATTCCTGATCCTGCTGCAGCTCTTTCCACAGGATCAGATTGTGCAGCATAGCACGAACTGTGAATATTTGTGTACATGTGCGTGGAGTATACTGCAAGGCTCCACTGGATATATTTAGGTACTGGGTCCGTGACTTCAGATGCCCAAACACATGCTCTATGATGTTCCTCGTTTGTGCATGTGCCTCATTATGGTGTTCTTCTGTGGGTATGGGTGCATTTCTGATGGATGTCATCATCCACGGTACCAGGGCATAGCCAACATCCCCCAGTAAATGGTCCTTTGGGATATCCTCCCTAGCAAAACATCTGGAACAGCTGTGAAGTATGCCAGATATGGGAGTTGTGATAACTGCCAGGGTTGCCAGCACATACATTCAAGATAATCTCCTTGACATTGCATATGACTTGGCATTTGGAGTGGTATCTCTTGCAGTTAATGTAGATTCTACCCTGTTCACAAGGTGGTGCCTTGATGTATACATGAGTGCAATCTATGGGACCCAGTACTTCAGGGTAGTGGGCTAGGGTCTACTTCACTGCGTTGAAAACTCATTTCATTGAAACTCAAATGACTGAGACCAATTCACTGAAAGCTAACTTCAGTGAAAACTCATTTCATTGAAACTCATTTTGTTGAAAGTTATATACGGCCTTTTCCCCACTGTAGTGCGATGCTGGAGTTAGTATATATAGTAAGGGGGTGTGAGAGGCACAGCTCCCCACATTGGGGGTGTGTGGGGCAAACCCCCCACCCCACATAGTTTGGTTATATGCTGTCTTCTGGAAAGGGTTATTCATTGCACTTGTAAGTATCCATCTGCATGCTTTAAAACATTTACAATATGTGAGGGGCCGTGCCCCCCCCCACACACCCCTTACTTTATATATTAACTCTAGGATCGCACTACAGTAGGGAAAAGGCCATATATAACTTTCAATGAAATGAGTTTCAGTGAAATGAGTTTTCAGTGATGTGAGCTTTCAGTGAATTGGTCGCAGGAAACTGACTTTCAGTAAAATGAGTTTCAAATGAAATGAAGTAGACCCGTGTGCTACATGGTAGAAATGTTGCATATTGCTGGTCCTCTCCTCAGCAGTAAGTGGAAAACATATGTGTTCACTGCCATGTACAAACATAGCATCCAGGAACTGGAGTGTCCTGGATGCTGAGGCCTGTGACACCTCCACCATGTCCCCAGTTAGTCTTTGAAAAGTACCTGTAGCTAATATTCTAAGGGCTACACATACTTTCGTTTCCACTGGGATGGGCTCACCTCAGTTGGCTCTGGCTCTGAGTTAAGACTGGTAGAGCTCACAGAGTTCTTGTAATGTGTCCCTGTCCACCCTGTAGTGCTCTACAAGCTCCAGCTCATGTAGCTCTTGGAAGGTTACCCTGGTCCTGAACACCTTTCTCCTTTTCATTCTAGGCCTATTGTCAGCAGCACCAGCAGCATTGACTTCAGCCTCTAGCACACACAGATGTAGAATAGATGCAGCAGCCCCTAGCATTATTTTAGTTAAAAGTCTCTACTCCAGTGCTGTTGAAGTATTGAGTGAAAAATCAGATAGTAGGCTGTATGCACTTTATACATTTCTTGATTAGGACCACCACCTGGTACTGGTTGCTTTAAATGACATTCACCTGCTTAGGATATAATTGACAAGATTTAGAACTCTTGCTGCAGTGCACAGTGTTGTGCTATGTGCACCAACATGCAGCAGAGTGCAGCTATTTATAATGACACCAAATCATAAAAAACATTTTATAATATCATCCCTATGTGGCAATCCACTGAGTACAGAAGAAGTTATCAGGGACCTGGGGACCCAGGTTGATAGTAGTCTGTCATTCGACACCCATGTAGCTAAAGTAGTTAGGAAGACCTTCTACATTGCCCACCTTATCATGAAGGGATTCTCATCTAGATCAAGGGAGGTCATAGTCTCCCTATACTCATCACTCATCAGACCAATGATTGAGTACAATGCCCCATTCGGAATGTATCTGACCCGACACTTGCAGCAGCTGGAGAGGCCACAAAAGTTCCTCACCAAAAGGATAAAGGGTCTCAAACATCTGTCCTATGCTGCCCGACTGAAAGAACTCCAGCTCTATTCAGTCGCTTACCGCTTGCTCAGAGGTGACCTTTGCCTAACATACAAGGCCATGTCAAACCCAGATTTGATGAATATGCTTCACCTCAAAAATCTAGATCCGTCAGAGCCACAAGGGCGGAGACGTAAACCTCGACACGGCTATTAATAGGACGTGCTGGAGGGATAGATTCATCACCCAAAGACTCCCTATGCTGTGGAATAAAATCCCGGTATATGTGAGGCAGAGCACCTCGCTGGCCTTGTTCAAGAGAAATCTTGACCAATGGATGGGAGATCGCAGATATACCCCAGGGATTACCTCAGTGTCACTGCTCAACAGAGGCACAGCAAAATAATGGGTATAGTTCCCCATACTAAAGGGGTGGCGTAAGCCACAAAACTATGGGCTAGGCTTGTAAATGCCCTCGGGCAGATAGCCTAGTATGAACCTATGAACCTATGAATCCCTATTGTCATGATACATGCAGAATATGCTAATTACAGAAAATTGCAGTTTATTTCTATGACCTACAATGCCAGCACAGTATAATTAAAAGCTAACGACCGCTGTATTTGAACCCAAGGCTATCTGCACCCTAGTCCAACTCCTAACAGTCATCGCCACAGGACTAGAGGGGATTACTTGATTGCAGCCCCACTTACCGGGTTTGCATGATGCTTAGAAATTCTTATGTATAGAAAACACACCCTGTGCAGGAGCTTACATGGAGTGTACAGTCCTACATGGAGCCTGCTTTTTGTGATTCAATAAATCCACTGATTTTTTACATCGTTAACATAATAACCATGCTGACAGCCTGGAAACTACATGAATAGTAGTTATGTAAGCTGGGCAACAGGACAGGGACATGTTAAAGACAAAATGCAAGGTATTACTGTAATTGATGTGACAATATATCATACCATTTTTTAAATTACATTTGTATTATTGTTTTAAAAATGTTTTGTGTGTAGTAGTGCATTGTGCAAATTTGTGCGCAAATAAAAAATTGTGCAGTTTATAGTAATTTGGCACATATTCCTGACCCTTTTGGACATCCTGGGCTAGTAAATGGCTGTTTTTACCTTTTTATGGGCATTCTGTCCATATTTCAGGACTTCTGTATGACCTTGCTTCTGTGTATAATGTGCCCGTGTGTATACGTGTGTGTTTGCATGTGTGCACATGTGTGTGTAGGGGTGCGTTTATATAGAAGGTATAGTTCTAAAATGCTTCTGATTTTGCCTTATATTTGTGCTCTAGTTATCATAAAAGATGCAGTTTTCTGGCAAAGTACCACATATTGTATTCACTAAATAATGACAAAATTTAGTTTCAAATTTCACATCCCTCAAAAATATTGAAAAACTGGTTAAAATAACAACTTTCTATGTATTTACAATCAATATGTAAATGTGTTCCTTTCTGGGTCTTTGTTTCTGATTCTTGAGCTGACAGTTTGGGAATGCACGGGACAGTGTGCAATGAGATGCACTGTATGCTTCTCACAGCATTGAGATGAAGTGCATTTCAGGGTCATTATTTATGTATTTTCTCATTCATTTGATGACAAGTAAACATCTAGCCTGCACACAGTCATACAAGGGGCTAAAACTGATTGTCTTGTGTGTGGCCATCGTCATCATCATCATCAGTCCTATTCTCCCAATCTTTACATGGTGTTGGGATGTCACATCATTAGTCATTGTGACCAGCTGACCTACAGTCAATGATTGCACCATGGGCCAGTAGCTGTGTGTGCACAGACATTGATTACATCACTGGGTAGCAAGCTGTGTGTGAGCACAAACTGATTATACCACTGGGTCAGTAGCTGTGAGTGCATATAAACTGATTACAGCACTGGGTCAGTAGCTGTGTGTGAGCACAAACTGATTACACCACTGGGTCAGTAGCTGTGTGTGCATATAAACTGATTACAGCACTGGGTCAGTAGCTGTGTGTGAGTACAAACTGATTACACCACTGGGTCAGTAGCTATGAGTGCATATAAACTGATTACAGCACTGGGTCAGTAGCTGTGTGTGTGTATAAACTGATTACACCACTGGGTCAGTAGCTGTGAGTGCATATAAACTGATTACAGCACTGGGTCAGTAGCTGTGTGTGCATATAAACTGATTACACCACTGGGTCAGTAGCTGTCTGTGTGTATAAACTGATTACACCACTGGGTCAGCAGCTGTGTGTGCGTATAAACTGATTATACCACTGGGTCAGTAGCTGTGTGTGCATATAAACTGATTACAGCACTGGGTCAGTAGCTGTGTGTGAGTATAAACTGATTACACCACTGGGTCAGTAGCTGTGAGTGCATATAAACTGATTACAGCACTTGGTCAGTAGCTGTGTGTGCATATAAACTGATTACACCACTGGGTCAGTAGCTGTGTGTGTGTGTATAAACTGATTACACCACTAGGTCAGCAGATGTGTGTGCATATAAACTGATTATACCACTGGGTCAGTAGCTGTGTGTGCATATAAACTGATTACAGCACTGGGTCAGTAGTTGTATGTGCGTATAAACTGATTACACCTCTGGATCAGTAGCTGTGAGTGCATATAAACTGATTACAGCACTGGGTCAGTAGCTGTGTGTGCATATAAACTGATTACACCACTGGGTCAGTAGCTGTGTGTGTGTATAAACTGATTACACCACTGGGTCAGCAGTTGTGTGTGCGTATAAACTGATTATACCACTGGGTCAGTAGCTGTGTGTGCATATAAACTGATTACAGCACTGGGTCAGTAGCTGTGTGTGCGTAAAAACTGATTACACCACTGGGTCAGTAGCTGTGAATGCATATAAACTGATTACAGCACTGGGTCAGTAGCTGTGTGTGTGTATAAACTGATTACATCATAGGGTCAGTAGCTGTGAGTTTATATAAACTGATTAGAACACTGGGTCAATAGCTGTGTGTGTGTGTGTGTGTGTGTGTGTGTGTGTGTGTGTGTGTGTGTGTGTGTGTGTGTGTGTGTGTGTGTATAAATTAATTACACCACTGAGTAGCTAGCTGTGTGTGTGTGTATAAACTGATTACATGACTGGATAGCTAGCTGTGTATGCATATAAATTAATTACACCACCGGGTAGCTACCCGTGTATGCATATAAACTGATAACACCACTGGATAGCTAGCTGTGTGTGAGTATAAACTGATTACACCACTGGGTCAGTAGCTGTGTATGCATATAAATTGATTACACCACTAGGTAGCTAATTGTGTGTGTGTGTAAATTAATTACACCACTGTGTAGCTAGTGTGTGTATAAACTGATTACATGACTGGATAGCTAGCTGTGTATGCATATAAACTGATAACACCACTGGATGGCTAGCTGTGTGTGAGTATAAACTGATTACACCACTGGGTCGGTAGCTGTGTGTGCATAATAATACTTGATTCTTGCATCCATGAGTAATTATGCTGTAAATGAAAGACCTAATTGGTGTAAACAGTTCCATAATCATCATACGAGTCACTTTTTTGTGTACAATATCTGGTTTGCTTGTTTTGCTTACTGTTGACAGTGTGTTTATCATTTGTTTGCAAATAAACTGGTTAACATGATGTCTATGAATTTAATCTTAAAATTTTAATTCCAAATACAGTTTTAATTGAGCTTGTTTTTTGCAGGCACATGAATATGGAAAGCACTGTGGTGGCCTATAAGACATGGTTATCAGATGACTAAGGCTATGTGCTGTTATCGAGTTGGTTCCTGTAGAACAGGGTTGGATTCCTGCAGTCTTTCTTTGTCTACAGTGTGACTCTAACCACATAATTTCAAAAGACAGTGCTCCACGGCTACCCCAGAAAGGAGACCCTTGCATCCTGTGCTCTGTCTATAGCTATTACAAATGCACTGCACATTATCCGTAGTAGCCTTCACACAGCCACTAATTAGTGCTTCACTATTTCTATGTTGACAAAGAATCATAGTCTCTTATAGTTTAATATCTTGCTAGACACGCATTCAATAAACATGGGTATGAAAAGGGAGAAGTTTATGTTTCTCATGCTAAATCTGTTTTCAATGTCAGAATTTCTTTTGTATTGTTTAGCAAATGTAATTAAATGTTTTCTGTAAAATCTGAAATAACATTTTTAAATTAAATTCAAATGTCTGTGGTAATTGTAAAGGCAAAGAAGAAAACTGTATGCACCCAGACAGGTTTGAAGAGTGTTGTATGGTAACTGAGGAGAGGCAGACAAGTAATGGGATACTAGTATGCCTTGGGGGCCCATGCATAAGACCCCATTTGACCGCGATCCAACTGTAATGTGTTGCAGGAGGCACTGGTACCTCTTGTCATGTGATGCCTTGATTGGGAGTGGCTTGCTGAGACTCATATAATATTCAAGTGGAGACAGAGGTCACGAAGAGAACACAGTGTCATAGGTGGCATGGAAGGTGGGCAGCATGTTTTCATTAGACCCCCCCACTTGACAAACACTCATCTCCCGTTTTCATCTAAATCATTACTCTCTTATCCTTCCTTTCTAACACTGAGGCAAGTGTTTCTACAAAATTATAATCCCATCTAGTTCATAGGTTCATAGGTCATAGGTTCATAGGTTCGTAGGTGTGTACTAGGCTAATGGCCCTGGAACCTTTACAAGCCTAGCCCATAGAAGTGCCCTGGCATTGTGCCGCCCAACATTAGTTCCCAGTGCCTCTATCAAGTAGAGCCACTGGAGTGATCCCCGGGGTAAACTTTCTGTTTCCCATCCACTCATCAAGATTTCTCTTGAAGAGGGATAGTCAGGTGCTTTGCTTGACATATATGGGGCATCTATTCCAGAGCATGGGCAGTCTCTGGGTTATGAACCTGTCCCTCCAGCATGTTCTGTTGATTGTAGTAATGAGGTTGAGGTCTCTGGAGCATGTGGTGAGGAGGGATTGGGATTTCTTTAGATATAGCATTTCTAACAGAGCTGGGTTAAACATGGCTTTGTAAGATAAGCAGAGATCACCTCTAAGTAAGCAAAATGAGACAGAGTATAGCTGGGTTTTTTTTACTCTGTCCATGTAGGACATGTGTTTAAGCCCTAGGATCCTATTCATGAGGTACTTTTGTGGCCTTTCCAGCTGTTGTATGTGTCTAGTGAGGTACATGCCAAATGGGGCATTATACTCGATGACTGGCCTAATGAGGGAAGAGTAGAGAGAGATGATGACCCCTTTCTTCCTGGATGCAAAACCCTTGGTAATGAGCTGTGCCACATAGAAGGACTTTTTGACCAAAGTGGCAATGTGGTGGTCAAAGGAGTGGTTGCTGCAAACCTGTGTCCCCAGATCTCTTATAACAACTTTAGTGTTCAGTGGGCTTCCATTGATGTGGTAATTAGTGAGAACTGAGTTTTTCCCAAAGGGGATGATGACGCATTTTTTGGCATTACACTTAAGGCCATGGTTTCGACACCAGTCATTGGTCTCAGTGAGGCCTTTCTGTAGGATGTCTACATCCCATGGGAAGTTAGTAATGGCTCTCAGCTTGCAATCGTCTGTGAACTTGATCAGCCAGAGGCCTCCATGTTGGCCTGGACTTCTGAGAAGTAGATGTCAAACAGGAGAGGATCCAGGACCGATCCCTATGGGACTACACTCGTGACTGGTTGGTAGTCTGACTTGGAGTCCGCTACTTTCACACTGTAGGTTCTATCTGTGAGCCAATTTGCAACCCACCTTGTGATATAGGAGTTAATGCCTAGTTTGGTGAGTTTATCAATAATTTCTGAGTGGTAAATGGTATCAAAGGCCTTGGCCAGATCTAGGTAGGCTGTATAAACTGCCTTTCCCTCATTCACAGCTCTGGGGACTGACTCAAAGAAGTCAACCAGGTTGAGCAGGCATGAGCTACATTTCACAAAGCCAAATTAGTGGGATCTAGAGTTTGGAGATTCCCTATATACTTGATAATTAGGTCCATGGTGATGTGCTTCATAGCCTTACATATCAGAATTGTCAGGCTAATGGGGCGATAATTCCCAAGATCTTTATTTGCTCTCCCTTTATGGAGAGGGATGACTGTAGCAGTGGGCCATTCGGTAGGGACAAAGCCTGAGCTGAGGGTGTGATTGAACAGGGCACACAGATGTGGTGCCTGTTCACTTTATAGTTCATGTAGAACACATCCAGGGATATTGTCAGGTCCCATAGAAGCTGCATTCTTGGCCTTGGACAGTGCTGTTTTATCCTGTGCAGCAGTAATACTGGGTGCCTGGCAATCTACTAGTATTGTGATTGGTCCTTTAAGGGGGGAGAGAGGGGTAAAGTTGGCAATATCTGCTGGCTCAGTATAGGAGGTACCATTGTGCAGTAACTCAGAGCAAACCTGGGTATTGCCATGGAGATTTTTGATATAACTTATAGAAGGCGTCGTGGTTGTTTTAAGTGTCTGCCTCAATTCTGCCTTCAAAGCTGCCTTTAGAGGTTTTGATGAGGGATATCAACTTTTTGTTGAGGCTAATAAGGGAGTTTTTCCAGTCTTGGGACTTCACCTTTTTCTGCAACAGTTTTGTATTTCTATTGTAGAGTTTATTAATGGCTGGGGAACACCAGATTTGTTTCCTTTTTTGGAGGGAGCATCTTGGTTCTGTTGGGTATGGCTAGTTCCATGCATTTATGTACACATTTGTACAGTGCAGTGGTGTATGATTCAGCAGTCATGCATCTATTTTCCATTGACATGGGTGCCGTGAAGTTAACCACCTCTGTTTTTAGGAGCCCAAAGTCAGCTTTGGAGAAGTTTTTCATGGTGGTTTCCTTTGAGGGGGATGTGGGTGAGATGTGGATTTCCATGGTGATTAGTTTGTGGTCGGATCTAGCCAAGGAGGAATTGACTATTGGTGTAAAGCAACAGTTGCCCATCTTGGTAATAACCTGGTCAAGGATGTTGCTTCCTCTAGTGTTCCTACCTGTAGTTGGGGTAAGTATGAGCTGGTCCAAGACACTGGAAATGAATTCCAGGAAGAGTTGGCTGGTGTATTGGAGCATGAGTAGTTTTCCCAGTTGATGGAGGGGTAGTTGAAGTCACCTAGTATGAGAGTGTTGGGTTGAACCCTAATAGTTTTAAGGGTGCTTAGGAACATGGAGTGAGAGTCTTGGGACATGGGTTGGGGACCTATAGCGGGCTACGACTTGAATCACCATCTTACCCAATGTTAGTTGTACCTGGAGTATCTCAGATGCATTATGCTGGGCTACTAGTCTGGATGTGTGCATATCCTTTATGAATATGGAGACACCACCGCCTTTGGATCTTTGGTCCATGTTCTGGGGCCAAAAGGTGTGGAATGAGTTACAGCCTGGTAGCACAGGGGTGCTTTCTGCTGCTTTAAAAAAGGTTCCTATTACAGCACAAATGTCGATGTTCTCCATTTTGAGAAGTGCTTCGAGCAAGTGCATCTTGAGATTTAGACTTCTAGCATTGAGCAACATGACCCTCAGAATGCATTTATGTATAGCTGTTATGGTGGTAAATTGGTCTCTGGAACATTGCCTAAAAAGGGACTACAGGGGTGATGAGAACCTTAGATAGTATCCGAAAAACAAGAGGTGAGAGATGCAGGCCATCTGTAGCAAAGCATCGAGGTCTGTCAATCATGTCACCCCAAGCAGACAGGTAATGGATCCCCTTAGAATGACTCCAGAAACTTAGCCAGTTGTTGAAGTCAATAATTTTCTGTTTGTACTGCGGTATCATTCTGGGCGATGGTATGATGCTGCTCAGGGCTAGGGTCATACCTGCCTGGGCCACATAATCCAAGAGCTCCTCCATGCTCTTTTCAAAAAGTCCAGGAAGGTGCATCTCAGGTGATTCACACTCATATGAAATGGACAGTGACAGAGTCATACTTGTACTTGTTGTGGAGTGACCTGAGTGCGTGCGTTATGTGTCGGATTCTGGCACCTGATAGACAGCTGACTGTTTCCTTCTCCTTATTCAAGCTAGTGAGTGGGACATCAGTGTGCCTCACTATTGAGTCACCTATAATTAGTGTATTGGGCAAGGTGTTTTGCCTTAGGGGCTTAGGTTGAGGGGCACACTGTGTAGGTGAGCTATGTGTCTTGTGGTTTCTGCTGTGATGTGGTGGTTGAGTGTGTTTCTGCCCTGGAGGTCTCTACTGCTTGGGTAGATTTCTATTGAGAGCCTCCATGAAGGTGGGTGTTTGGTTTGTGTTTTTATGTGAGAGCTGTGATGGTGGGGGTTTTGGAGGGCTATGTGTTGTATGCGGTGTGGTGCAGGTGTTGACCTTCTCCTCCTGACCAGTTATTCCGGTCTTGGTTTGAGAGTACATGGCTTCCAATTTGGATTTATAAGTGCATCTCTCACAAGTCTGAGTGTTGGGAGGTAAGAGGTGAGGGTTGTCTTTGTACATGAGGCAGTTGCTACACTGCCTCAGAATGCCCAAGTTCACCAGGTTAAAAGGAGAAAGCACAGGGATCTGACCTTTAAACATGCCAGGAGGGATGGTCATTATTACTAAGTACTGGAGCTGTTTCCTTATATATTTACAGGAAAAATGTCACTCAAGGTGTCTGAGTCTGTACACAGCACTGCCAAAGACTTGAGGGGAAACTAATACATAGACCCTGAAAATTTAAGGATGAAGCATTTAGGCAGATATTCTGAAGTTAGAAAGAAATTAAGCAGCACTTACTGAAAAATAAAGAATTAGCTTGTTAAGAATGATGAAAAGATGGGAGTCGCACGAATGGCTACCGCCTGGCTACTACTAATGCTGGTCTATTCATTATAAGACCAAGTAATTAGTAAAAATTAGCAGCAATATCTAAACTTGATAACAAATTTGATTGAATCAAACTGTATTTTTTCTCAAAACTATTTTTATACTTGTGTGATCTACTTATTTATTAAAGGTCACTGTGAACTTATTTTTATACTCAAGCAATCTGTGTAGTTGTTAAATGTCACTTTGAAATTATATCACATGTAGCAATTAGAACTGCATTACATTGTTTAAAGTCCATTTTTCTGAGACTGTAATTTTTTATCAAGTCTGTGCCACAGATTAGCCTTACACTTGGATGAAAGGAGATGAAAGGAGTCAATTTGACCAATCCATCTGTCCTGTAAGGCCCCCAACTGTTCAGTGCCAGGATTCACCAAATCATGCATGCACTTAGGTCTCTCAGCAACATGTACCATTATGACTCTTTCACAGCTCATAGCTTTTCATAGTTGGTGTGAATGACTTGAGACATAACTCACTGGACTATATGAAGAGAGACATGGCTAAGCTGTATGAGTATGTGTCCCAGGCAGGTATGTCCCTAGCCTTGAGAAGCATACTACCCTCACCTAAAATGATGCCACAGTATAAACAAAAAATGATTGATTTCAATAATTGGTCTAGTTTTTGGTGGCATTCCAAGGGGCTCCAGTTTCTGTCTGCCTGGGAAGCCATGGTTGACAAACCTCACTGCTTTGCCAGAGATGGTTTGCAGCTGGCTCCCCTAAGCTTTCAGCTGCTGGCAAAGGCTCTTGCCTCCACCATAGTGCATTTTTAGGCAAGTCTTCAAAACAACATTACAGGTGTGAAATTAACCAATAAGAACAAAATAAGGGTCATGCTGTTAAATGCTAGGAACTTAAACCAAAAAACTGCACACCCTGGAAACACTTCTATCACTAGAAGATGTAGATGTCTGTGCAGTCGCAGAAACCTGGTTTAAGGCCTCAGAGAGTACCCAGGCCCTGCAAGCTACAATGCCTTCCACTCCTTTAGACCACAAAAGGTACTTGCCAAAACCAAAGGAAGTGGTGTTTTAATCTATATTTGAGATAAATTCATCTCATGTCTAGTTAGACTGGACAACTCCATGGAGTTACTCCAGGTCCAGGCTATGGTGGGTAAGACCCCCATTCAAGTCCTAGCCAGTTATAGATCCCCTCCTCAGCCTTAACGGGAAAATAAGACAACTTGTCAAATCATCTAAGAGCACCTTTGAGAGAAACTTAGCAAGTGCTACCAATGATAACTATAAGGCCTTTTACAGCTATGTACATAACCTAAAGGGCAGGACCCAAGCATGTGCAGAACTGATGGCCAATGATATCACACAATCTTACCCAACAGAGATAGTGAACCTGCTAGCGGATAGGTTTGGTGAAAATTTCACTCCATTATCCCGTCCTAACTTACAACAAACCCTTCTCCCAAACTCCCCCCACCTTACATATCTGAAGAGTACAGGTGGTCTTCTAAATAGGCTAAAACATGAACTAGAATCACCACTAAGTACCCTTTTCAATTATAGCCTAACCAAAGGGTTTGTTCCTGCAGAATGGAGAACAGTTACAGTTATTCACCTCCATAAAGGTGGTCCAGCAACAGACCCAGGGAATTACAGACCTATAAGCCTGCTCAACTTCATCTGTACAGCTTTGAAATGCATCCTTGTGGACCTCATGAATAATGACATAGGTGACCTCCAAACCCTGGACCCTACCCAATTTGGCTTCACCAAGGGCAGATCCTACCTGTTAAATATGGTGAATTTCTTTGAAAGTGTGACTAAGGCCAATGATGAGGGTAAATCTGTGCACACAGCATACCTCGACTTGGCAAAGGCTTTCAACATGGTCCCACATTCAGGCATTACCAATAAACTTAGCAAACTGAATTTAAACCCCTTTGTTGTAAGATGGGTTGCCAACAGGCTCATAAATCAGACACATGCTATCAAAATGGGTGACTCCACATTAACCAGTAGACCTGTTACCAGCTGGGCCCCCTACTGTTTGATATGTATCTCATAGAAGTTCAGGTCAAAACTAAAGGGTTGTGGCTGACCAGGATTGCAGATGACTGCAAACTCGATGCAGTCATTGAATCCCCAAATTATGTCAGTCTACTCCAGGAGGGTATCACACAGACCAATGACTGGTGTATTAGTCACGGTCTCAGACTGCATGCAAAGAAATGCATCATCATTCCTTTCGAAACAAACACTGTCCCTTCATGCTATCAAATCAATAACAATACCCTAAGTACCCATGAAGTGGTAAGGGACCTAGGATCACAGGTTGACCACGACCTTAACTTCAACCACCATGTGTCTACCGATGTAAGGAAAGCTTGCCACATAGCTCACTTGATTAGTAAAGCCATCGCATCGAGAGCAAAAGAAGTTATAGCCCACCTATACTTGGCACTTATCCATCCAATAATTGAGTATAACACCCCATTTGGTATGTACCAAACTAAGCATCTACAGCAATTAGTGAGATCTCAGAGGTTTCTAACAAAGAAGATCAAGGACTACCAGGATGTGCCTTACAGGGACTGACTAAAGTCCCTGTTACTATACTCTGTATAATATAGACTTCTTAGGGGATACTTATGCCTGGCCTACAAAGCAACCCAAGAACTAAACCTAATGAACTCACTGCATATCCATAAATCAAATGGGTCTAAGGCTACACATTCCAGGGGCTTAAATATGGCCTGCGACTTAAATAGGACATGCTGGATGGACAGATTTATCTCCCAGCAACTGCCACATCTTTGGAACAGGCTACCCATTCATGTGAAACAGAGCACCTCTATGACACTGTTCAAGAGGAACTTGGATGAGTGGATGGGGCACAATAAAGTCTTACCTGGGATAGCACCCACGACCCTCCTGGATGTGGGCAGTCATCACTAAATGCAATGCTGGGTATTGATTAGTATCTCTATGATATTAATTGGGTTGAAATGGCTAGACTTAAGATGGCCTTCATGTCGATAGCCTAGTAATCTCCTATGATTTACCCAGTTAAGAAATAAATGAAATAAACATAAAATATAAACAAGTAACCAAACAAATAAGGCAGCTGGCAGTATAGTGAGAGTACACTGCAGGTCAACAATGTGCAGGTAAACAGGTATGACACCTGCATGCTCATATATCCTGACCTGTGGGAGCAGGGTTGTACAGTACTCCATGCATTACCTGTCTGTATGCACCGTGGGCCATTTCTACTAGCTCTACTGCACTACAATGTAGAAAGAAAAAAAATTAGAAACCTCTCATAGTAAACCTCTCTGGTGCAAAGCCTGTATAAATAAACTGTATAACAAAGTAAAAAATTATGAAATTCTGTAGGAAAATATCCATCCTCTTATCTGAGGACCACAATGAAACATGTCAGCAAAGAACATAAGAGTATTACTAGAAAATGTAAAGCGGAATATGAGCTTAAGGTTGCTACAGATATGAAAGTAAACTACAAATCTTTCTTCAGTTATGTCAACCAATTATTAATTTCCAACAATGCACTGAGTGTTTCTATAATGAGGGCTTATCTGCTAATCTGTAATGACATCACTTATTCCAGTCACAAGAAAATAACTAATGTATTAGCAGGCAAATTTAGTGCTAACTTTACCCCATATACTTATATTGTTGCCCCCATTATTTCTGAAAATGTAATCTCCGCTGAAATCACCTTGCAACATATCTTAAAATAATGTTTCAGTGGGAACAGCCAATATACCAGGATGCAATTCCATCAGTAGAAAGTGGGCCCTACCTGAGCCTCTACTTCAGCTGTTCAGCCTCAGCCTGTCTACGGGGGGTTTGCCTGATGCCTAGTGAAAAGTCACTGTGTCTTCCCTAAACACCAACTCTGTGGGCTTTGCATTCATTCTCAAAGGGGCTGCTGGCAGTTCCATGTGAGAATTTGGAAAACTCTGTTTTTTCTTTATTCTACTATCAGATTCCCTACCCATAGATTTTGCTACCTTGGTGACTTTGGGAGTGCCCCACACTTGCTGTTTTAGACAGGCAATAAACATGGTTTTCTTGATTTGGCCTATGATGACTATGGATAATGTCTTATGTTTCTAGCTGGTATTATTTTAAAATTGTAATGGTGCTTTAATCCTAAAACACCTTAACAACATGACCTTGAACTAGATATCCCAGGGATAGGCATCTGGGGAACCTCTTCTTTTTGGAGAGCTGTGCCTTCCCTGTAGTACCTGTCTGAGGTATTGTGCCCGAGAGCTCCTGTGCCTGTGACTTCCTCTCACTAGGGTGGCTCTGAGATCCATGTATTTACAGGTCCTTTTTCCTCATCAGCCTGATATGCAAAGCCATGGAATGTATCAGAGCAGAACTCTTTTTTTGCAGACACAGGCAACTTAACCAAACTAGACTCCAATCAGTTCAGTTTTGAAAAGGGTAGTTCTTATCTCCTAAACCAAACTTCTTTGAAAAGGTTACAGATGCTGTGGACAGTGATGACTCAGTAGACACTGCTTATCTTGATTTAGCCAAGACTTTTGACACTACCTCATGCTAATATTATTAAAAACGTTAGAAAAATTTAATGTAAGCTCCTGTGTTCCTCATTAGGTTTCATACTGACCATCTGAAATATCCCAGGTTGTGAAAGTTGCTGACAGCCTTGATGAATGTAAAATTGTAACTAAGGGATACAAGAAAGATCAGTGCTAGGCCCTTTATTGTTTGACATTTATTTTTTCAGGCAGCCAATCTAATATCACAGAGTTGAGGTTGAGCAACTTTGCTAATGACTGCAAGCTGGTTACTGTTATACACTCCTCCACTGAAACCAGCTACAGCAAAGGCTAGAATAAACACCAAATGTGATGCACTGAAAATAGTCTCAAATTAAGTGCAAAAAAGTGCAGCATACTAGCATTTGGCAAAAAAGCTGCTCATGTCTCATGCGTTATAAATGGTACTCATCTTCAGACAGACATTCACAAGAGACTTGAGTACTTATGTGGATAATTCTCTTTCATTTAATCATGTTTGCATAACAGGCAGGAAATCCATTTAATTCTCAAGCAAATATCTTCCTATACTCTGGAACAAGCTAACCATCTATGTCAAGCAAAGTTCTTCATTAGCACTCTTCAAGAAAAATCTTGATGAGTGGATGGGAAATAGGAACTACACCCCAGGGATCACTTCTGTGTCTCTGCTGGGCAGTGGCACAGGAAAATAACTTTCTTGGGTGACGTAAGCTATAGAACCCTGCTGGCTAGGCTTATGTAGGCCCTTGGGCCAATAGCCTAGTACCTACCTATGAACCTATGAACCTATAAGATCTAAGAACAAGTGAAACAGACTTTGTACGCATTCAAGGGGTGGTTTAGTTGAGTAGCACACTGTTGTGATCTCCTGGGAAACTGCATCATCCAGGGTGTTCTGTCCTTCCTTGTTGTGATCTTCTGGGGTGCTTTATCCTGTAAACCTCCTCTGCTGATCAAGCAGAGATCCAAAGGATGGGCTAAAACTGTAATGCAAGCTGTTACAGCCTTTTGGGGAACTACAACCTTCTGCAGAACTGTGTCTTTCCTTGCAGTCACCTTTTGGGTACTGTTTTCTCACAACTTTCCTCAGATCTAGTCGGGGTGTCTGAGATGGGTTCTATGTGAATTTCCCAGTAGACTACAATACCTTTCTGGGCAATTACATCCTTCTGGGGAAACATGTTCTCCACTATAGTGACTTGGGGGGGGGGGTGTTATTCCACAGCTCAGTTTTATTAAGGTCTCTACAGCTGTGCCACAGATGTATTGTAATGCAAGCTGTTGTGACGTTCGGTGCAGCTATGTCATTCTAGGAAGTTGTATCCTTCCACAGAATGACTTTTGGTGGCACTTAATCCTATAGGTCTCCTCTTATTTTCCTTTGAGCTAATTTATTAATTTACACCTAGATAATGCTAATTATGCTAATTAACAAGCTGAGATTTCCCCACAAAGTCAGAATATCTAGGGAAATCTCTTCAGTGGCACTCTTCCGGCTTGCTTGGCCACCAGACGTTTTGTCCATCAGTGAATGAGAACCTGCTGCTGGATGTTTTACTGAGAAGATTGTCTACATTAGGCTTGCTCTTGCTCCATTTGACCACAGGGGTGGATCAGTAAGTCCTTCCAAACCTTGTGAGTCTTGGTTAGTGTTTTTTATTCTAGAGTTTGAAGATTTCACTACCATTGTTAATTGTTTACAAATAACTTGTGGATTGGACCCTTGTCTACTCAGATTGAGCTTGACTAGCCTGAATGTACTGGATCTAATGAGCTCTAGGATATTGGCATCATCTCTGAGGGAAGGGATATTTCATGGAGCCTTGAAAGAGACCTTGGTTATCTCAATCTTCACCAAAAAAAAAAAAAACATCTCTTGACCCAAATAATCTCAACAATTATTGTCTAATCAAACAAGAGAAAGCTGGTGAATGGATAAAACAATATGGCAAGACAAAAATGTGAAATCACTAAAAACAAAATTGTGAACACCATATACACAGCTGAAAACATTTTATTATTAGTAAGCATTTTCACAACAAAAACACTGCTTCTTCAAACCATTTAAATAACACAAAATCATTGCATAATGTAAAAAACTTTTAAAAAACAGAACAACAAATAAAAAAAACAGAATTAAGATCACATGACCATTTCATTCTAATACAATGTAACTAACAACTCTTTAAAGAAACAATGTTAAAATATTGTATAATAAGTTATATAAAAATATATAAATCAAACTGCTAGAAAATACAAAAAAACATCTTCTCAAATCCTATAACTTCAAAACTGGTTTTAGACAAATCTTATCATTCAGACCCTTCTCTTTATCAGCTTGCATTCCAATTATCCAACGTAAATCCCTTTCCTCCATCCTACTTGAACAAGCACCCATCCTGGCAACAAAATCAAGTTCTCAATTACCATAAAAGTAAAAGTGTGGGAAACACGCATTTGTGATAGATGTCATGGTAGGGCATTATTCTCATCATTTAGTCTGATATGGCTAACAGGCTCCCTAATCCTCTCTTTTAATGTTTTATTTATCTTTCCTATATAAAAAGATGTACATTGTTGCCAGTGAGATAAGTAAACAACATGTCTAGTATTGCAATTAGCTATCAAATTACAAGTGTAATGTGTCCCGGGTGATGGATGTTTAAACATCCCTGCTGAATTAATGTAACTGCAAAAACTGTATCCATGGCAGGGAAAGGTACCTCTTGAAGATGGTTCTATATTTATTTATTTATTTTTATTTTATATTTGTTAACTGGGTAGAGTCCAGTTGGGCAAGTAGCCAATTTTCAGTGGAGACCTGGAGAGAAAAGCTCCAAATATTGTATAGTCTATAGTATCAGCATGCTTATCATAGCATAATAGTCTCTTTAAATTCTTGTGATTCCTGTATCTATAGTGTGGTTTTATTGACAAGTATTGATCGCACTTTGTCATCGGTAGTTAAATTGTCAGCTGTTCTCAATGACACTACGAACTGTGGCTATATTACTAGAACAAAACAAAAAAAAAACGGTAGCGCAGTACTTCTATTATGGGTAATATCTGCACAGCCTAGCAACGGTTCAAGAGCAACCTGTTTAAAAAATAAGGTTGGGCTGAACTATCTCTCAATGAGGGGACATCAGTGAACTTGTCAGTATCAAGGTGCAGGTACTCCACGACTATCGAAGCCAACCATCTAAAAGACTAAAGTCTGAAGAAGCATCCAGAGTAGACGTGAAAGCGCTAACAACCCATGGAATAAAGTTCTTTTGCTGTTCAAGCATAAACATTTTTTATTGATTTTTGCTTTTTTGGTTGATGGTTGGCTTTGATAGTCGTGGAGTACCTGCACCTTGATATTGACATTTTTTCATTTGGGGACATAGCAGGTACCTTACCCTGAGAGATCTCTGTTTATTTAACATCAGTGAACTTGTCCATTACTTCCTTTTCTTTATAACCTCTCTGCAAAAATTCAGTTTTTAACTTATCAATATAATTATTAAAGCTCAACTGCTCACTGTTCAATGCAGACATTCTGATTCCATGAGTCTTGATAATATTATTATAAATGTGCCGCGGGTGCATATACTACTTCTACTGTTCAATGTGGACATTCTGATTCTGTGTTTCTTGATAATATTATTATAAATGTGCCACGGGTGCATATACTACTTCTACTGTTCAATGCAGACATTCTTATTCCGTGATTCTTGATAATATTATTATAAATGTGCCGCGGGTGCATATACTACTTCTACTGTTCAATGCAGACATTATCATTCCGTGATTCTTGATAATATTATTATAAATGTACCAAGGGTGCATATACTACTTCTACTGTTCAATGCAGACATTTTCATTCCGTGATTTTTGATAATATTATTATAAATGTGCCACGGGTGCATATACTACTTCTACTGTTCAATGCAGACATTATGATTCCGTGATTCTTGATAATATTATTATAAATGTGCTGCAAGTGCATATACTACTTCTACTGTTCAATGCAGACATTATGATTCCGTGATTGTTGATAATATTATTATAAATGTGCCGTGGGTGCATATACTACTTCTACTGTTCAATGCAGACATTCTCATTCTGTGACTCTTGATTATATTATTATAAATGTGCCGCGGGTGCATATACTACTTCTACTGTTCAATGCAGACATTCTGATTCCGTGATTCCTGAGCTGCTCGGATGGTGACTAAGTTTGAACAATTCGAGGTGGAGTGCAAGTTTTTTTGTGAAATTTTCCTTAATAGGAACTATCCAGTAACATTAGTTGACTCCTTAATACATGAAGTTACCAGACAAAGATTAAGCGGACACTTTAAGCCCATTCTAC
The DNA here is from genome assembly GCF_019279795.1 of Protopterus annectens. NCBI lineage: Eukaryota > Metazoa > Chordata > Ceratodontiformes > Protopteridae > Protopterus > Protopterus annectens. The sequence continues at coordinate 1,014,984,220 of NC_056737.1, forward strand.
AAAAGCAAAATAAAGTATGTGATATAAGTAATATACCAAACTTCAGAACTAATAGTCATGATGATTTATTAATAAATGAAACTATTAACAAATATGAAAATAAGGATTTTTCAGAAGCTTTGGTACCTACTTTTTCCCAAGATTTTTTTTTGTCACCCTAGAACTGATGATAAGATTTAATAAAAGTGTAATACTGACTATTAAAAACAAAAATTCTCTCCCAGAATGCCATGACTAAATTTGCATAAGCACCCCCACATGGTGACCCCATAGCAATGCCTTTTTTCTGCAGAAAATATTTTTTATTGAATGTTAAAAAGTTATTAGTTAAAACTATTTCTAATAATTCCATTATAAGATTTATTAGTTCATGCTTAACTTGATAATGTATTAATAATTCATTTACCCATTCCAAACCTAAAGCCTGTGGAATGACTGAGTATAAATCACAAACATCTATTGTTACTAATTATTAAATTCCACTTCATTCATATGGTCTGGGAAAGTCAAGGAATCCTTACAGATATGTTTTTCATTCCTAATAATCTTTTTTAATTCATAATCAACATACGTAGCACATGCTGAGGTAACGGAATCTCTTCCATCCACTAAAGGGCGCATGGGCGGTCATATATGCTTTGATGTATTTTAGGATTTCCAAAAAATACAGGAATTCTAGGAGTTGTAATGTTAAGATAGTTCAATAAATCTATATTGATACATTTTTCAAGAAACATATCATTAATTTGTCCATATACTTTTCTATATTCAACATTCAACTCATTTAGGGATATTTGCTCATAAGTATCAGTTTCAAGAATAGCATTTAACTTGTGATTATATGTGTCATGACTCATAATAACTACCCCACCACCTTTATCTGGTTTCATGATTCTAAATTTTTCTTTACCTAATGCTTTTATAATTCTTTGTTCATCATTATTTAAATTTGATGAATATTTTTTTTTTTTTTTTTTTTTACTAAACTTATCTAAGCATTTCAATTGTTATTCACACATCCGGGTTAAAGATACTACTAATGTTGAATTTACTAGTCTCCTTATATATGTTATCATGATACATTAATGTAAAGTTAATTTTCCTTAAAAATAATTTCATGTCAATCATTGTAGTGGTAAAATCAAAGGGCCTTGAGGGAACAAAAGTATAACCTTTAGATAAAACATTTGCTACTTCTTGGTCAATTTCAACTTCTGAAAAATTAAAAACTTTAAAATCACCTCCTACATTAACTGTAACGTGTTTATTATATTCATGTAATATATTACTACAATGTTGAACTTCATTCATTACATTTCCTTCTTTTACTTAAACATCATCATCATTTTTTATGTCCTCCATTGTTTGTCTTTGGGCCTGGCCCCTTGAAACCCCACTGCTTGGTGGTTAGGATAGGGGTTTTTGTTCTTCAATCTCTCAGACCTTCTCACTTCAGGAAACTCTTGGTCGTATGTCTGATCGATTTGCTGACCAAACTCTCTTGGTTCATTATATCTGTTGTCTTTGTCTAAATTATTGTTATTGTTATAATAGGGCCTATATTTTCTTTGGCTTCCAGGAGGCTTAGGGTATGCTATTCCATTTGCATACTGGTTAAGATCCCTTTCTAGTTTGTTCATTTTTCCAGTTTTTAATTTTGCAATCTGTTGTTCTATACTATTATAAATTCTTAACATTTCAAATTGAATACTATCATAAGATGTGCCGGCCTTGATTTCCTTATCGAGCCTATCAAGCTCACCCATCAGTTCATCTATATCAAATCGGTTATATTTTATCATTATGTTCAACGTATCTTTACCACTTTTATCAAACAATTGCAATACCTCTATATGAAAAGGCGAGTTATTAGCCAAACCTGTAGGGTAATGCCAAAAACGTAACCCTTTAGGCATAATGTTATGCTTAATGCATTCTTTCAAATAAGCATTTTCTAGCTGCAGTTTTCTCCATTTAAGCAGCTTTATGTCATAATCATTTAGTTTAGTGTCTAACACATTAGTACCTTCATTGTGTCCTCCAGAGAATGCAAATGCCGATTCAAGCCATTCTGTAAGCACAGGAATCTCTCTCCTCGTTCCTTCATTGTTAATAAAAATATGCTCTGAACCATTGGTTCGTAAAGGTTGATTCCCACTGAGATCCATTTGGTTCTGCTGGCCGAGTCCAGAGGTGTTGCGATGAACAGGGGGATAAGTATTACCTAGACATGCTGGTGTCATGTCAAAATTAAAAGAGTTGCTGTTTCTTGAAGCATGCAAACTCCCATTTGCACTACTTGATTCCAGAACATTGAGTTTCTTGTATAACCCATCCACTCATTGGGTTAATTGTATAACGAGTGCTGTTAGATTTCCAATCGACCCTCATCCAGCTGTACGGCACCCTCGCTTTTGTTTCCAGATGACATGCCAAAAACGGAAACAAAGCAAACTAAAAATACGAACGGCAAGTGAAGAACCACCAAGCTGGAAAAACAAGTACTTTATTTAAGAACTGAAGTATAATTTAAAACAATCAAATATTCTTCTATTAATCCACAAGTAAGCGCTTTCGTTTAATATCTATTAAACTTCATCAGACAACGTATCTGTTAACCTCACTTCCTTTTATACTAAAACTTCATTCATTAAGGAAACATCACCTGACTCTACATTAATTACAATTAAGCATACCTCTCCCCTGAGAATAACAATTTAAATCTAAACAAATGACTAGTGTTAAAACATACTTAATTCTCCACTTGTAAATAATTAAAACATTAAATTTTTTTTAAATGCATATACTATAATAAAAAGTGGAGAACATACTAAAAATTATTTTTATATTTATAGCATCTGAAAAGCATATTAAATTGTCCTGTCAACAGTCATTGCATTCAAAAGTGTGTGGATTTTTATGCTAGTATCTGTGTTTTATGTGTACTAGCACATACGACAACCAATATATCCATATATTAGACTTATATAAACTACTTACATGATCTATCAGCATCATAAATGGACTAATATACATACAATATTAAAATAAGAAATATATATTAAATATGATATTAAAATAGTATATGTATATATATAATATATATATATATATATATATATATATATATATATATATATATATGGATCTACCTGACTACATCGACACGTCATAACACTGACAGCAACTTCACCGACACCACATAATCGACATTTCACAAACACAACACCTCATACACTCGACACATCATAACAACAAACAAAACAAATCCCCTGTCCAAAACCCACACACACAACACAAGCACACCAAAATCCTTACAAACCAACACTAACCCATACATACACAACTATCTACAACCTTAACCCAAACCCTTACCCTAAGGTCCATCACTATTGCACACTCACCTAACCCGCGCCCTAACCCTAACTCACTTATCCCACCCCTATCCCTACAGACCGTCAACATCGCACACTTACCTTACTCGCACCCTAACGGCCGTCACTACCGCATACTTACACATCCTTTCCCCATCTCAGTGTTCTCAGCGTCGGTGTTTTCCTCCGTCGGTCTTCTGCCTTGTCGATCTTCTGACTCGTTGTCGATCTTCTGACATGTCGATATAGTCAGGTAGATCTATATATATATATATATATATATATATATATATATATATATATATGACTTATTAATATTAAATATGAAAATAGATAAATGAATAAATTAATAAACAAATATCTACACCAATTGCATAATATTATATTATAAATATTATTCTTTATAATGATTAATAAATATATCTATGTATAAATAAATAAAATATATTTAAATTTTATATATGAATTCATTTTTTTTTTTTTTTTTTTAAATGTACGATGTGTCATTCTACTATTTTATTTCTATTTAATGCCTTCAATTTAAAAATGGGAGTTATTGAACTTCATTCTTTAATGCCAGGCCATGCATCTGCCATTGCAATTCTTTATATTCGAAAAATAAGTCATAAGGTCTTTTTTCTTCTATTTCTACATGATCTGTTGCTGTGAAAGAAAACTGATGATTTATATATTCATTAATGTGCTTTGCTAGTGCACTATTACATTTATTTTTCTTTATGGCATATTCATGCTCATATATTCTTTGTACTAGAGGTCTCTCTGTATTCCTTATGTATAAAATGGGGCAGGAATTGTACATGGCTAGATATACTACTGCTTTAGATTTACAATTATATTTTCCATTCAAATAAAACTTTTTTCCTAAAATAGAAGGACTCTAATATTCTAATTTTAAAACACCAATGGCAAGCTCCACATCTATTCATGCCTTTGTTTTTATTACTTATTGAGTGGGTCTCTGTTTTTAATATATCTTTAAAACTTTTCCCTTCTCTATAAACTATTTTAACTATTTCTCCAATATGCTTTTTACATTGTGGGTCATCCATTAGTATGGCCCAGTTGTAAAAATAATTTCTCTAATTATATGATGTTCTTGGGAAAAAGTAGGTACCAAAGCTTTTGAAAAATCCTTATTTTCATATTTGTTAATAGTTTCATTTATTATTAAATTATCATGACTATTAGTTCTGATGTTTGGTATATTACTAACATCATATACTTTATTTTGCTTTTGTGGGATGGGCTTAAAGTGTCCGCTTAATCTTTGTCTGGTAACTTCATGTATTATGGAATCAACTAATGTTACTGGATAGTTCCTATTAAGGAACATATCACACAAAAACTTGCACTCCAACTCAAATTGTTCAAACTTATTCACCATCCGAGCAGCTCTTACTAATTGTCCCTTAATTACAGACCTTTTCTGATGTTCTGGATGGGAGCTATTATAATGCAAAAAACTATTAGAATAGGATTCCTTTCTATGAATGACTGCAGTATATAATTCATTTTCAGTGTCTTTCATGAGATGTACATCTAAATAGTCAATGCTATCGTTATTAACATTCCATGTGAATTTAAAAAAATTAGATGTTTCATTAATATATGCTAAAAATTCATTCAAAAAATTTACTGTACCAGTCCAAATGATGCTGATGTCATCCTGGAACCGATATTCTGATTCCGTGATTCTTGATAATATTATTATAAATGTGCCATGGGTGCATATACTACTTATACTGTTCAATGTGGACATTCTGATTCCATGAGTCTTGATAATATTATTATAAATGTGCCGTAGGTGCATATACTACTTCTACTGTTCAATGTGGACATTCTGATTCCATGAGTCTTGATAATATTATTATAAATGTACCGTGGTTGCATATACTACTTCTACTGTTCAATGCGGACATTCTGATTCCATGAGTCTTGATAATATTATTATAAATGTGCCGTAGGTGCATATACTACTTCTACTGTTCAATGTGGACATTCTGATTCCATGAGTCTTGATAATATTATTATAAATGTACCATGGTTGCATATACTACTTCTACTGTTCAATGTGGACATTCGCATTCAGTGAATCTTGATAATAATATTATAAATGTGCCGCGGGTGCATATACTACTTCTACTGTTCAATGTGGACATTCTGATTCTGTGATTCTTGATAATATTATTATAAATGTGTCATGGGTGCATAAAACTTCTACTGTTCAATGCAGACATTATGATTCCGTGATTCTTGATAATTGTATTATAAATGTGTCGTGGGTGCATAAAACTTCTACTGTTCAATGCAGACATTATGATTCTGTGATTCTTGATAATATTATTATAAATGTGCCACGGGTGCATATACTACTTTTACTGTTCAATGTGGACATTCTGATTCTGTGTTTCTTGATAATATTATTATAAATGTGCCGTGGGTGCTTATACTACTTCTACTGTTCAATGTGGACATTCTGAGTCCATGATTCTTAATAATATTATTAGAAATGTGCTACAGGTGCATATACTACTTCTACTGTTCAATGCGGACATTCTGATTCTGTTATTCTTTATAATATTATTAGAAATGTGCCGTGGGTGCATATACTACTTCTACTGTTCAATGCCAACATTCTGATTCCTTGTTTCTTGATAATATAATTATAAAGGTGCCATGGGTACAACTAAATAGGTTAAGTCACCCACCCTTGACCAGATACTATCCGTCTGAGTGGTGGGACAATAAGTTCCTTATGATGTTTTGGCAAATGTTAAAAGGTGGAACTAATGGATGTTCAACTAATAAATATTTATATACATCCTAAGTTATGTCTTGCCCTAATAAACAATCATATAATGTAGATTGCATTGTTTGAATGAGTTGTTCAACGTTTTCATATTTGATCTGTTGATAAATATAAGTATCATTCTGATGCCTGCATCTATCAATTTAAATTAGAAAACTGATATAACAAAATTTCCAAATTTGCCACTAACTCCAAAAACTCCATCCATCACTGTATTGCCCTTCGATCTCTAAATTGGATAGAACTCCCAAACTATCTGGACTGCCTACAGCACATCACAGCCCATAAACTACTCTTCAACCCTACCAAATGCCCTGCCCTTACAAACATCGTACTCCCTTACATCCCTAATAGAACTCTTAGGTCAGCTCACCAAAACTTAATTACTGTCCATAAACCTAACCATCCACCTGGACAACTTCTCTCTTTTTCCATAGCCAAAAAGTAGAACTCTCTTCCTCCTACCCTAAGGACAATGGAGAATGTGTAAAACTTTAAAACTCAGCTTCATTCCTACCTCTCCTATATCTGGAAATGTACTTGCATTCTGCCGGCGTAGCTCACCTCTCCTTCTAACCTTTCAGCACCTAAGCTCTGTACTAACCTTCTCTACAAAAGGAATAATAACCCTCATCATTACTGTTATCTTTTTCTACTCTCAAGCCTCCCACATCTAGGAAATCGTGTTTGTTCCAATACGCTATTATAAATATAACCCCAAACTTACTAATGTCCTCAACTTGATAACGACAACAGTTTTTTAGACCAATATTGTAAATAGTTTTCGTTAAACAGCATATATTTTTGTATTTCTACTTTGCATTTGCTGTCTACTTACATTGTGTGTATTTGCTTGAATATGTATCCTACTGTATTTAGTATTGTATTCTTTATCCCACTGTATTTTGTATTGTTGGAGCTTTTCTTCCTGGGCCTCCACTGAAAATGGGCTCCATGGACCCAGTGGACTTCCCTGGTCATCAAATTGTAAATAAATAAATAAATAAATAAATAAATAAATAAATAAATAAAATGTGTAAGAATACTAGTCACATAAAAATCCCTGTTCAAAATGACTACAGCACCCCCATTACCTGCGGGACGAATAGGGAAAGTAATATCAGTCTGCAGAGTGTCTGCATAGCTTCATAATCTAACTTATTTCTAAGTTACAGAAGTTTTTACACTGAATATTCACATTTTTAACTAACAAGTCACATTCACAAGCATAATTTCAACTGAGCATAGTATAGGCTCTATTAAACTATTTGACCAACTACTTAACAGTTACCCTAGTTATGCTGCTACTTTAAAAAAAAGTGTTTTTATTGCTGTTTAATGAACTATACTGATGTATTCTATCATTGGTAACCTTTTCTTATTATGTTTACTTTGTATTCCTATGAGATAATCTGTAACGTATATGTACAATGCGCACTATGTATTTGTATTTTTCTGGAGCTTTTCTCCCCAGGACTCCATTGAAAACGGGCTCCTTGTGGCCCAATGGACTACCCTGGCAAACAGACTGCAAATAATAATAATAATACTAATAATAATAATAATAATAATAATAATAATAATAATAATAATAATAATAATAATAATAATAATAATAATAATAATAACAGTAATAATAATAATAATAACAATAATAATAATAACAGTAATAATAATAATAATAACAATAATAATAATAACAATAATAACAGTAATAATAATAATAATAATAATAATAATAATAACAGTAATAATACTACTACTAATAATAATAATAATAACAGTAATAATAATAATAATAATAATAACAGTAATAATAATAATAATAATAACAATAATAACAGTAATAATAATAATAATAATGATAATAATAACAGCAATAATAATAATAATAATAACAGTAATAATAATAATAATAATAATAATAATAATAATAACAGTAATAATAATAATAATAATAATAATAATAATAATAATAATAATAATAATAAAACATTTCAAGGACTGGTGTTAAACCAGGATTAAAAACACTAGTTTTTTTTTTAAATAACTTGACTAGTATTAGAAGGGAACAAGGTCTTCAACATAACATTACAAGCAAACAATCTAGTATTTAAAACAGTCTGACTAAAATCAGCTGTGTGGCAGGAATAAAAGTCAAATCGCTTCCGTGGACACTTCTTTTGCTATCAATTAAAATCTGGTCAGAAATGGCCCAAGTCAAACATTTTAACTTTGTTTCTTTAAGGAGTTGTTAGTTAGTTACATTGTATTAGAATGAAATGGCCATGTGAACTTAGTTCTCTTTTTTTGATTTGTTGCTCTGTTTTTTAAATATTTTTATAATATGCAATAATTTTGTGTTGTCTGAATGGCAGAATTTTTGCAGTGAAAGCCAAACCTCTCAACTTTACAAATTTTTCCATAATGTCCAGATTTTTGTCTAATATTTTTGGTCTGTTTGTCATACACTTGTGGTTTCCTGGCAAATCATTTGCAAAGTTTTGAGGGTTGAAGTCAAAAAAATAATGACAGACATTTGAGTTTCAGACTCCATACCCTTCAGAAAAATTAATGTTAATGGGAAATCTCTTATTCTATTAACTTTCTAAGTTTGTAAGAGCAATATTTAAAAAGTGTCCCTATTTATTGGCCTCTGCCCCCCCCCAATATTTATGGCTTTGTCCAGATTTCTTGCTCTACGAAGTTGAGAGGTATGGTGGAAGCACTTACCAATAATAAAACGTTTCCAGATGTGTATACAGTGTCCGTGATTTTGTCCTTAGTGACGTTTCCAGATGTGTATACAGTGTCCGTGATTTTGTCCTTAGTGACGTTTCCAGATGTGTATACAGTGTCCGTGATTTTGTCCTTAGTGACGTTTCCAGATGTGTATACAGTGTCCGTGATTTTGTCCTTAGTGACGTTTCCAGATGTGTATACAGCGTCCGTGATTTTGTCCTTAGTGACATTTCCAGATGTGTATACAGTGCCCGTGATTTTGTCCTTAGTGACATTTCCAGATGTGTATACAGTGTCCGTGATTTTGTCCTTAGTGACGTTTCCAGATGTGTATACAGTGTCCGTGATTTTGTCCTTAGTGACGTTTCCAGATGTGTATACAGCGTCCGTGATTTTGTCCTTAGTGACGTTTCCAGATGTGTATACAGCGTCCGTGATTTTGTCCTTAGTGACGTTTCCAGATGTGTATACAGCGTCCGTGATTTTGTCCTTAGTGACGCTTTCCAGATGTGTATACAGCGTCCGTGATTTTGTCCTTAGTGACGTTTCCAGATGTGTATACAGTGTCCGTGATTTTGTCCTTAGTGACGTTTCCAGATGTGTATACAGTGTCCGTGATTTTGTCCTTAGTGACGTTTCCAGATGTGTATACAGTGTCCGTGATTTTGTCCTTAGTGACGTTTCCAGATGTGTATACAGTGTCCGTGATTTTGTCCTTAGTGACGTTTCCAGATGTGTATACAGTGCCGTGATTTTGTCCTTAGTGACGTTTCCAGATGTGTATACAGTGTCCGTGATTTTGTCCTTAGTGACGTTTCCAGATGTGTATACAGTGTCCGTGATTTTGTCCTCAGTGAATTACTGTCTAATCTCTAATCTTCCATTTTAGGTAACATTACTGACAAAACTGTTTACAAGTAGCTGGAATCCTATCTTCATGCTAGCTGATTCATGGATCCTTTCCATTTGTATTCACCTCACCACTGAAACTGCTCATTAGATTAGCAAATGATCTGTTTATATCAACAGACCATAGTCATTACACAGTGCTGATCTCTCTGCTTCTTTTGACACAGTGGATCATGGCATCCTAGTAGACCATTTGCACTTTTACTTTGACGCTATAGTTATAGTTCTTGACTGGTTTTCTTCTTGTCAAACATATGCATAGAATCTATTCTTGACTCAATCAGTCTTCACCTTACCATTGTGAATGTGGTGTATAAATGCTTCCTTTAGGAGATGTATTCATGGAAAGGGGTTTAGCGTACCATAGCTATGCAGATAACACCCATATCTTATTCTATTTCCCTCAGGATGAGATGGCATGTAGTAATTCCCTGACTGATGATCTCAAGGACATAAATACATACATACAGGGCCCAACTCAAATAATTTAATGCTGAATACTGCAAAGACCGAGGCCATTGTTGGTCATGCATCTCTGATAGATTCTTCTGCTCCTCCATTACCAAAGTATATATTGAATGAAGGAGATTAGCTTGAATTTCCTCAAAAGGTTTAGAATCTGTGGTTATTATTGACCTATGACTCACATTTTGGGATCAGGTATCTGCTGAGGTTGGGAATGTGGCCTAATTGTTAAGGTGAGTGTCTTACAAACACAAGGTGCAGGATTTGAGTCTCACAAGAGATAACCCGCTAGGCTTAAAAGGGCAGTTAGCTTAGTACTAATCTATGAGCAGTAATGAAACTTTTTTACTTCCATCTGAAGAATATAAAACCCTATAGTGTCTGTTTTAGGCAAGGTTCAAATGACAACTTCACAACTGTAACAGGTACAAGCAAGCAAAATCTGAGTGTAATGCTACTCAATGCTAGAAGTCTAAACCTCAAAATGCACTCACTTGAGGCACTCCTTAAAATGGAGAACATCGACATCTGTGCAGTGACAGAGACCTGGTTCAAAGTTCCAGAGAACACCCCTGCATTACCAGGCTAAAATTCATACCACACCTTTTGGCCACCTAACCCACACTGAAACACTAAAGGTGGAGGTGCGTCCATATTCATTAAAGATGTCCACACCTCCAAGCTAGTTGCTCAGCATAATGCATCTAAGATTATCCAAGTGCAGCTAACTCTGGTCAAGACTGCAATCCAAATTGTAGCTTGCTATAGACCCCCCCCCCACCTCCACCATGTCCCAGTTTTCCAACTCCTCTTTTCTTGATACACTGTAAAATGTTAGGGTACAACCCAACACCCTAATAATGGGTGATTTCAACGACCCCACCATTAACTGGGAAAACTACTCATGTACCAACTCTTTTGCTCAACATTTTCTGGAATTCATAAATTCCAATGCCTTGGATCAACTTATCCACACCCCCACCTGGGGCAGCAATATCCTAGACTTGGTCATTGCCAACATGGGTGACTGGTGTTCCACACCAGAAGTCAATTCCTCGTTGGTCAGATCCAACCACAAACTAATCACCCTAGGCATCCACATCCTGCCCCCACCCCCCATTAGGAAAACAAGCGTAAAAAATGTCTCCAAAGCCAACTTCACACTTCTTAAGACAGAAGTGGCAAACTTCACAACACCCATGCAGATGGACAATAGAGGTACAACTGCTGAATCCTACACAAATGCACTTTATAAGCACTTACATAAGTGCATGGATCATGCTATCCCTAACAGAACCAAGATGCTATCCTCCAAAAAAAGGAAGCAAATCTGGTGGTTTTCTGCCATAAACAAACTCTACAACAGAAGAAAGAAACTGTTGCAAAAAAGAGTAAAATCCCACGATTGGAGGAACTCCCTGGTCAGCCTCAGCAAGAAGCTGAGATCGCTCATAAAATCCTCCAAAGCTAGTTATGAAAACAAAATCACCACTGATTCTAAAGACAGCCACAAAGCATTCTATAGCTATGTCAAGAATCTCAATGGCAACACTCAGATCTGCTCTGAGTTACAGCACAATGGCACTAAATATACAGAACCAACTGATATTGCCAACATCCTGGCAGATAGGTTCAGTGCTAACATTACCCCCCCCTCTCACCCCCTATAGAGCCCATCTCTATACTGGAAGAATGCAAAGTTCCTGTAATCATGGCTGCACAGGTAAAAACCTCACTCTCCAAAGCCAAGAACACAGCATCCGTGGGACCTGACAACATCCCAGGCTGCGTTCTACATGAACTACAGAATGAACTGGCACCCCAACTAAGTACCATGTTCAATCATAGCCTCACCTCAGGCTTTGTGCCCATTGAATGGTGCACTGCGACGGGAGCCATGACAGACCCCAGGAACTACTGCCCCATTAATCTGACGAGCCTGGACGTATCATCATGGAACTCATAATCAAACACATTAGTAATTTCCAAACTCTGGACCCCGCACAGTTCGGGTTCGTAAAAGGCAGATCATGTCTCCTAAACCTGATCGACTTCTTTGTGGCAGTCACCAAAGCCATAGATGAGGTTAAGGTGGTTCACACAGGCTATCTAGATCTCGCTAAGGCTTTGACACCATCCGCCACTCTAGAATTAGAGATAAACTCACTAAACTAGGAATAAATCCCTATGTCACAAGATGGGTTGCCAACTGGATTACTGACAGAACCCACATTGTGAAAGTAGCAGACTCCAAATCTGACTTCAGACCAGTGACAAGTGGGGTAGCACAGGGTTTAGTCTTGGGTCCTCTCCTGTTTGCTAAATACTTCTCTGAAGTACAGGCTAACACAGAAGGTCTTTGGCTAAATAAGTTCACAGATGACTCCAAACTAAGAGCCATAATCGAAACTCCTAACAATGTGAGCATCCTACAAAAGGGCCTCACTGAGACAGATACCTGGTGTCAAAGCCATGGCCTCAAGCTCAATGCCAAAAAGTACATTGTCACCCCCTTTGGTAAAAACTCTGTACCCATGAACTACCACATAGGCAGTAGTTGACTTAACACTGAAAGTGTGATAAGATACCTTGGGACACAGGTGGACAGTAGTCTTTACTTTGATAATCACATCGTCACAGTGGTCAGGAAATCCTTCTACATGGCACACCTCATCACAAAAGGTTTCTCATCCAGAAAAAAAGAGGTCATTGTTCTTCTCTACTCATCACTCATTAGACCCATTATAGAGTACAACGCCCCTTTTGGTATGTACCTCACAAGACATCTACAACAACTGAAAAGGCCACCACAATAAATAGAACATGCTGGAGAGATAGATTCCTGTCCCAGAGACTTCCCATACTCTGGAACAGACTACCTATCTATGTCAAGCAAAGCTCCTCATTAGCACTCTTCAAGAAAAATCTTGATGATTGGATAGGAAATAGGAAATTCACCCCGGGGATCACTTCTGTGGCTCTGCTTGACAGGTGCACAGGAAAATAATTTTCTTGAGTGGTGAAAGCCAGGGTGCCTTTTTGGCTAGGCTTATATAGGCCCTAGGGATAATAGTCTAGTACGTACCTATGAACCTATAATAAAATCTCAATCTGATCTATTGATTGTTGTTCATGCAATGGTCTCTTCCAGATCAGATCTGTAATGTTCCTCACTTGGGATTACCTAACACTAAAGGTGGATCAGTTTCAAATGTTGCAGAATTCTGCAGCAAGGCTATTGACTGGTTCTCCAGGTTACCATTATATTATGTCAGTTTATTGACTTCCAATTTTCTATATGATTGGTTTTACAATTCTAATGTTATTCTGTCCACTCATGAGTTGGGTCCCTGCTACCCGGGGAAGCTTATTGAGCCCTACTGCCATGTGTAGGTTTTGTGTTCATCCTCAAAGGGGCTGCTGACAGTTGCATGGGAGAATTTGGAAACCTGGTTTTCATTTTTTTCTACTATCAGACTCCCTACCTGAGTAATTTGCTACCTTGGTGGTTTTGGGAGTTCCCCACATTTTCTGGTTTTAGCCAGGCTCTAAAAATTTATTTCTTTGACTTAAATTATGATAATTATGGATGATGCCTTACAAGTTTCTTGCTAGTATTCTTTTAAAATTGCAGTTGTTTTACATTGTAATAGTGCTTTTATCCTAAAGCACCTTAATAAACATGACCTTCAACCAGATAGTTCAGAAATATGTATCTTGGGAGCCTCTTCTTTCTTGTGAGCCGTGCCTTCCTGTAGTGCCCATCGAAGGTACTGTGCCCCACCGGTCCTTTCTTGGACTTTCACAGAGAAAGATATCTGTAGCCCATCCTGGGCACCAAGATTCCTAGAAACAGAGGGAAGGAAGCTACATGTCAGTGAAGCAGTCTAGTTCAACCTCATATGGACTGTTTTCAGACTCAGCCCAGGAGCACTGTTTTGTTAAATCACATGCCCAAAATCACACAGTAAACAAATGAAGGCAGAAGGATTCAAACCCTGAATTAATGGAAGCAGCTTGTTAACAGCTCATAGCCTTAATCGTCTGTGCTAACTGCCAGAGTAACTAAAATATTAAGACCACATAAGATTTTAATATACGCTTATAAGATAAGAAGGCTTAAAATTTTTTGACATATGTGATAGGTTGACCAGTCATCAGCTAGAATGTTATGTTTATTATTCTATTTATTCATTGTCAGCTGGGAAGGTCTTTTCCAGCTTTGATCAAGGCAAACTGTAAATGCAAATGCAGCGGGGCAGTGGTGCAGTGGTTAACACTGTCGCATCACAGCAAGAGGTTCTCTGTTTCGATTCTCAGTCGGGGGGGCCTTCTGTGTGGAGTCTGCATGTCCTCCCTGCGTTTGTGTAGGTTTCCTCCAGGTGCTCTGGTTTCCTCCCACGTTACAATAACATACATCTGGAAGATTTCTCCCCAGGCGTCTGCTGAAAATTGGCTCATTCCAAGTCAGACTTTCCTAATAAATAAATATATGCAGAATGCACAAAATAGAACTTGTGAAAATAAAACACTTGACAAAAAGCAGAAATAAAATCCAAACAGTGCAAAGTACTATGTTTTGCAGAAGCTTCTTCTTCTTTTGGCTTTTCCTGGTCAGGGGTCGCCACAGTGGATCATCTGTCTGCTCATGATTGACAGTAGAGTTTTACAGTGTCTAGTTGCCAGTTTGGCACCCAACCTTCCACAGAAGACTCACACATGCACACACACCTAGGGCCAATTTAGACTATCCAATCCACCTACTGCATGTCTTTGGGAGGAAACTGGAGTACCTGGCAGAAACCCATGTGACCAAAGGGAGGACATGCAAACTCCGCACAGAAGGTATCCCAGCCGAGAACTAAACCAGAGAACCTCTTGCTGTGAGGCGGCAATGCTAACCGCTGCACCACCGTGGCCACCCCACTATGTTTTGCGGTCAAACTGGTAATTAAAATGCATAGCAGAGAAACATTTGAGAACCATATGAAAAAGCATAGTAATAAATAACTGTCATGAAGGAAACTCATTAGTTGCATGTCTCCTGAACTGATACAAGACAGTAGTAGGGCAGTTATAAGATAAACACATTTTTATGCACAATTGATCTTCTTTCCAAAGGACAAATTACATGAAAACTAGTGAGGATATAAGCACTTAGTAAATGAGATTTATAAATCTATTTGTAAGTGCATTCTCATTTATTTGCCTTTTTTACATACAAACCTTGTGGGTGGGCACAGATTTTGAATGAGGGGAGACATTGTTATTGGGAGAGGCGGATAATAATGAAGGAAAGCAATACTGACACAAAAAAGGAGAAACGCCAAAATGGGGATCGAGTGGGATCCTGTTATGGTCAGATGAGAGCCCAACTCAGACGGCAACAAATGCAGGCATCAGTTTCTTCAACGCTGACCCAACAAGCAGGAACTGTCAGTTGTTTGCCTTCACTAGCCCTGCCATAAGGCATGTTTGTGAAAGTGAAACAAATTTCATAAGGCATGGGAAACTGCGAAGCTATGACACAGGTTATGACATCATACTGTCAGTATGTCTGTCTGTGCCTGTCTGGGGAGAAATGATGTACATCAGAAACCTTGGGTAGGGCATTCCCTAAGGACTACACGGTTCTATGACCATATGGTGAGGCATGATTACAGTGCAAAAATCAACTTGATTTCAGTTTCTCTTCCACTCTCTCTCATTCTTTCTTTCTGAGGAATAGTTGTCTTGTTGTCTTATTTAGTCAATTATTGAAACCAATTACCTTTGTGTGTAGGCATCATTCATGGAGAGGAAAAATTCTATCACTGTTTTGCCTGCATTTGTGGCACACATGGAGAGTTCTCATATGACTCTTTGCATATCTCCTACAGTTTTAAGTCACATGTCCTTCATCCCTCCAATAGATTACCACCATTTCATATCATATTTTTTTAAGAAAAGGGCCTTAAGGTCCCAAAAGACATCAGAGATCCAGGCACTTGAAAGACAACTCTGTCTGTCACCCTCTCATTGTTCAGTGTACTGAGAGCAGAATTGGTGTCTCTGGCTATTGAGCCACCATTCGTTGAGATGTTTTTATTTGTAGAGCATTCTGGGTACTGGATTTGAGATGATTTAAATCCTCATGGCTCTGTGCATACCTCTCAACCATACCGAATTTCTCGGCTTTTACTGGTTTTGAGGTCCAAATAATAGGGTACCACGATTCCCGAGTTCCACCCCTTAAGTTCTGATTTTCCCAGCACTCTTTTTGAAATTTTCAGCCTTTTGACCTGATGTCATCACGTGCTCAATGAAGTCAGCCCCTTTAGCCAGCCAGCTTGTCGGAATTGAGCTCAAATGTAAGCATTTCCGATATTTGCAAGCCATTGTCAGGGACATGAAGAACTTAAGCCAGAACACATTTATATTTGCGAGCCATTAGCAGGGACATGCTGGAAGAAGAACTTAAGGGGATTCCATTTATTTTAAGCAGCAGTAACAAAGAGAAGTCTGTGGAAGCATAGATTACAAGGTATGTGAGTAGAACTTTTCTTAAGCAAGTCCATGCTAGCAGCTAACTGTGTGTGCAAGTCCGTTCTTTCGTTATTAAAGCAGCTAGAGAAGTCTGTGTGTGTGTTAGACATATATATTTATATTTATACTATGCAGGTGTGGAAGTAGAATTCTATGATGGAAATGTTCTGAATTGGGCAGTTTTGTCATTGGTTCATGCATTTTGTTTCATTGCCTACTGGAAAAATGTTCAGACAAATTTAAAATGTGCTCTAACAAGTAGATGTTAATCAAGGTACAGATTTGTACCTATATTTCATGGGCCTTGTCCAGATGGTTGATGTTTCCAGGTTGAGAGGTATGATTCTGTGTTGGAAGGGTACCACAAGCTGATGAGATGATTTTTTTTCCATGTAGGCATCTTGCTATGCTGCTAACATGGGCACAAACATTTTAAGTTCATTAAGCGCTGTTGGGCGGTGCACACAAGTGTGCCAACACGGAAATTCGGTGGCGTGTTAATCACCTCATAAGCAGGTGACTCTCATGCAAATGAGACAAGTAGAGCAATCCAGCAAGCAGATAGGCAACTCTGCAGGCCCTGTGTCAGTGTCTGCAGTGTACATGGAAAAATTCCATGTACAGGATTATAGACAGACAAAAGGGAAGATAACAATTTAGATAGATAGACAGAAATGGCATAGCACACACAGATATGAGCAAAACTATCCTCTGTGTATGCTAAATGTTACAGTAACTATATTAAAATAATTTTATTTTAATCATCTTAGCATGTTTGGGCAGTGCACAAGCATGCCTTATTAAAAAAACCATGGAAAGATGAAATATTAATATCATGAGACAGAAATGTACTACAGGACCCTGTGTGCACTATCTACAATTGTGCACTGGTGCTGTTACTAATGTGGAAGGGCTTGGAAGTGTGCAGTATCCAGGTTGTGAACATGGATCCCTATGCAAATGAGGTGGAGTTACTGAATAGCACAATGGGGTAACCGTGTCCGGATATCCCCTCTGTGTAGGCAGAGAACCATGTTGGTGTCCACAGAGGAGGTAGCTGACATCAGGACAGGATGTGTCCAATAACTTCTAAGCAGATTGGAGCTTAGCTGCACCTGTTTGTGTGGCATGCCGCCATGCTGAGTGTGGAAGTCTGTAGGGTTATAAGCACTGACATTTAAACTTTGTTTACCTATGGGGAGCATGTTTCCATGTGTTTGCATGGTGTGCTACAGTGCTGAGCGTGGAAGTTTGGGGGGTGTGCACTGACTGCTGAGCAGTGTTTAACTACAGGCCACATGTTTCAAGGTGTGCTGCAGTGCTCAGGGTATCTAAAAGGCCAATGATGTATTAATTAGTGTTGATCCTTGCTTAACTTAACCTAGGGTCATTAAATGATGTCAGTGATATATTAGGCAGGTGCAATGCATCATAGGTAGCCAATCGCACAGGCAGCACCTACAGTAGAGCACTATAAAGTATGCATACACTCTACAATCTGATATTTGCCCCATACTCAGCACCATTGGAGTACAAACTTAGGATTTTTAACAAAAATAATGCTAGGGGCTGCTGCAGCTCTGCTACATCTGTATGTGCTAGATGCTGAAGGCAATGCTGCTACTACTGTGGCTGCTGACAGTAGGCCTAAGCAGAGAAGGAGAAGAGTGTTCAGGCCCAGGTTAACCTTCCTGGAGCTACATGAGCTGGAGATTGTAGAGCACTACAGGGTGGACAGGGACATACTACAAGAATTCACTGAGCTCTGCCACCCTCAGCTCAGGCCAAGAACCAACAGAGGGGAACCCATCCCAGTAAAAACGAAGGTATGTGTAGCCCTTAGGATAATAGCCACAGGTACCTTCCAAAGATCAACTTGGGACATGATTGGGGTTGCACAGGCATCAGCATCCAGGGTACTCCACCAGCTCCTGGATGCCATGCTACTACATGCCAGTGAGCACATATATTTTCCCCTCACCCCTAAGGTGATGCCCACCAATATACAACACTTCTACCATGTAGCATGCTACCCTGAGGTACTGGGTGTCATAGACTGCACTCATGTACACATCAAGGCACCACCAGGCGAGCAGGGTAAAATCTACATCAACCGCAAGGGGTACCACTCCAACTGCCAAGTCATGAGCAATGCCAAGGGCATTATCATGAATGTGTGTGCTGGAAGCCCTTGCAGTTATCATGACTCCCATATCTGGCATGCATTACATCTGTACCATGTTTGCGAAGGGGGACATCCTGCACGGCCATTTACTGGGGGTTCTGGCCATGCACTGGAACCGTGGTTGATGACACCCAACAAAAATGTACATACACCCACAGAAGAGCACCATAATGAGGCAAACACACAAACCAGGAACATCACAGAGCAGGTGTCTGGGTTGCTGAAGTCATGGTTTCAGTGCCTTGATATATCTGTTGGAGCCCTGCAGTACTCGCCAGCCACATAAGCACATATGCTCACAGTTTGTGCCATGCTACACAATATTATTCTGCAGAAGCAGCTGCAGCAGGATCAGCATAGGTAAGGGATACACAGTCCCCCACCAGTGCCTAGGTCACCACAGCCACACATACAGGAGGAGCCTCCTGATGATGTCCCTGTAGGCATACGTAGGCGTGCCCAGTACACCAGAGACAATGCTTAGCACATTCACTGACAACCTAGAGCCCCAAGAACTGATATGTTACTCCCACTCACATACATATAATAATATAGCTCATGCCAGGCAACCTACACAACCTATACCTATCCATGTATTGGCCATGTACTGCTTGCATTACACAGAGTCAGCCTTGAACTACTGCTGCATCAACTGCTGCATTCTCAAGGTTATTCATTAACTTACACACTAATTGTAAGGATTAATATAATAAGGTATCATATATATGGATCTGCTACTGTTATTCAAGGAATTATAGTGGGATATTTGGTCAGAGTTAACATCCACATGGGATAAGTGATACTGAGTCCAATAGTATGTATTCCTTAAGTTTCACTAGGCCTCATGGTTGAAATATTCATGACATCAGGCAAGGTCGATGTTAAACAGTGGGCACACATAATATTTGGATACTGTCTACCCAACCTGATCATGAGCTGTTGTTCCCCCACCCAAAGTACAGCAGTGTACCAATATAACCACTTTCACAGTATAACAGTGGAACAGGTAATCTCAGGGCTGTAACATAAATAGCACCCATACATTATATGTCTCTCTTCATGTAGGACAACAATGTACATATGTATGCTGTTGTGTGATGGATGATGCTCTCTGTCAAGCGACCTGTCAGAGTCAGTGGACATGGGAAGCTAGCATGGGTGATGGTATTTATGGATCTAATTTGGAATTACTCGCATCTTTTGCTTCTGAGGCAGTAGTATGTTGGTGTTTTCAAAGAATGTCATACCTCCAAACCTCTTAGTGCAATAAATCTAGACAAAACCAATAAGACTAAAGGGGGGGGGGGCAAAGGGCCAAATATAGAGACAGATTTTAAATATTGGTCACATAAACCTTGCTGGCTGGAAGTAAAGGTGTTGCAGTAGTACATATATTCTGATGGCTATATGTAAATATCTGGCAAAACTCTGGACATTCTGTGAAAATCAGGACAGTTCATAGTTCATAGGTTCCTAAGTGTTTACTAGGCTAACTGACAGAAGGACCTTTTTAAGCCTAGCCATGCATCCCAAATTTCTGACAAGTTCTGACACCCTTGATAAGTGTAGGCATGGGCCTGGGAGATGAACCATTTACAGGTTACCTGTTTGCATTAGAGACATAGCTATATATATTAAAATGATATATAGTCTCCCCCCATATATCTACAGAACACATGCACATATCATACACACACGCATACAGCTACATTTATATATACATCCCTCTTATATACAGAAATATGTCTGTGGATCTCCATTGTCTTACATACCCGAATAATGGTGAGTAAACTGCACTATCACACAGCCATAATATTGCACAAAGGGAGCAACAGTACATAATCCATTAACCTACAGACCCCTGTGCCTGCTGGATGTCATGACGTAGACAGACACAGGTGAGCAGGTGGTGGAATGTATAGTGGTGTCAGTGCACATATGGACTGGGCGCATTGTCCATGCCCACAGTGTCGCCTAACTGCAAGCAGCCACATATGGTCATACTGGTAACTGTACACACATAGCTTGGAAACAGTTATCTCACTGCTAAGATACAAGATGCAGATAACAGTACTAACCAACATCACTTTTCAGGCCACAACAAGCCTACACAAGCCTAGTTTGTATAATGCACAAGTACTGTGCCTGCAATCACATATATAACAGATGAAACCTGTGATGTATGCAATAAGTACTGTGATCTATAGTGTATAAGCCTAAATAGGTAGGAGTTCTAATCCTAGTACAGCCCCAGTTGCGGGGTGTGTGTGTATATACCCCTGCAAAACAGTGGGCATGCCCTCATGGGCTATCCACCTGCAATGGCTGTGCACCTTTTGAGCCTGTAACTTGCTGCTGGCTTCCACACTGCCCTATTCTACTAAGCCTGACAATGTCAGCCACCTTGACTACCAGCTGACAGTGTAATAGCAAGACTTAAGCCATGGTGTGTGTGCTCTATTGTGTATAACCTTAAATAGGTAGGGGTTTTAATCCCACTCTGCCCTACATGCTGCATGTGTATATCCTTATGGCATACGTATAATAACCTTTGTAAATTAGACATAGTTAGGGTTTTGCATCATTTTATTGTCATGGATGATGTGGTCCCCCAAATGACTGACCACAACATGGCTTGCTGACATCAACAGGCATTATATATGTACTAGACATGAGTTGTGTTGCATGCATTGGGTATTGTGATCTGCAGTGTGTACCAATACATAGGTAAGTGCTCTAATATACATACAGCCAATTGCAGTATGTGTGTGCCTTGGCATGTCCTGTATGCAGTGAGTGAAAGTGGTGCTAGCCTGAATGTGGTCATGTTTGTGTGTGAGGCTGATACAGCAGTATGCATCATGATACAGAGCCGCAGGACATGTGAAAATAACTAGCATAATGGACATACATCCCTTATAATCAGAGGTACCTGCATACCCCTCGGTATAGGACCACCACATATTGCCCCAGTTCACAAGGGACTCAGGCAGATGCCATGTGTTGAGATGACGGATGCCCAAATAATAAAGAAGATAGCATGTTCTGAGGTGCACTGAGGTGCTCTGTGTACCATTAGGCAAGGTCTGTTTCAAGGGTGTTTTTATGCCTCCTTGACAAAGTCTCCCACAAGCATGTAGTACTAATGTCACATAGTAGCTTAATGTTCTTACAGTGAGTCATCTATCTAGTATGCTCCCTACAGATAGGCAGCATATGCACACCATCAAGGTCACACCTTGCCCTGTAGCATACCTTATCACAAATTATGAATGCATGAGTACATTGACTGCCACCATTGTCCTTGGTAGACTGTCATACAGATGTTAACCTATAGATCCATGCACATTTACTGCTGTACCTTGATGAAGTCATATTTCTGCTGTGCTGCCATGCCATGCTGTGCCACCTCACTGTTGCCATGTATCCATAGGTTATCCCTTCAGACTCCTGGAACAGAAACATACACATGTCTGTGACATAGGTTCATAGGTAGGTACTAGGCTATCGGCCCTGGAGCCTATACAAGCCCAGCCAAAAAGGTACCCTGGCTTTTGCCACCCAAGAAAATAATTTTCCTGTGCCACTGTCGAGCAGAGCCACAGAGGTGATCCCCGGGGTGAATTTCCTATTTCCCATCCAGTCATCAAGATTTTTCTTGAAGAGTGCTAATGAGGAGCTTTGTTTGACATAGATAGGTAGTTTATGCCAGAGTATGGGAAGTCTCTGGGACAGGAATCTATCCCTCCAGCATGTTCTGCTTATTGTGGTGACAAGGTTTAGGTCCCTAGAGTGTGTAGCTTGGAGGGATTGGGATTTTTTAAGTGGAGCATGTCCAACAGCTCTGGGTTTGATGTAGCTTTGTATGTTAGGCAGACAGATTTGGGGACACCCTGGATCAGTTCACTGATGCAGATGACAGATGGTAGGCTGAGACAGTGTCCGTCATTGTGTAACAATACCACCAGTACAACATCACACAACATAAGGTCCATAAAAGTATGTTGCGTACTCATGACACATGCCAGAACACAGTGTATGTTAGTGACATCTAAAAGTGGCATGGCAAAACAATACTGCATTACACAAGTGCACATCAAGTAATATAGTCACCCTGTGCATCAGACCCATAGCTTCATTCCCCTGCATTGATGAGATGACAGGGATGTGGCACAGGTATCATCACTTGCACAGGGTGATGTGTGTGGGTGCTGGAGGCCTGAGCTGGCCGAAACAGTTGACAACATGTGTTTGAGTCAGAAAGGGGAGTGGGTTAGGTGGAGCATAGAGATGTGCCATGTGTCTCTGTAGGTGTCCTGCATGTGACAGTGGATTGTGAGTGTGTGTGTGTGTGTACACAGTGAAGCTCAGTGCTAGGCCTAGACATGTGTATGTTGGACTGCTGTGGACCATACATGGTAGAGTTCACAGTTCACTGTCTCTGGCCCTGAACATGGGAATTGGCTCTGTCAGGAGTTGCACTGGCACCACAATGCCCAAGGTCAGATGTTGTGCTAGTACCTGATAGTGATTGTTGTTTGCTGGGACCGTGTCCCCCACAGGACCACCAATGACCACGTGCCCATGGCCTGCCATGTTGTGGTGGGGACAGCACACTCCCCTCTGTAGTGCTGAATGTACTGCCACAACAGCAGTGTAACTGTGCACGGCCACTTGGGCTATCACCATAAGGTGTTGCTGACCTATGTCAATGGGTCCAACATCCAACTCCAACCACACGTTCCAGCACAGACAATGTGCAGTCCAAGATAGACACTGTCTCAGCCTACCATCTGTCAACTGCATCAGTGAACTGATCCAGGGTGTCCCCAAAGAGATGGATGCAGTCATGGATATCAGAGTGTGCTGCATCCAAAACACTAAGCATACATCTGGTGTTCTGCTCAGAATGTGCCTGTGTCTCCATGATGGCCTGAAACATGCACTGAGTAACACTTGATGTGACACCTGCAACAGGTGGTGGACAGACAGCAGTCATCCTATGAGCACCCCTGTCAATCCACCAGTGTATACACTCACTGAAGCCATAGATGTCATGCTGGCCTATTCAATGTCTCCACCCTCTGACTGTCCCATATTTGAGGCCTGCGGGGAGTGTGTATTTGTGGGCATACTGACAGTGTGCAGTGACAATGGGGGCAGAAGAGGGATGTCAGCCACTGGGAAAGATTCAGCTCCCAACATCCCTAACTGTGCCTCACAGTGGCCACCATCATCATCAGAGTCTGAATAGATGCTGACATCAGTTTGTATAGAGGAGAAACCCTATTCCCCCATTCACCTCTGGAAACCAAGACAAAAGCAGTACATTACTGCCTGCATGCACTGTTATGCATGGAATATCAACAAAGAGTCATAATAATGAAAATCCACAATTGCATTATCACTCTCACATTCTTTGATCCTCATTTTTATGCACAACAGACTTCCTCACAACAACATACACATTAGACTCAAGGCCTTTATAACAAGCACGTCAGAAAAGTCACGTGACACTTGGCCAGTACAATGTATTTTCTGGGTATGCAATATGATACTATACTTGATAAAACAACATATAAAACCCAGTACACCTATCTTAACAAATATATACAAATACAAGTTTCAGTGGCTAAGGTATGTACCATTGACCTTTCGGTATGTACAAGGCATGTCAGATTAATTGCCGCATGTACAGCAGGAAGCTTATTCACTCTAGACTATAACTGCAAATGTGTTTCTGCTCATTCAAGTGCACTCCTGTGATTACCAGGTCTATATTATGCCAGCGAAATGGCATTACAGTGAATGCTGTTTCGCCGACACATATAGACCGAAATCTTGAAAGAGCAAAACCCCGGTTCACTGATTCTTTTTCCATGGAAAAAAATTAGTGAACCAACAAAACACAACATACAACAAAACAAAACATTACAAACTGGGGGGGGGGCTTCACCCCACCCCACTAACTGAATATGCCAACTCCGAGATTGCATTACAGTCAGGTAAAGGGCAATGTCATGGCTCAGGCCAAGTGATTTCTTTCCCTGGGAAAGAAATCACCCACCTGAGCTTTCGCTCTTTTCCGATTTTGGTCTATATGTGTTGATGAAACGGCATTCACTGTAATGCCGTTTTGCTGACATGATATAGACCTTGATTCCCCACTCTAGGACACTTAGGTAACTGTTCCAGACTGAAACATACAAACATTCTACTCTGGTTACACACAACATTACCTGTACATAGGGAATTATCCTGGCCCTTACCCTTAATAGCGTATTCCATGCTCCATAACAAAAGAGTATCAATAAACCAGAAGCAGGACCACGGCCTTGGACAACTCCTGATGGACCTGTGAAAAGGTCAGGGTGATACAATTTCAGTACCACCGCATGTTGCAGCACAACAAGGTAATACCTGCATCTATCTCACATGTACAGTAGCTAATGTGTTACTTGATGTATTGCTGACATTCTGAGTATGAGTGAACAACTGAGCTAAATCTCCCCCACAGCACATAGACGTGACACCCAAGTAAAGGTATGTACAGCCTAACAGAATGGCTGCTACAGTATTACAATGGTGATCACAGTAAGCTTACTTGCATGTTCCACTGCTGTGGACACTGTAGCACACACCTCCGTGATGTAAGGTGTAATGTTTGCCTGGGAGCTGTCATGGTCCCTAGGTCCACCAGAAATTCCTCAGTGGCTGTGAGTGTTTGTTCCACTGTGGACCCTCCATTGGTGACAGCATGATCTCTGGCTACATCAGCTGCCCTTCATCAGGCAGCATTCACCATGTCTGTAGTGCAGTGTCGAACCTGTTCATATGTCCTCTCCTGGTGCCCTCTGTCATTCACATATCGGACACAAGGTCTGCCCACAATGCAGCCTGCTACTCCGTGTTATGCCTCCCCCTGGATAGGAGCATGTGATGATGTTGCCATAGTCCTTGAAGTATTAGTTCATTCTCTGCATCTGAGAAGGGGGCATGCCTTCTGCGATACATTAGTCCTGAAAGACAACAAAAGGAAAGCACATTACAGGATCAAATACATGGACGTCCACTCTGTAAAGATATAGCAAGAACAAAATAGCCATCACTGTCCACTGCTTGCTCACACAGGTCATACCCCACAGTGTGACAACATACTACATGTGTGTGGACACAATGGAGATAGTATTATTACTGAGGTAGTTCCTTGTGTACCATGACATGTCATACCCCACAGTGTGACAATATACTACGTGTGTGGATACAACAGAGATAGTATCATTACTGAGGTAGTTTCCTGTGTTCCATGACAGATTCTGCTGTATGATCATACACCTAACACTCTGGCCCACTGTAGTGTATCCCCTAAGACCAGACACCCAATAATATGTCATAAGACCAGTGCCAGACAAATAGCAGTGTGCTATTGTAACCACTATATTGAGACAGTCCAACAGCACCAGTGTGCCACAATGACAAATGACAATGCAACCCTGATATATTGTACATCCCCTATATGTATAAAACAGCAGCATATCAATGACATGTCATTACCACAGGTCTAAGACAGGCTGACTGCTGTACTCTCTATTCCTCATACCTCTATCCTCCCATCTGCATCCTGTTATACACAAAAAAGTTACATACTTGATGGAGTGCAGTACTCCTCTGTTGAAATGTGCTACTAGTAATGTTTCACAAGGGCATCCTCTGTGTGAGGAAAGTCTCATACAGAATGTTTCCCCATAGCCAGCTGCTTGCATTTTAATATACTTCTCATTAGCAGGTAATTGCCTGCAAACCAGTCTGTGACTCTGATATGCTAACTGCAGCCAAAAGAGCTGAGTTGCACTATCATTAGCCAATAACCAGTGTTGGGCTAGTTACTTACAAAAGTAATAAGTTACTATTACTTGCTACTTTTCAGTGAAAGTAATATATTACTATTACTTATTACTTTTCTAAAACAGTATTATATTACTAGTCATTAACTAAAGTAACGTGTTACTTTTACATAAGTATAGTTTATCAATTCTAATATCGAGATTTACTCACACAGTTAAGCACATGCATATGTGTATTATTAAAGTTGTACACACAATATTATAATGATGATGAATAGCATTTAACAGTTGAAATACCCCAGCAGATTAGTCTTTATAGCTGGGTGGCACAGTAGTGCAGAGGTTTGCATTGTCACCTCACAGCAAGAGGTTCTCTGGTTCAGTTCTCGGGTGGGGTGCCTTCTGTGTGGATTCTGCATGTCCTCCCTATGTTTGTGTGAGTTTCCTCCCACATTCCCAAGACATGCTACAGGTGGATTGGACATTCTAAATTGGCCTTCATTGTGTGCATGTGTGTGCCTTCTGAGGATGGTTGGGTGCTGGGCTGTCAACTTAGCACATTAAAACTTTACTGCCACTTGTTCGGCAGACTGATGTTCCACTGTGGTGACCCTAACAGGTGCAGCCAGAAGAAGAGTTGTCTTTATAGCTAAAGAGTCACAAATAATAATTAAACCAAATCACATTTTGTCTATTTTCAACTACTAAAAATCAAAACTTAAAAAGAATTTTAAATGGAACATAAAATAATTGTCAAGACAAAAGATGGATGATCACAGATCCACCCAAAGAGTCCTGCTTGCTGCACTGGGTTGGAGCATCATGTGTTAAACCAATGAGTGGTGAGTTCAATTACGATTGATGGTGGTATGGTGAATCAATGCCATTTATTGTACGGCAAGGTAAGTATATGATCTCTAGTAGGCTAGAATTGTCCCAGTGTTAGGGGGTGTTTTAATGGGTGACAGTCCCACAGTACCAGGGTCAGAGTCTGGTCATCATGAACTTTCACCTCATTGCAGTGCTATAAAAATGAAATAAACTTTGCTCCAGACTAATTCCAATGATCTATTATGTATGCTATGTGCTGTGAGTTGTGTCAACATTATGTTGTAATTTTTTTTTTATCCAAATTGCTCCTTCAAGGTCTCTATTACCTCCTAACATCTGATTGCTATTGATTACTATCCGTACTATATAGGGCCCCCAGATATTTTCCATCATTCTTTAGGGGGCAATATTGCCCATGTTGAGAAAAATAGTTGTGTTATATCTTACCATAACCATAGATGTCCTTCTGTTCTATGTTGCAGTATTGTTTACATATGGGTTGTCTTCCGCCCTACAATCCGACATTCTGCCAGTATACAAAAGTTTTTAGCTACTTCCAGTAAATGGGACATTGCACATATTGTCTGACAATGTCAGCCATAAAAGGGACATCTACATGTTCCATCCTGAGAACAAGGAGGTCCCTTGAAGAACATTAGTCCTAAAGAAACAAATAAGTCATCCACAATGAAGGGGGAAGGCAGGAGGAACAGAATACTGCAACATAGAAAAGAAGGATATCTATGGTTATAGGAACCTTAGGAGGGGGAAGGAGCAGAGGAAAAATGCTTTGAAGTATTTTTCAAAAAGCCATGGAGAGTGGCTTGAGCAAACCCTACCGTAGACCTAGAAATAGTGTCCAACTTGTTGTGCTTGGTAAAGATATGCACAGAAGACCAAGTAGCAGTCTCTAGAATAGAGTTAGTATCCAGGCCTTTAAAGAAAGCACCTGAAGAAGCAACAGATCTAGTGGACTGGGTACTAACAGGACAGCCAGACTTTCCATGAAAGAAATAACAAAACTCGATAGTCTTAGAAATCCAAGAGGAAATTGTTTGTATAGAAACGGGTAAACCCAGAGCAATGGGATGAAAAGACACAAAAAGCTGATCAGATTTCCTGATAGCTTTAGTCTTGTCTAAATAAAATCTAAGTTGCCTATGATCATCGAAAGATTGTAAAATCTTTTCACTGGAGGACTGAGGAGAAAGGAAAAAAGTTGGCAATTGGATAGACTGGTTATGAGACCTCTATTTTACCACTTTAAGCATAAATGAAGGGTTGGTGTTCAAAGAGACTCTGTCCTTGTGAAAAATCAGTAAAGTCAGAGATGCCATCAAAGCTTGAATCTCAGAAATTCTCCTAGCCGAGGTCAAAGCTACCAGAAGCTCAGTCTTCCAAGTGCAAAACTTTCGACAAGCAGAAGCTGCAGGCACAAAATGGGCCACAGTTAGCTTCTCTAGGGCATACTTACGATCCCAAGGTGGTGGTATTGGTTTTCTGGGATGCTTAGTATGTAGGACAGCTTTAAGGAAAAGTTTTACCTCCAATCTGGAAGCCAAAGGATGTGATAATAGCAGACAAGCAGAAAGAGCAGAACAGTGGGTGGACTTTCACTAAAGAATATTACAAACCACTGCAAAGCAATTCACACAAATAAGAAAGTATTGTAGTTATGTCCACAGAAAGCAGATCTAGACTTCTTGCTGCACCAGGCAGAAAATCTTTTCCATTTGGAGGTGTAAGATTTCCTAGTATTGGGTTTCCTGGACTCTTGCAAAACCTGGAGCATATCCTGTGAGAAAAGGAGCCTAAATTGGATCAAAGTTGATCACCCACAGTGTTATTTGCAATGTTGAGAGGTGTGGATGAAGCAAGGATCCCTTGTCCTGTGTAAGAACATACAACTGGTGAGGCAATCTGTAGTGGTGGCCTCTGGCTAGTTGAAGAAGAGGGAACCAAAGCTGTCTTGGCCAAAAGGGAATCACCAACAAGATTTTTGGTTTGTCCTGATGAATTTTCAGTAAGACTTTCTGAATGAGAGAGAAGGAGGGTGGGGAATTTATACAGAAACATCCCCTTCCATGAGAAGGAAAGGGCACCCACCTTCCAACCACAGGAGGAGGGACTCTGGCACAAAATGGAGGAAGCTGTCTGTTTTGAGGGGAGGCCAAGAGGTCCAGCTGTGGAGTACCCCACTGGTGAACCATATCCAGGAACACATCCTTATGAAGCATCCATTCCTGGGAGTGTGACATGGATCTGCTTAACATGTCTGCCACAGGGTTTTGGACAGAGGGTAAATAGACAGCATGAAGGGTAACCTTGTACTGAATTGCTAGTTCCCATGTGCAGAAAGCTAACCTTCAAAGAATGTAAGATTTGGTGCCCCTCTGTTTGTTTATGTGCCAGAGAACTGTGGTGTTGTCTTTTAAAACTTTCAGTGGACATGGCAGAAAGAGAGGATGAAAAATAAGGCTAGGATCAAAGCCCTGATTTCTCTATGTGGAGGTTCTCCCTCATTTGAGATGGAGACCAGAGACCCTGAACCTTCTTCAATGCAAAGATTATCCCCCAGCCTGTGTCTAAAGCATCTGTAAAAAGCTGTTGAGAAGGTTGGGAAAAGAGAAGAGGAAGGTCGGGATTCAAAGAGATGCTGACTCCACCAGAGGAGCTCTGTTTTCAGGCAGGGAAGAAGAGCAATGGGAAGCACTAGCGGCTGTGCATGTTGAGACCAGAGTATCTTCAGGTATCACTGAAATTTCCTCCTGTGAAGCTTTGCAAAGGGCAACATGGGAATCATAGAAGCCATGAATCTCAGGAGTCTTAGGAACTCCCTGGCTGAGATAGAAGGAAGAGACAGCAGGCTTTCCGTGAAGGTAGTCAGAATTTGTACCTTGTCTGTTGGGAGGAAAACCATCATCTGATCTGTTTTGAACCTGCACGCCAGGAAAATGTGATCCTTCGATGGGGTCAGAGTGGATTATTTGAAGTTTATAGTAAACCCCAGGCTTTGAAGGAGATGAATGGCCTACTGAAGGTTTTGAGGAAACTGTTCTGAATTGAGAGCAAGAAAGAGGAGCTTATCCAGATAGGGATAAGCTTGAATTCCTTGGATCCTCAAGAAGGCAATGGCAGGGGCCAAGCACTTTTTGAAACCCTTGGGGCAGTGGAGAGACCAAAGGACAAGGCAGAGAACTGAACGTGCAAAGAACACACCAAGAAATGCAAACATTTCCTGTAAAGAGGATGAAGAGGAATGTGTAGGTAAGCATCTTTGAGGTTCAAGAATGCCATGAATGAATGAATGGGGAGAAATCAGGGGAAAGAACATGTGTGGAAAGATGGCACCTCTAGAAAGGTATTTCAGAGTGAGATGTCTAGAACTGATCTCCAAGGACCATCCTTTCTTGGGACTGGAAACATTCTGGAATAGAAACCTCTGGCTCTCTGATCCAGAGAAACATTTTGGATGTTGCCTTGTGAAATAAATTGTGATGGAAGCTGTAGGAACAACTCCAGCTGACTGGAGGGGAACTATGGAATCCCCATGAAAGGAGGGAGAGTTTTCCAAGTCATGAAATATCCTTTTTGAATGATGGATAGGACCCATGAGTTCTGAGTGATGTTTGCCCAGACTGGAAGAGAAAGGGAGAGGCAAACAGACAGATGAGTATGACTTGGAAGAGGATGGTGGTTGTCACAGAGAACTAGGCCTGGCCTAAAAGGGTTTCTCTGCTGGAGTCCTGAGGCAGAAGATTTGACAATGGAGGTCTCCTAACTGACTTTTTAGACCTAGAAGCAGGGGTACATGCAGAAGAAGAATGAGCAGGTCTCCTAATTAAGGAAGTTTTAGCAGGGAAGTTCCTATGAAATTTAGGTACAGGTGAAACAAGCAGCAGAGTCTTAAATAAGTCTGCAGCTGCATAAACAAAAAGTGCAGATTTGTCCAAAGGGGCATCAAGTAATTTTGCCTTAATATCCTCAGGAAGAGATTGTAGTCTGAACTAAGAATGTCTCCTAAGCACAGAGACAGAAGCAGCAGCTCTGGAAGATGCCTCAACAGCATCATAGCTGCACTTAATGGAATGTCTGGCAACTTGTGTGGAAGCAGCCAAAAGAGAGAGAATCTGAGTTTTAACCTTAGATTCTGGTAACTGAGCCAGAGTTTGGAGTTTGAGACGCCTGAGCAAGCAAGGCCAAGGAATACCTAGACATGTGAATCTGGTAATTGGTCGCTTTGATAGCTAAAGTGGATGAGATATAGACCGTCTTACCCAATCTGTCAAGAATCTTACTTTCCTTAATAGATGGTAAAAGTTTGGCAGAAGGAGATAAACATGAAGACCTGTCAGAGACTATGGAGACTACCTCAGGATCCACCGAAGGACACTTATAAAGAAACCTGCATTCATCTGGCATTTTATAAAATTTGTCTAGTCTCTTGGGAGCAGGAGCCTGAGAATATGGAGTCTTAGAAGAGGAGGTGAAGGCAGGACTGGAGACAATGCAGAAGGAGAAGGGACCTCCATTGGCAAAGATCATACCTCTTCTGTTCATCAGAAATCTGGGAACAAACCCACTTAAAGAATCCTCTCATTTTATTAATAGTTTCTCCAAAAAAATCTCTTCAAGTGAAGAATCCCCTCCATTTGACTCCTCTTCTGGTGAGGCGTATTCCAGAGGGAAGGTAATTTGGGTGGTATATGCCAGGGAATCATCACCATCAGATGAAGTGTCCTCTGAGTCAGAGGGAAGAATCTGGGATCCAGTAGAACAGGGAGGAAGTGAAGGCAGGTAGAGGGATATAGGTAGATGGCTTCAAGGCCATCAAAGCCTTAATAAGACCCTGGGAAAATGCATCCCACTTAGACTGTGGAGCAGAAGTAATACTGGAATGTTTAGTTTTTTATTTCTTTTTGACATGTCTTTCTGTTTGAGAAGACAAAGCAGAAGAGACCAACGAAGGCCTAACATCTGAAGTAGACAAAGATGGATCCCTAGCTGGAATGCCAGGAATGTTCCCAGAGTCCTCAAGCCCAACAAGTTGCAGTTCCCTCATGTTGCCTGAAGCAGATGTCTGCAAAGTCTTGGATGTGCTGGGAAGCAATCCCTTGGTGTCTTCCAAAGAGGTATGCACTGCAGAAGTGGACTTGACCTCCAATCATACCACTGGGTCTTTGCTGACCTCAAGAGATACATCGGAGGTAAGACTTACAGCTGACGAGGTTTCAGGCCTTTGTTTGCTCACCTTCCTCTTCAAACTCAGCTCAGCCAAAGGACCCTTGGAACCCACCATAACATCTTTAGCCAGACATTTTGACCACTGATTTTCTAAGTAAAGATTTAGAGCAGAAAGTCTGCTACTCAATATCTTAGACATGAAAGCCTGACAAATAGAACAGGAGCAGTAGTCGTGACTAGGCCCTAAACAGAAAAGGCAAAGGTCATGACTATCTGTATGTGGAATCTGCCCTGCACACTTACACTTTCCCTTCTTGGATGACATAAAAAACAACAAATGGCAGTAGTAAAAAAGCAAATTCGCAATGGGGCACTTATCTGAAGCTGAAGCTGGCAGCAACACACAGAATCTGACTGCGGACCATACATAGGAGTCAGCCTTCTAAATGGTGGCAGAAAATTTCCGAGAATGGTATGTGCAGACGTCCCTTTTATCATACCACTGGGTCTTTACTGACATCAAGAGATACATCGGAGGTAAGAATTAATTCTGCTATGTTAGTTTTTTCTGTGGGGACAAAAGTAAGTCCTTTTGCTAGCAAATCAGCCAGCACCAAATCCACTTTAAATTCAGAATAATTAAAAATATTAAAGTCAAATGAGTCTGCGAATGTTTTACCTACTGCATCAGCAGGGGAGGAAATTACAACTTTGACTTCTCTAGTCTTGAAGATGTCTAAGCAGACAGATGTTTTAACTGCTAGAGTCGACTCGTTATCTGAGAAGCCACCATTACCACTACCCGGAAGTACACCTGCCTCACAGCCCAATTCGCTTAGCCAACTGCCTACAGTAAGTATGGACCCTCTTGTAAATTTGACTATTCATGCTACACCTTCGGGGAATTTTAATGACATTCACCGTGATAACATTTTAGTACAAGAACTGTTGCGACTTATGGAATCCCCACCCACTAGTTTGAACTCCTGGTTAGAAAGGTTACCATCATTACAGCAAACTTCTACTAGTGGAACTTTGGGTGATTTGGCCACAGAAAACATTTGAACAGAGAATACATCTGACAAACTAAAGCAGTTGGATGCAAAATTGCTTAAATATAAAAAAACTTCAGTTAGAACTTGCCTATTTCAAAGAATGTGTCAGTGAGGGTATAGTACCTAAGGGTCTTCATGTTTGGCAATACCCCACTGACCTTATAGGTGGTTCAGACTTTCACAAAGACTTGATTAAAATGTTTAACAACAATGGAATTGAACTTTTAGGGTTAATTAGTAAACATTACCAAATCATGGTGGATGGTTTACTACATGAAGCTTCTGTTATAGATGACGAAATTAAGAAGGATGGTGACTTTCATAGATACAAATACGACTATGAAAGGTCATTCACGAGTATCGACCAGCATGTAGAGAAGCTAAAAAGCACAAAGCTTACAAAATTAAACCGGGACAGAGAAGCGAATGCAAAAGGTTTTGCCTACCCTGCACCACCATTGTCACACTCTGGTACACAGAAAAATTTGGGCATTCAGGAAGTTACTGCAGCAGTAGGTGTGAACCAAACGGCTCTACCTGTTCAAGGATTGGATCGGAGGGAAGAAGGTTGGACATACGTATCCACTAAAAAGAAGAGCAATGCTTCTAATAATAACACTAGCAATAATAACACGAGCAACAGAGGAGCTTATAGAAGGAGGACTAACTCTGTGGGCCAACAGCATGGTCCAAACAATGGAGCAAATTTTCAGCATCCTGCCTCAGGCTACAACCTGAGGCAGGGAGCCCTGAAAGTTTACTACAGTTCACACCAGAAACAATAGAGAGTGAAGGACTGGAAAGTCAGACTTCAGAACTAAATGGATTAAAACACACAGTAGTGTGTAACACGCAAGGTGACTTTAATATTTTTAATTATTCTGAATATAAAGTGTATTTGGTGCTGGCTGATTTGCTAACAAAAGGACTTACTTTTGTCCCCACAGTAAAAACTAACATTGCAGAATTAATTACAGATTTTAAACTGTTTACAAGAAAACTTAATTTTAAAGTTTTGTTTGGGGAGGGGCAACACACAGTAACACCATTTTATGTATCTAGTACTTTCTGCCCTCAATTACAACCTACTATAGCTTTGTTTGAAAAAGTGTGTATATTAGATTTTTTCAACCAAGTAACTTCAAACAAAAATAACAATAATAAAAAAGTTGTACTTTGAAATTTAACATAACTAGAGGAGAAAAGGAAGCTTTATCTGTGCTTCATCAAGCCCGAGTGAGAACAACGAAACCGTCACAGGGGGTGGGTTAGTGATACTAGACTTGGAGGAATATATTAAGAAAATGGAAGACATTTTAGCAAGTGAAACATACACTGAAGTATCTAAAAGTGAGCTAAACATAATTTATGCTAGAATTTGTTCTATTTTGATGAGTTGTTTATTGAGGCAAGGATAGATGTAGGAATTGCTAATTTTCTTGATACACCAGCACCAAGAATACCTACTATCTTTGGAGTTCCAAAGATCCACAAGTCTATCACTGACCCCCCCCTATGAGACCACTAGTGGATGCTAGAGCCAGCATTATTTATGCTTTTGCTCAAAATTCATTGACCATATGCTCAAAAAATATGTAATCCAACAAAGTCAAATTTGTAAGGATTCCTGGACCTTTTTGGCCAACTTGAACAATACAGGGATGATTTTAATTTCCAATTGATGTGAAGGACTTATATTCTTCCATACCACACAATGAAGGTATAGAATGGGTAGGCTTACTGCTACACAGGATGGGGCCCCCCAAAGCAAAGTAAAACTAATAGAAGAGTTGTTGGACATTGTTTTGTCCAACAACTTTATTACTTTCAACAACAGATACTGTTTACAAAAGATAGGGGTTGCTATGGGCTTCCCCTGTGGTAGCAGTTTTGCCAACCTAGTTATGGCATTTTGGGAACAGGAACATATTTTTGGAGTGACCCACATTATGGAACAGATTAGTTTTTATACTCGCTTCCTGGATGAGATATTTATTTTATTCAAAGGAAACAGAAATGAAGGCTTGTCCCTGGTTAACCAGTTGAATAACATGACTCACTTTTTAACATTTACAGTGTTTTAACAGTGATAGAATATCTTACCTTGGTATAGATTTAAGAAAGGACAGGATAAACAAATGTTGGAAAGCAAGTATATTTAGAAAGGAAACTTATTCCAATACATTCCTTCATTACAGTAGTTGCCACCCATCATTTCAAAAACATTCCGTAGTAAAAGGACAATTAATAAGGTCGGCCCAAATGGTCTCAGATGAACAGGACTTTCTGGAAGAATGTAACAAACTAGTAGAAATTCTTAAAAAAGAGGGGCTATCCGGATGGATTATTGGATGAAATAAGTCAAGAGGTAATACAAAAGAGAATTTTAGGTATTTATTGACCTATTTTAGTCCCTAAACCCTCTAATATAGGTTTAGATAGTGTTATTGACCAAGAGGGCAGTTTATTGGATGAGCTACCTAGTAAATCTGTGGACCCATGTAGTCTTATTCTTACATTTTACATGGATAGCTACGATTTTGTAAACATAATACGAAAGAATTGTGAATTTATAAAAACAGACCTACCTACTGTTAAAGAACTACATGATTTTCCTAAGGTAGTCTTTAAGAAAGGTAGGAATTTGAAAAATCTATTAGAAATTCATAAACCTATTAATTTTAGTACAAAACATGGGGGCATGTATAAATGTTATATGTGCCCATATTGTAGATACATAGAGTTAGGGACAAACTTCTCTATCAGAGGGGTTAGATATACTACTAAACATAGGTTTGATTGTAATACAAAAGGAGTGGTCTATCTCGTTAAGTGTTACAGCTGCCCTGCCTTCTATATCGGAAAGACTGATAGAAGGTTGAGGGACAGAGTATATGAACATTTGTATAGCATTAGAAACAACAAATTAGATAATGCCTTAGCTAGACACACTCACTCTTTTCCTAATCATGGTTTTATGTTTAGAGCTATAGAATGTGTAACCTCGGATGCTAGAGGTGGCCCAGTACTATTGTTACTTGAAAAAATGGAATTGTTTTGGCAACTATATACATTTGCATGTCTCTATCTAGGTCTTAATGAGATGTATTCTATCAAATGTATTTTAAAATTTAAAAGTCTTTTAAGATAATTATAGCTATATATTTTTAAAGTAGTTTTTTTAAAAAAACCTTTAGGGCAGAAATGTATATTATTTTACATAGCAAACATTTTATGGATTTTATATGTTATGCATATTATATTATATTATTTTACTAAGTAGAGTTGTCCCAGTATAAGCAATGTATGAGTTTTGCATCATTAGTTTAACTGTTTCAGTTTGTTTAAATTATATGCTTTTGAATATGTACATAATTAAAGTCAGAAACTCATTCATAAGTATGGTTTCTGACTTTTATACTTTTCGTACAGTATATTAAGTATTTTATAAGTTTTTAGAATGTTTTTAGAATATTTATAGATATATAAATTATGACGAATTAATAAATATGTTAGTAGGTTTTAATTAATTTATCTAGACGTAGATATAATTCATGGTATGTGTGTTTAAGGCATTTTGGCTTAGGCTGTGAGGGTATGTATATGCATTGGTTGGTGTTGATCAGCTGTTCTAATTAGTAGGGCAGATCAGCTGACTGATTTTCATGTTATATACTGTGTTTTAATATTTAATTGCATCTGAAGAAGTCTAGCTATCCAGCCAGACTAAAAGCGCTTTATGGAATAAAAAGTTTGCATTATTTGCTTGCAAGTTCGTGGATTTATTCTTTTTGTGGAGCAGACGTCCCCTTTATGGCTGATGTTGTGAGGCCATACGTTTAATTCCCATGTACTGTCAGTGGCTAGAAGCTTTTATATACTGGCCAGACATTGGGTCATAGGACAGAAGGCAACCCATATGTAAAGAATACTGCAACATTAATTCCCTGGTTTAAGCAAGAGTAACTCAAAAGTAATGCAAATTTAAGTTACTAGTTACTAAAAAAAAGTAATATATTACTATTCCTAGTTAATATTTTGAAAAAGTGACTATTTATATTACTAGTTACTAGGAACTGTAATATATTAATCCCATCAATGCCAATAACATGCAATCACTGTGCAATATATAAGGCCTTCATGTATAACAGGGCCCCTTCCTTAGCCATTGAGATGGAAATTACTGGAGTGAAGAGACTACATCATCACAGAGGGTAGGTCTGTAGCAGAAACCTTTACATAGAGCTGTGTGTACCACAGGCTGCAGCTGCTGCTGCAGGTAATAGACATATGCAGTGAGTGACAACACTTTGGAGGACAACAAGCTGTAGGTGTACCTGTGCCAGCTGTGTCAGCCTTATTGTAGAGGCAGAGCCAGGGTAAGCGTACCCTTTACACTCCAATTATGGCATGTGTTTAAGGTATGTATTGTATGTTAGGCAATTGTGTCAATAACAGAGTACTAAGCGACATATAGTAATGTTATATGGATATGTGATGTGTACCCCTACCTGCAGGCCTGTAACTCCCAGCAGTGATATGTAGTTTTTTACTTTGCAGTGCTTTGTGTGGATAATGAGTATATGAGCCATTCATTAATCGCCATTTTCACAATAATGTAATTGAAATGCAACACAACACTGGATTTGAACCCAGGACTGTGTGCAGCAAAATGCACTGCATGCAAGGCATTTAACAGACTAACCTGAGTCACTGCTACAGTGGGTAAATTTGTAAGGTATATGTGTACACATACAGGCTGTGACATAAATTTACTACATTCAAAAGTATGTGCGTGGCTTTATATGTATGTATTTCTGTACCAGAGTCCCAGTTTAATATGTATTTTGCCATAAATTCCTTAGCAGCTGACTGTTTATATGTTGCTGATATAAAGGCACTTTACCTGCTATCATAGGCCTCAGTTACATCCATTATCATGTATTTGGCTGTATAGCGGTGTAGTATTGTACCAGAGTCTAAGGTAAACTCCCATTTATTCCATTATGTTTAATTCCAGTTTGCACGGTACTGCGCAGTGCACAACTCTGCTGAAACACTCCTAATGACTGTAATTGGTAATTACTATGTTTTGTTTAAACCACCTGTTTTTAGTAAGAGTGGCATGGTGGGTTAATGCAGTGTGCTGAAGGTGTGATGGGCTTGGGTTAGAAACATGGCAGAGGTGTTTATTTTGTACTTGTGTCTTACAATGTTAGAAACACATAGTCATTAATACTCTATTTAGCTGAGCTTAGTGAAGCTGCACAATGGGGCTCATCATGCAGCTTGGTGCTAAAAAATATAAAGAAAAGAAAAAAGGGGAGATAGGAAAGTGGTGAAACAGGGGTAAGCAGAGGAAAAACCATGGTGAAAGGCAGGGAGATATGTGCAGGAATGGTGTAGGAAATAACCATAGCTATCTATTTCTTGTACAGCAATTACTGTGCACTTTGACAGAATTTGTAGATGAATTTGGACTCTCAAACCCCAGACAGAGGGGTGAGGACAACATAACTGCATTGTCAAGCCAATTGGGCAATTACATTTGTCCAGTGGACACTTGAGAAATGGAGAGCTATGTATGGGACAATACTGTTTTTTGGGGCAGGTTCCCATTTTTTTTTAAGGTGAGAGTGGAATGTTGGGGAAAGGACATAGCTACATGAGGGGGAGGTAAGTTGGGTAGGTGAGGATGCATTTGCAAACAAACAAGACAGACAAGACAGCAGACAGGGTAGGTGTGTGACACATAAGGGGGGTGAACACCTTGGATAGGGAGGGTGTTGTGGAATCTGAGTCCTGTGTGCCTTCAGATGGCAACAATGTGACTCATGTCCTCACCCATGGATTGTTGAAAATGCTCCATCTCTGCCCTGAGGGTGGTTGTGCTGGAGGCTGGGCACCAGGGTAAGGCTGCACCACCAGGGTGGCCAGCATGCCCTCAATCCGGCACAGGTGGTGGTCATAACCACAGTGAACTATCTTGTGCACCAAAACTGACAGCTCTGCATGGGTGACAACACCCCCTGCACCACTGCTCCCAGAAGGAGGGCTGGGCCCCTTCTCCTGGGGTGGTACTACCCAACACCACAGGTAGTGCAGAGACAGCAGAGGGGGCACCACCGGTCTGGGTTCCAGACATGCAGAACCCAGTGCCATGGCCAGTTGAGGCAAAGTAAGGGGATCAGCCAGAACCGGCCTACCTTGACATGCTGTGGTAAATGAGGTATAGCAATAAGTTAAGGTTAGTAATAACCAAACCAATGTTAGTATTAACAGAATCAAACATCATATTTATTCATCCAAATACATATTAATGTATACTATGCGCAACACAACATTAAGTAATATAACAGTTAGTATGATAACAGCATGCCAGTATGAAGTAAACTACAGGGCTAACAAAACAGTTAGTTTAACAAATATGTTAATATTGCATCATAATAAAACATAACAATAATCAACCACAATTTCTAATATATAGTTAGTTTAACAAAATATGTTATTATTAAATCGTAATAAAAAATATCAATAATGAAACACATTTTTCCAAACTATAGATAGTTTAACAAAATATGTTAATATTAAATCATAATAATAACTAACAGTAATAAATAAGTGTAGATAAGGGGTGGGGGGAAAGAGAGAGAAACATTCTATTACTAAAACTGCAGATTATATCTCTGAAAACACTGAAATATATAATCTACAAGTGTGTAGTGCCAGGTTTGAGTACAGTGATTACAATTCTCCTATGACTGATGCAGCATGTACATACCTCTCAAGCTGTTAGCATGGGTCACTATGGGCCAAGCAGTGACAAATGCTGGTACACCACTACACAGAACAGTTTCACATAATGTGGACTTATATAACTACCTAGTTATTCTGTAAATGGAGTTGTTAATACATTGCATACCAGGTAATAATCTATCTGCTAACATGTGGCATACAGATTAGACAGTTTTAATTACATTACAAGAAATCATGACACTTCAGGGACATGTTTGTGTACAGTAAGTAAACTAGACAGCTGGCATGCCTTGGTTGGCAAGCATGGGAGTAGAACCCAATAGTTGTGCTTGCAAGGGACATCTGTAAATAATGTAATAATTGAATGCAGCAACTTAGTACAGACATGAAAGGAATAGAGCCATACTGGGATTACACAGCTTTATTTATGACTCAGCAATGCTGATGAACACATTATTGTTGTTGCTGACATTCTGTGAAATCTAAACACAAATTCTGCTCATAATATGGGCTACCTTACCCATATACTTGTTGTGTTCCTGGTGAGAAAGAAAGTGTGAGCATTACATGACTGATACTAACAATTTAGTGCTACATACCACTGTATTCAAACCCCAGACTGTGTGTGACAAAATGTACTGCCTACAAAGCATTTAACAGACTGAGCTACTGAGTCACTGCTAAAGACTGAGTGACTGATACTTGCCTGGAGATCACCTGGAACTATACTATTTATTGAGCAATACAAGTTACAGGACATTCCTCTGGCATTCTTGTACTATTACAGTGTTATACTAGACCACAGTGGCAGTAGAACACACATGCATGGAATACAACCATACTGCATATATGAAAAAAGCTGTAGTTTAGAATCAACAATGCTAGTGAACACATTTTATTGTTATTGGTTTAAAATATCTGTGAAGTCCACACACAATATCTGCCCATGGACTGAGCTACCTCTTCCATGTACCTTTATTACCTGATGTCTGAGGAAGACAGACAATTATGTGACTAATATTGACCTGGAGACAGCCTTGGACAGTGCTATGAGTTAAGGAATGCAGTCTATAGGCCATTAGATTTGCTGGCTACAGCTATTACAGTGTTATACTTGACTGCAGCAACCTTACCATAGACATTCAATGCATACAGCTCTACTGCCATGGTTATGACAACACAATCCTGATGAACAACATTTTGCTTACTGTTACTGGTATTGCTAATGCTTTATTGAAGTACAGTTATTATTGTTCATTTATTGCACTACAGCTCTACAGCTCTAATTGCCCATTTATTACACTACAGTTCTACTTGCCCATTTATTGCACTACAGTTTTTCTTGTGTATACTTTATTGCAGTAAATGCTTTACTCTTTCTTGCTTATTGCACTACAGTTGGCATACTAACTCTGTACATACCACACTCATGGCACAACCTGGCCAGGTGCATGGCATGAGACATGACATTGGGAGCCCTCTCAGCTGTAGCTGTTGGGAGAGAAGTACACCATTATGCATACCAGTTTTGCAGACATTCAGCTTTCATTTTGGTTGAACAGAGGAAGACAAACTTACATACTTGTGGAGCATTCCCAACTCGAGCTTCCTAGACCCAGGTGTCCAGAGTTCCTCTCTTTCTCCTTTTTAGGTTGTCAAAATGGTGACAATGCTGCTGACCTGTGCAGGGGATACCAGTAACACTGGTGAGTTTCCTGGTCAAATGGTCCCATGTCTCTGCCTTACACTCTGAGCCCTGGAATCTGCCCTGCATCAGCTGGAGTTCATGGTTTTTAACAAGGAGCCTGATAATGACCCTGGACTCCTGATGACCCACCTCTGCACCTGAAAGCACACACCTTCACCAACACTGCCAACCATAGCAACAATGGATTGAACTCCAATGACTGTTGTGGAATTCCTGCCTATTGGGCTCGATATAGGCTGTTTTCCTGCCCTTACACATCATTCAGCAACATTCAAAAAAGCACCACATCACTTAGTAGCACACAAACTAGCTAAGCAAAGACAAGCAGTGTGACAACTCGCAGAGCCATGGTTTTAGCGAGGCTTAGCACTTCACAAACATTGGTAGCCATTAGCATGTTAATGCACTGCTTAGCATGAATGAGCATTGTTTAGCAGAGTGCAGCAGTGCCAAAATTCACAATAGCGTAATGAATTTAAATAAAAATAGTACATTCATTTACATATATATTCTGCCTGTGATGGACTTGAGCCCAGGACATACTACACATAAGACCATAACTCTACTCATGTAGCTAGTTAGATGTCACAAAAACTACTATGACTTCACATATACTACTAGGCTACCTCTTAGCGTTGCTGAGCAATATGCTGTGCTGCTCAAACATGCTTAAACACAAGTATAATTAAATAATTAATTACTTCTGGTTTCTATTTTTAGATGTCTGGCAGGTGTCACCCATGTATGTATGATCTCCACTCGGCTCTGCTACACTCAGCACTGCACCGCGCAAACACAAATTAAAATAAATAAATAAATAAATTTAATTATGATAATTAATTACATCCAGTTTCTAATTTTAGATGTCTGGCAGGTGTCGTCCATGTATGTATGAGCTCCACTCGGCTCTGCTGCACTCAGCACCACATCGCACAAACATAAATTAAAAAAATAATAATAAAAAAATAAATAAAAATAAATTGAATTATGATAATTAATTACATCTGGTTTCTATTTTTAGATGTCTGGCAGGTATCAGTTCTTTATATGTGAGCTCAGATTGGCATTGCTGTGCTCTGCACTGTGCAAATATGCAGTAAAAAAATAAATTAAAAAAAATAACACATCACAAATATGGCTTGTTATACAGTTGTCACACTTCACATAATTACAACAGTGGTGGGGAGCATTACAGGGAGCTTCACACTCATCTGCAACCATGAGTAGCTGCTATACCTTCACCTACACTGATTCGATATACATGTTGCTCTGCTCACCCTCAGCAGCATCCCATCATTAATAGGCATGCGTACTGCCAAGGGGAACTATGGCAGTGTACTTGAATACATTCCCTACAGACTCTACACAGTGCCTACATGGATTTTCTTAAATCCTGGGGCTACTCTTCTTGTGTCTAGGAGGCTTCAGCCAAGATTTTTGGCAGCCTCAGTGTAAGACATTTCGGTGTGTGTAGGTGTATTTTGCTGTGGAAGGTGGAAGTGTGCGTTGCTCACAATCAGTGATTTTTGTGAGAGTGAGGCCTTCATTTTAGACAAATACTTGCATCTCTCACAAACAGGATCTTATACTTTCATTATTTGTGA
This sequence comes from Protopterus annectens, assembly GCF_019279795.1. Taxonomy (NCBI): domain Eukaryota; kingdom Metazoa; phylum Chordata; order Ceratodontiformes; family Protopteridae; genus Protopterus; species Protopterus annectens. The sequence continues at coordinate 1,015,028,232 of NC_056737.1, forward strand.
GCATCGGGCAACTGATGTACTGCCTAAGGATACGAAGCGTTATGAGTCTGGCAACAGAAGGAAGGCAAATAAGGATTTGAAGCCCTTAATGTTCTTTGTACTGATCAGTGCTACAGTATCCTTGCAAGGATATAACAGCCGGCCAGACTCCAAAACTTCAGGGAACCTTCCACATGCCCAACTGTCAAACAAACAACTCAAGATTCGTTTACTAAATTGCAAAGCTTTCCTGTCTCAGACGAGTACTCCTCTGTGGATTTCAAGGACCAACAGTCATTGTGCTTTCCTTTGCTGTACAGACAACTTCTCTTGGACAAACTAAACTTCAATTTTCTGATATGTACTGATGTTTTCTTACTTCTCTGTTCTTTAAAGCTAGGAGTGTTGTGTTGTGTCAGACAGTATTGAGACTGTAACTACTTTTAAATGGAACACTTGTTTTCTTCTGTCAGTTTTAAAGTAGTGTAAACTAACTAATAACGTATTCTGTGGAGAAATTATGTTTAATTTTCCATTGTGCAGCTGCCATAGTGTTTGAAATGCTTTTTACTGTGTTTTTCTGTCAAAAAAGTAACCTTTGTGGACTTGTAAATTTGCTGCTCGTCTTCCCCAGGAAAGAAGCGCTATTTTCAGCTTGACCATAGAACAGATGGTCAGTCCCTCAGTTGATCCTTCTTCCAGCCACAAAAAGAGAAAGTTAAGCAAACATTTGTCACTACAGCAGGGTAGCAATTTGCCTCAGCCAAAAGTGGTTGACACTGCTTTGACCATTTGTTGCACCTCATGCCACTCATCTGTTATCCCAAATACCTCTGCTGGAGCACCTGCAGCCACTATGGACTCGAGGTTAGCCACGTCTTCGACTGCTGCTGGAGTCCTCTCATTGGGCATGGGAGAAATATCCTATTACAGATGAAGTTATGAAGAAGGTAAGGGAAGGAAGACAGGCTAAATATGGCCCAATTTTGTGTATGGACTTGGGTAGTCATCAAAAAGAAGCTTAGATTTAACACTAGATAAAGACGGAAGTACAGAAGAAACTAATGAAATGTATAAAGGACATTACATAATGAATTATAATATCGATACACATATAATCAGGGCAGTTATAAGTAAAAACTGGAATAGTTTTTCATGTTACTGAGGCCGAGAAACAATTTTTAAGGAACAATTAAATTACATACATTTTTAGGAAGTGTTACAATATTCAAGAAATTTTGGAAAATAATAAACATAGGGAGAGGGTGAACAACAAAAACGTTGGCATGTACAAGTGTGGTACCTGTGCCCAATGCCCCTTTAAAGTTAATAAGGAGTCAGTGTACAGCAAGGTATGGAAATATTGAGGCCACCTCCTTTTCCAATTGTAATAGTATAAGGGTGATATATATGGTTTTATGTAAAAAATGTGATGCATTTTATATAGGGATAATGACTAACAAACTGAAAAAAAAAAAGAATCTATGAACATATGTTTGAGATTCAGAACAAGGAATCAAAAACTGCACATTTTAAATGCACCTTAAATTGCACATAATTATTTATTATTATTTATTTTTATTTATTTCAGTTTGGTGACCGGGGAGGTCGTTTTCAGTGGAGGCCCGGGGAGAAAAGCTCCACAATACAATGTTACATCACACAATGAAAACACTAGTAAACTACAAAGAACAATTATTACAATCAAAATAGGTGGAAATTCCACAAAACAGTTGGTAAACAGTATGAATTCATTTAAAATTAAGCAACTAAGATGTTAAAGAAAATTGTCCTGGAGGACGAGAGGCATAGAACATAAGGTTGGATGTGGATATGTTAGTTGCATTAACAATGTATGACTTAGAGGCAAATTAGAGAGGTATGAACCTAGTTTTACTTTTTTTCTTTTCTTATTTTGGAAATGGTGTGCATGACTCTAGGGTGTCATGGCCTAACCAGATAGAATATAGGGAACTGTACTAGCAGTTAGTTTTACAGACCAATAGAAAGACAGGATTAGATAAAGTTCTCTCTCTGGCCCCTGTTTTAAAACTTAGGCCAACAAGACTTTAAACACTCAAGCCTGCACACCACTTTCAAGCAGCTGTTAGTTCATTCATTCCTTTTCCATTCTTATTTCACCTTCAAAGCTGGGTTTTGAAGTATTAGCATGATAAATCATAAACTGGCAGTGTAGTGTAATTGCACAACATCATTTTTAATGCTTAGTATTTGTAACACAAGTTTTAAGTAAGCAGGTTTGCACATAATTTAATATTTATTTTTTGACATGTTTATTCTTACTTATATGTGAATATAGGATTTTTAAAGGAGTTTTATAGATTGAACAAATGTTATACAGGTTATGTATAAAACTGATTAAAGTATTTTATTCTGTTTACAATGTAGGGTGTTTTTAATTAAACTGAGCTACTGATTGTTAATTAAGCAATTAACTGAAGGGGAAAACAGTATATTTAAAGAGGGACATTTGGGAAGTATGTACATCTGATGAAGTCATTTTATCTTCTCATACTTGGAGCTTTTCTCCCCGGGCCTCTACTGAAAATGGATATGTATCCAGCTAGACTAGCCCGGTCAACAGATATAAAATAAATAAATAAATAAATAAATAAATAAATAAATTATACAGATGAAAATTAGATGACAATTGTTAAGCATTTATGATAAAGTTCTTGTTTGCTGTGTTAATCATGAAGCTTTGGATTTACTTTCTATTCCAGCATGACTCTGGTGCTTACTGGTGCCCTAACGTGGTTTTGGCTCTGGTTTTGGATTTGTGGGCACTGTCTTTCCTTCTTTTACTGTGGTTCTATTCACACAAGAACAGCAGTATTTGATACCCCCCAACATCCGTCATCTTCAATTGACTGCCTTGATGATCGGATTGCAGTTCTGTTTAGGCACCTGTTGTCTGAGGATGTGCAACAGGTGCTAATTGAGGCAGGAAAGCCTAATTCTAGAAAATCATATATTAGCAAATTACAAAGTTTTTCTAGCTGGTGCCAGCAACACAAATAGTACTGATTCAGAGCTAGTTGTTCTGTGGTTTTACAGCATTTGTGTGAGTTATTATCCTATGACACTCCTTATTCCTCTATTGTTCATTTATCAGCCATTTCAGCATGTCTGCCCATGGATAGGTTCATAGGTTCATAGATAGGTACTAGGCTATCGGCCCAAGGGCCTACATAAGCCTAGCCAACAAGGTTCCCTGGCTTACGCCACCCAAGAAAGTTATTTTCCTGTGCCACTGTCAAGCAGAGACACAGAAGTGATCCCCAGGATGTATTTCCTATTTCCCATCCACTCATTAAGATTTTTCTTGAAGAGTGCCAATGAAGAACTTTGCTTGATATAGATGGGTAGCCTGTTTCAGAGTATGGGAAGTCTCTGGGACAGAAATCTATCCCTCCAGTATGTCCTATTTATTGTAGTGACAAGGTGTAGGTCCCTAGAACATGTAGCTTGGAGGGATTGGGATTTCTTTAGGTGTAGCATGTCCAACAGCTCTGGGTTTGACATAGCTTTATATGTTAGGCAGAGATCACCTTGTAGTAGGTGATATGCTACAGAGTAAAGCTGGAGTTTTTTGAGGCGGTCAGTGTAGGGCATTTCTTTGAGGCCAGTAATCCTCTTTGTGAGGTACTTCTGTGGCCTTTCCAACTGCTGCAGATCTCTTGTGAGGTACATTCCAAAAGGGGCATTGTACTCTATAATGGGTCTAATGAGTGTCGAGTAGAGGGGAACAATCACCTGTTTTTTCCTGGATGAGAACCCATTTATGATGAGGTGTGCCATGTAGAAGGACTTCCTGACTACTGTGGCGGTGGGACTATCAAAGGAGAGACTACTGTCCACCTGGGTCCCAACGTCTCTTATCACACATTTGGTGTTAAGTAGATTGCTGCCTATGTGGTAGTTCATGGGTACAGAGTTTTTACCAAAGGGGATGGCACTGCACTTTTTGGCATTGAGCTTGAGGCCATGGCTCTGACACCAGGCATCTGTCTCAGCGAGGCCCTTCTGTAGGATGTCCACATCATTTGGGGACTTGACTATGGCTCCTAGTTTGCAGTCATCTGTGAACTTCATTAGCCAAAGGCCTTCTGTCTTAGTCTGTACTTCAGAGAAGTAGATACCAAACAGGAGAGGTCCCAGGACGGAACCCTGTGGTACTCCACTTGTCACTGGTTTGAGGTCAGATTTGGAATCTGCAAAATTTACAGTGTGGATTCTGTCAGTGAGCCAGTTCACAACCCATCTTGTGACATAGGGATTTATACCTAGTTTAGTGAGTTTAGCTATAATTCCAGAATAGGGGATGGTGTCGATAGCCTTGGCGAGGTCAAGATAGGCTGTGTGAACCACCTTACCCTCATCTACGGCTTTGGTGACTGCCTCAAAGAAGTTGATCAGGTTCAGGAGGCATTATCTGCCTTTCACAAACCCGAACTGTGTGGGATCCAGAGTTTGGAGGTTACCAATGTCTTTGTTTATGAGTTCTATGATGATGCGTTCCATGGCCTTGCAGACCAGGCTCGTCAGACTAATAGGTCGATAGTTCCCGGGATCAGTGGTGGCTCCCCCTTTGTGGAGTGGGATAACTGTTGCTGTGAGCCATTCAGTGGGCACAAAGCCTGATGTGAGGCTATTATTGAACATGGTGCTTAAGTGGGGAGCCAGTTCGTTCTGAAGTTTGTGTAAAACGCAGCCTGGGATGTTGTCCAGTCCCATGGATGCTATGTTTTTGGCTTTAGAGAGTGCAGCTTTTACCTGCGTAGTTGTGATTTCAGGGACTCTGCATTCTTACTGTATAGATATGGGCCCTTTAGGGGGTGGGGGGGATAAAGTTAGCACTGAACCTATCTGCCAGAATGTTGGCAATATCAGTTGGTTCTGTAATTTTCGTGCCTTTGTGCTGTAACTCACAGCAGATCTGGGTGTTGCCATCGAGATTCTTGATATATAGAATGCTTTGTGGTTGTCCTTAGAATTAGTGACAATTTTGTTTTCGTAGCTAGCTTTGGAGGATCTTATAAGGGATCTCAGCTTGTTATTGAGGCTGACCAGGAAGCTCCTCAACTCATGGGATTTTACTCTCTTTTGCAACAGTTTCTTCCTTCTGTTGTGCAGTTTGTTTATGGCAGGGGATCACCAGATTGGCTTCCTTTTTTTGGAGGATAGCATCTTGGTTCTGTTTGGGATAGCACGATCCATGCACTCATGTAAGTGCTTATAGAGTGCATTTGCGTAGGATTCAGCAGTTGTAACTGTATTGTCCATCTGCATGGGTGTCATGAAGTTCACCACTTCTGTCTTAAGAAGCCTGAAGTTGGCTTTGGAGAAATGTTTTACCATGATCCTCCTCTTTCAAGGCAGTCTCATGTCAAAATGTTCTTCAAAGGGGTTTTGAGTAAGTTTGAAGCAGCTAATCTGGCTGACTTGAGTTTTTTAACATGGAGATCAGGTCAGATTGTTCTGACCTTTGCACGAAGGGTATTTGAGTTGCAAGCTCTTATGGTGAGTCAGCCCAACCTCATTTTCCATAGGGACAATATTTCTTTAAGAACTAATCCTTCTGTTAGGCCAAAAGTGTTATCCAAGTTTACTTGAAGCCAAACTATCCATCCATTTTCCCACTTACTTTCTGAACCTAAAAATGAACGATAAAGGATAGTCCATGCCTTGGATGTGCACAGACAACTCAGGTACTACCTTAAAAGAACTAATTACTTCTGATCTTCAGATTAATTGTTCATTTCTTTTGAAGGTATGAAGAAGGAACAATGCATACCAAAACAGGCTATTTCCAAAAAGTTGTCTAAGGCTATTGCCTTTTCTTATACTCACAATGACAAATCTATTCCAGGCTCTCTACCAGGTCCTTGACTTCATCTCTGGCTTTTTGGAAAGGGATGGCTATTAGAAATACTGTAAAAGCTGATACTTGGTCCTCTGTACATACTTTCACAAAGCACTATAAGCTTGATTCCTTCTCTAGGTCCAGATCATGCTTTGCTAGCACCATTCTCCAGGGGTTACTGGACCCTTTTCCTTCCACCACCCACATATAGTTAGCTATAGTAATCTACCCATGTAACTAAAACCACTGCAGCAGTGATCAGTATGAAGAACATAGTACAGTTGTGTAAGCTGAACTTATCATAACAGTAGGTGTTCAAATGATCACTGCTGCAGTAGCCATTTCCTCCATCTAGCCCCCTTGTTTTTTGGTATGTTTTTTATGCCATTTATCTTTTGTTATTCCTAGTATTGTCCTTTCACAGCTCAGCCTCCCTCTGTCTGTTGGCATGAAAGCTCTGAAGTGCTTCAGACCCAAACTTGTCTTTTAGTCAGCTCATCTCAGGCTGCTAGACAGTTTGGGTGCATGGAAGGTGCGCTGAAGTTTTGGAAGCTGGCCAGCTCTTGTATCTTGGTTGCAGGATATAACCCATATAGCTATTGCTACTGTAACAGTGATCATTCAAACATCTACTGTTATGGTAAGTTCAAATCACACAACTGTACTTTTCAATTCTATGGAGAACTATATTTATTTAACTGAATTAGTTATCAGTATATAATGTGGGTAAAATAAACAACTAATTGTGCTAAGCATGTGCCATGCAGAAAAACTACCAACTGCTATTAGAGTACTGTAGAGCACCTGTGAGCTAATTCTGGTAAAATAGAGCAGCTATGGATATTAAACCCTTTGTGCACAGGACAATTGTGCAACCATGAGCAACTGTGCATACTACAGATATTGCTGATTACACTAAGTAGATGTTTTGCTTATTGGGAGTAGATGAAGGGTGCGAGCAATGCAGGGAAGACTAAAAAGGATGATATTACTAATGGCTGCTTGTATGAAAAGACAAATTATTAATGGTTAGAAAGCAGAACTTAGTAGGTTTGTGGCAGATAGGCTAGGATGATGGATAAGGCAGGCTGCAGTGAGTGACAGTAATAAGAGTTGGAAAAAAGGCGGCTAGAGTATGGAGAGGTAAAGAGAATGGAGGGACAGTGATAAAAGAGAGGTAAGACTGAGCATTATACTATGAGGGGTTAACATTAAAATGAATACCATTCAAAGAAGGTTGGGATGAAACAAACGGGAAGGGCAATGCCTAAACAACATACATTTTTTTTACTCTGTATATAATGTGCAAATGTTTAACTTGTGCAAATTGTACATATAGATAAACCAAATAGAAGGAGCAAAGCCTAAACAGCATGCATTTTTTTGTCTGTGTATAATGAAGAAATATTTAACTTGATTGATCATCCTAATATTGATAGGTTGAAGTTTTCACTGGGTTTACCAATGTGTGTGCGACTTCAGTAAAAATTTACAGGAAAAATATTTCTAAAGGAAAAAGAGTTCATATCCTTAGAACTATGGAGAAATAAAGTTAGAAACAGTCAATGGATGAGAGTGATGATGGTAGCTATTGATGTATAATGCAAGAATCGTTCAGGTGTCAGAGAAGTTTGCCTTTAAATTACAGGTGTATTTTGTTTGTCTTTAAATTACAGGTGTATTTTGTTTGTCTTTAAATTACAGGTGTATTTTGTTTGTCTTTAAATTACAGGTGTATTTTGTTTGTCTTTAAATTACAGGTGTATTTTCCTTACTAGTTCCAAGAGAAAACAGTTACATTTGGTGGGTGCTATTTTAGATTTTTTTCTCCAATGATATGGTTAAACCAAGGTCCTGGGAAGTTGGAGACGTCAGCATACGCCACTTGACTAAATCATTTTACAATTACCCATGAAAGACAAGAAGGTAAGAGAATTTTCCAATTTTAATTAGGAAGATTCAGAGATGAAACTTTTAAAAGAAGTTACTATGAAGTATTCTAAGGTATTATGTATATAATGTAAATAGTTTATTCTGTTGCTCCTTATTTTGAAATGTATATTGTAACATTCAATTTGCAAAATGTAAATATATATTCTGTTATATTATCTCTAATGAAATAAATAATTTTGTAAAAAAAGAAGTTACTATGAATCATTCAAGAGAGCAGAAAAATGCAGTATCTAAGAAAATTGAAGCATATTTTTTTATTTAAGGAAGAAATAAGCTGTCCTGTGTGTCTGTTCTTTAAAATAGATAAATTAATAGTTCAAACTCAGATGAGACAAGAAATGTTAAGTAGAAAACATGCCTCATTTGATTAGTCACCAGTAAAGAAAGAGTAGAGACTGTATTATTTTGACCAAACATGCCAATTCAAGAGGAGCAAGTTATTAAACAGTGTGCTGTGAGTAACTTCACTTCAGTAATAATCCAAAGGAGCAAGTTATTAAACAGTATGTTGTGAGTAACTTATATCACAGTAATAATCCATAGGAGCAAGTTATTAAACAGTGTGCTGTGAGTAACTTCATCACAGTAATAATCCAAAGGAGCAAGTTATTAAACAGCGTGCTGTGAGTAACTTATGTCACAGTGATAATCCAAAGGAGCAAGTTGTTAAACAGTGTGCTGTGGGTAACTTATATCACAGTGATAATCCAAAGGAGCAAGTTATTAAACAGTGTGCTGTGAGTAACTTCATCACAGTAATAATCCAAAGGAAAGAGTTATTAAACAGTGTGCTGTGAGTAACTTCATCACAGTAATAATCCAAAGCAGCAAGTTATTAATCAGTGTGCTGTGAGTAACATATATCACAGTAAAAATCCATAGGAGCAAGTTATTAAACAGTGTGCTGTGAGTAACGTCACTGCAGTAATAATCCAAAGGAGCAAGTTATTAAACAGTGTGCTGTGAGTAACTTATATCACAGTAATAATCCAAAGGAACAAGTTATTAAACAGTGTGCTGTGAGTAACTTCATCACAGTAATAATCCAAAGGAGCAAATTATTAAACAGAGTGCTGTGATAACTTCATCACAGTAATAATCCAAAGGAGCAAGTTATTAAACAGTGTGTTGTGAGCAACTTCAACAGTGTGCTGTGAGCAACTTCATCACTGTAATACAAAGGAGCAATTTATTAAACAGTATGCTGTGAGTAACTTCATCACAGTAATAATCCAAAGGAGCAAGTTATTAAACAGAATGGCGTGAGTAACTTCATCACAGTAATAATCCAAAGGAGTAAGTTATTAAACAGAATGCTGTGAGTAACTTCATCATAGTAATAATCCAAAGGAGTAAGTTATTAAACAGAATGTTGTGAGTAACTTCATCACAGTAATAATCCAAAGGAGTAAGTTATTAAACAGTGTGCTGTGAGTAACGTATATCACAGTAATAATCCAAAAGAGCAAGTTATTAAACAGTGTACTGTGAATAACTTCATCACAGTAATAATCCATAGGAGCAAGTTATTAAACAGTGTGCTGTGAGTAATTTATATCACAGTAATAATCCATAGGAGCAAGTTATTAAACAGTGTGCTGTGAGTAACTTCATCGCAGTAATAATCCAAAGGAGCAAGTTTTTAAACAGTGTGGCGTGAGTAATGTATATCACAGTAATAATTCAAAAGAGCAAGTTATTAAACAGTGTATTGTGAATAACTTCATCACAGTAGTAATCCATAGGAGCAAGTTATTAAACAGTGTCCTGTGAGTAACTTCATCACAGTAATAATCGAAAGGAGCAAGTTATTAAACAGTGTACTGTGAATAACTTCATCACAGTAATAATCCAAAGGAGCAAGTTATTAAGCAGTGTCCTGTGAGTAACTTCATCACAGTAATAATCCAAAGGAGCAAGTTATTAAACAGTGTACTGTGAATAACTTTATCACAGTAGTAATCCATAGGAGCAAGTTATTAAACAGTGTCCTGTGAGTAACTTCATCACAGTAATAATCCATAGGAGCAAGTTATGTCATTTGTAGTTACAGGAAGACTCTGATTCATTACTGGAAGAGATCTCCTATATAAAAACAGCATATTTTAATATGACTTGATAACTGCTTCGAAGTTTTCTGAGACCTTTATACTGAGTAATACTCTTTCCAGAAGGTGCTTGCCTTTCTCCTTCTGAGTTATTTATGGATCACAAAGTGAAAATCCGAAACCCCTTATCAACTTCATGTTAACTCCTGAAAATAAAATCCAGCAGCAAGATCAAGTGAAACAGAATCAGTGCAGACAAGCATTTAGTGATGACAGAGAAGCTGCATCTCTTTTTGACTTGCAGGAAGGATAGTACATATGTAATTTGCATGAAGGAGGCAATATGAGTACTGAATATCATAAGAAGAACCAAAAAGCATTTGTTGTGAAAACTTCAGAGGATAAATTTTTAAGAACAATTTGGAGAGGTACTCTCATGAGTTGTGGCAAAATGTTTTTTTTCATTGAAAGGCAGGGAGACATTATCTGTGATGTTGGCAATTTCTGAGAGTCTAGTGAGGTATTTAGCAACATGTCCATGGTATTAATACAGTATTAAAAGCAACTGTATTCATTGGCACCAGATGATGTTGATGTTCCAGGATTTTCTTCAGCTGTTCGCATCACTGGCTTTACTGCTTTCCTTCATATGACGTATATATTAAATGTTTACGGTGTGAACTATCTATGAGAATGTCAGTCTGTCACCATGAATTGTCAAAAATGTGATTGTGGATTGTAATAGTCTGTGCTATTAGGTAAAGAAAGTATGCAGAATATTTCTTTCTTCTTTTTTAGCTGCATGTTTTCTTTGATGCGTTTGTATTGTACATTCCACTGTGGCTGCTTCTCTGAACCTACCTTCCCTCCATCAATGGGCACTGATCATCCACATGGGTGTTTAATCCCTCTAGCTGAGGTCACTAGACCCTCTTCAAAGCTGGCAATGGTAGGATTCGCAGAAGTGATAAGTCAAGCTGAAAGCTACCATTGATGACCTCGACTGTGGTAGAGGAGATCTGTAGATTGAATGGGTTTGTAGACCTTCCTGCATACATGCTGGGATTACAAGCTGAAGGTTGAGTTCATATAGGAAGTGTGGTTACTGTAAGTTGAATCTGCCTGAATCAGAGAAGGATATGAGTTTGAGACCCACCAGCTCACTCAGTCTCACTAGCATCCATTGCTCTGGGCTGTACCAAAGGTACATGAGTAGAGCACCTCCACCCTACTGTGTGACATCCCTTGCCCCACCCCCACACAATAAAGGTGAGCAGGTTGATGTCATCATTCGCATTCTACCTCCCTGTCATCTTCAACAAGCTCATGGTGCTGAAATAAAACTCAAGTTGTTTGGGTCGCAAAGGCTGTGTTCTTCTATGTCAGGGAGTGGGATGTAATTCAATGTCTTGGAAACATAGAATAGCAGTTTGAATGCCATATTTTGTTATTTTATACTATATTGTGTCAATTTCTAAAAAGGATATTGTTAACATGTTTTTTAATTACATTATTAACACCATTTTTGTCAGTGTCCAAGGATGTAAGCTAGTCATGTGATCTGGTTTGTAGCACTATTACATAGCTGTAATACTGAATCTGCAAACCCTAACCCATCAACTTGTGTCTGTCTCCTCACTGGTATGATTTACAAACCCCACAGGTTACTCCAGTAAGATAATGTAGTGTTTGTGTGTATATACAACTCACCCATAAGAAAAGGATCTTTGTAATGTTTTACAGAGAACATAGATAATCCAGAAAACTAGAGTCGGATCTGGCTTCCCAAATGTGAACCAGAGGTCGAAATGAATAACAATAGAGTACAAAGGATACGTCCAGATAAAATCACTTTAGCTAGCAGATCTAGAAGACTCTCTCTGCTCTTGGCTGTAGCAGGATTAGATGAGCAGACGCCCCCCCACTCTGTATGACATTCCTTGACACCCCAATACCCCCTCCCCAGGGAGGGTATCAGACCAAGGGTCACCTAGATCTGCTAGGTAAAGTGATTTTATCTGACGATTCCTTTGTATTCTGTTTAATGGTTTCCAGACGGGGAAAAGTTCCCCATTTTATTGTACTTATTCCACTTCGGAGCATCCTGCTTTGCAACAGCTTGACTTACTGCCATTTTCATGTTGTTTACCTAGATTTGTGTCCTGTTGCATGACTTCCTTTCTGTTTTAGTATTATTTTACTGCAGTGATTTTATCACTTAGATTTGTGTGCTTTTTTACTGAGTTTTCTTTCCTAGATATAGTGTTTTGTATTTACCCGCGGTGGTGGTGCTGCGGTAGCGTTGTCGCCTCACAGTAAGATGCTCTCCTGTTCGATTCTCAGCTAGAGCGTCTTCTGCATGGAGACATGCATGAATGGGCATACCTTTGTTGAGGTTTGTGCATCAGAGCTGGTAATTCGGCACATAAAAATCAACTACCAAACATTAGCGGACCGGAGTTCCACTGTGGCGACCCCTAACCAAGAAAAGCCGATAGACACAACAACAACATAGTGTTTTGCATTTAGCCTAAGCTGCCATGTAAGTCCATATTGCTAAAGTCCATTTCATTCACTCAGCTCCTTTCTTCTGTCTTCTCCAAGTTGCATATCATTGTGTCTTTGCCGCAGAATACATGTTTCTCCTGATGCTCTGAGGTGCTACGTAATGAAAAGTATCCGAGCCAGAATAAGTCTTAATGCCAGCAGGACCCCACAGGAAACCAATCGTTCTTCTGTGTGAAAACCATTTATTATGAACATTTCAGTCATATGCACCAGTTGGTATGTTACCCATACAACCACCACAGTATTCATTCCACGGATATTTGATTTCTTCACTAATGTGCTGCATGTTACCCTAGTTAATGATTAGCTGACGTTTAAGTAAGCCATATTTATAGCCATTACCTGATCCAGTAACATAGTTATCTAATCTGGGTGGCACAATGGTGCAGCAGTTAACATTGCCACCTCACAGCAAGAGGTTCTCTGGTTTGATTCTCAGTTGGGGTGACTTCTGTGCAGAGTCGGCAAGTCCTCCCTATGTTCACGTGGGTTTTTCTCTGGGTACTCTGGTTTCCTCCCACATTCCAAAGACATACATTTGGAGCATTTTACCCTGGTCCTCTGCTGAAAATAGGTTCTGTCCTAGTTGAACTTTCCTGGTCAACAAATATAAAATATATAATCAAAAAAATGTGATGAAAATTGATGCTAATAAGAACTTCCCATTTTAACTGAATAAAAATGTAATTTCCATTTTGATGACCCTATTACTTATATGGAATCCTTCACTACCAAGTTTTATGCACATGTAAATGGCTGCATAGACGCACCTGCCCCCCTTAGAAATAAATACAATGCCAAATTGAAAAATAAAACCCTGTAGTGGAATCCAAATATAAACAGGTTTCTAACAAAAGAAAAAAAAAGTCACACAAAAGATGAATCACATTCTCAAAAAAACTTATCACATGCAAAATGAATTAAACTCTCAAGATGCTAATAATGTTCTTGCTAAACTAAACAAGGAACTCTGGATCCTGACCAAATAAAACAAAATCAGACATGATGACATGAGGTCAAAATAGCCACCCAGGGGAAGGATGACCACAAAGCTTCCATGAATTATGTGTAAAATGTCAGAAACAATACCCGTCGCTGTACAGAGCTAATAGTAAATGATATCACATACTTAAACTCAGAGAACATAGTGAATCTACCACCACACAAATGTAGCTCAAACTTCACCCCCTACAGTATTCTCAGATCACATACCCACACATTCACCACCCCACTGAAATCATCCAAGAACAAGATTTTAAGGTTCTGTCTAAACAGAAAGGAACTCATACAATAGGACAAAATGTAGGTAAAAACATTCCATCTATGGGACCAGATAACATACCAGGCTGCCTAGTGGTCATCCTGAAACATGACTAGGCTGATCCCCTTATGGGACCAGATAACATACCAGGCTGCCTAGGGGTCATCCTGAAACATGACTAGGCCGATCCCCTTATGGGACCAGATAACATACCAGACCGCCTAGTGGTCAGCCTGAAACATGTCTAGGCTGATCCCCTGCAGAAGCTATTAAATATCAACCAGAAAACAAGCTTCATGCCAGGTGACTGGGGAACAGTAGCAGTCATTCCTTTTTTCAAAGAATGGGCTTCAATGGACCCAGATACGTATAGACCCATAAGTCTGACTACTCTCATCTATAATGTTGTGAAAAGACTCATTATGGAATTAACATGTAAGTATACAGGTAACCTACATTCTCTTGACCCAACCCAGTTCAGGTTCATTAAGGGCAGCTCTTGCCTATGTAGCATGTTTGACTTCTTCAAGAATAAGGTACTGAAGCAATGAATGAGGGGCAAAACAGTATGCAATACTTATCAAGGTCTTACCAAGGTATTTGACACATCCTACCATAGGTTCATAGGTTCATACGTAGGTACCAGGCTATCGGCCCAAGGGCCTATGTAAGCCTAGCCAACAAGGTTCCCTGGCTTATGCCATCCAAGAAAGTTATTTTCCTGTGCCACTGTCGAGCAGAGACACAGAAGTGATCCCCGGGGTTTATTTCCTAAATTCCAACCACTCATCAAGAGTTTTCTTGAAGAGTGCCAATGAAGAACTTTGCTTGACATAGATGGGTAGCCTGTTCCAGAGTATGGGAAGTCTCTGGGACAGGAATCCATCCCTCCAGCATGTCCTGTTATTTGTGGTGACAAGGTTTAGGTCCCTAGAGCATGTAGCTCAGAGGGACTGGGATTTCTTTAGGTGTAGCATGTCCAGCAGCTCTGGGTTTCACATAGCTTTATATGTTAGGCAGAGATCACCTCAGAGTAGGCAATATGCTATGGAATAAAGCTGGAGTTTTTTGAGATGGTCAGTGTAGGGCATTTGTTTGAGGCCAGTAATCCTCTTTGTGAGGTACTTCTGTGGCCTTTCAGCTGCTGCAGATGTCTTGTGAGGTACATTCCAAAAGGGGCGTTGTACTCTATAACGGGTCTAATGAGTGTCGAGTAGAGGGGAACAATGATCTCTTTTTTCCTGGATGAGAACCCTTTTATGATGAGGTGTGCCATGTAGAAGGACTTCCTGACTACTGTGGCGATGTGACTATCAAAGGAGAGACTACTGTCCACCTGGGTCCCAAGGTCTCTTATCACACATTCGGTGTTAAGCAGATTGCTGCCTATGTGGTAGTTCATGGGTACAGAGTTTTTACCAAAGAGGATGACACTGCACTTTTTGGCATTGAGCTTGAGGCCATGGCTCTGACACCAGGCATCTGTCTCAGTGGGGCCCTTCTGTAGGATGTCCACATCATTTGGGGACTTGACTATGGTTCCTAGTTTGCAGTCATCTGTGAACTTTGTTAGCCAGAGGCCGTCTGTGTTAGTCTGTACTTCAAAGAAGTAGATACCAGACAGGAGTGGTCCCAGGACTGAACCCTGTGGTACTCCACTTGTCACTGGTTTGAGGTCAGATTTGTAGTCTGCAACTTTTACAGTGTGGGTTCTGTCAGTTAGCCAGTTCACAACCCATCTTGTGATGTAGGGATTTATGCCTAGTTTAGTGAGTTTAGCTATAATTCTAGAATGGGGGATGGTGTTGAAAGCCTTGGCGAGGTCAAGATAGGCTGTGTGAACCACCTTACTCTCATATATGGCTTTGGTGACTGCCTCAAAGAAGTCAATCAGGTTCAGGAGGCATGATCTGCATTTCACAAACCCGAACTGGGTGGGATCCAGAGTTTGGAGGTTACCAATGTCTTTGTTTATGCGTTCCATGATGATACGTTCCATGGCCTTGCAGACCAGGCTCATCAGGCTAATAGGTCGATAGTTCCGGGTTCACCACTCAGGAATCATATATAAACTCCTGCAACTAAATGTCAAGCCCTTTGAAAGTCATTGGATAGCAAATTGGCTCACAAATAGATCCCAGAAATTTAAGATGAGGGCTCTAGCTCCTTGAAAAGATCTGTCACTAGTGGTATACCCTGATGTTCAGTCTTTGGGCCACTCTTCTTTGGCATTTACTTCCTGAAGGTCAAAGCTAATGTTACAAATTTTTGACTGACCAAGTTTGCAGATGACTGTCTGCAGAGGACACCAAGATCTTCAAAGAAGGCATGTCTCAAACAAATAGCTGGGGTCAAAACCATGGACTAAGACAAATGCCAAGAAGTGTATTATCGTATCATTTGGCAAGCATGTCTCTTCTTAACTATCACCTTGACAATACACACCTCAAAACTGATCCCATAGTTAGGGATTTTGGAAACCCATGTTGCCCATAGACTGTCTTTTGTCAGCGCTATCCACTGTTGTAAGGAAGTCTTTTCATTGCTTTTTTCTAAACACATTGTGTCCAGATTCAGGGTTGTAACTGTTGACTTTACTCAGCAGTCATTAGGCTGAGCATTGAGTATAATGCCTTTTCAATATGGACCTGTTCAAACACTTTTCACAACTGGAACAACCATGGTGCAGACCATCTCAAAGCATTGTCCTCCTTCCCAGTATCATATAGGCTACTGAGAGGTGACTGCTGCACTGCATATAGAGCCCCCATTTTGTCAGACCTATTACACATCCACAAGTCCAGTCATAAACACCTACTAAAGAAAACTCAATCTCTTCTGCAACAAGTGGAAAATGTTAGAGGGATAGGCTTGTACTGCAGGAAATACCTCTTATGTGGAACTATTTTTGACTCCCTAAAGCAAATTATTTATCTTAATCTTTTACTCTATTTAAATGTAATTTGGATGAATGGAAGGGTAACCACAGATTCACTCCTGGTTTAACACCCTTGCCCTTCATGGATCCATGTAAAAGTCCTAAAGTATCCTTGTTTGGCCCATTTCTGGGTTATTTGTACATAAAACACAAAGATTAAAAGCTACCATGTAAATGAAAGGCTGGGCTTTTTAAGATGCTCGCAGATGTATAGCCTAGTAAGTACCCAGATGGGTTCCACATAGTCCACATTTTCTTCTGAAAATAATTCTTTGATGTTCTCCAACAGAAAAATGAGTGAACTGAGGGTCCCATAAGAGCGAACAACTGAAAATGATTTTCAATTTTGTGACTAAGACCTATTCCCAAAAATTGGGCAAAACTTCTTCAAACTGTTTAGTTTAGTGATAATTTACTGGTGTCATTCCATCTACATCATAAACCACTCCATTCCAGAACACAACACAGGTAATGGACTTTCAGATGCAGCAACACCCCCATGGCCATTAATTAGTTAAAATAATCAATAGCCATTTCTCCCGCAGACTACAAATGGTGTGTAAGTTGTGGTGATGGAGAAGCTGCAGAAGACAATGAGGAAAGTGATCAGAATTTGTTAAGGACTCATGGCACTCAGACTCCAGCGTAATGATAGGACAATCATTCTTTTTTTCCTCAATTTTGTTTTTATTTTTCAAATACATTTGAATGAATTCCATAGTATTTATACATAACATCTTAAATAACTATGTACACTATTTACATTAGCCTGACACTATAACAGATCTTAATGTATACAGTTACTTTATAAGTATGTCCAATCCATTATCAGAGTGTCTGATCAATTATTGTATGGTGTCAATCAACGATAAAACTTTTCCCTAAGGGCTGTTGATAAATGGCTTTGGATAAATTCTTAGTTCTTTCATTTTAATTTCCAATAATGCTGTGGTTTTCAGTAGGGTGTAGAAGTCTTCCAAAGTTGGCATTGTGTTTGTATTCCTACTTCTTGTTATATATTTCCTTGAAATTGCAAGTATAGTCCATACTAGATACATGTTTGACCTATTCAAATGAGGACCTTCATTCACATTTAATAATACAAGGGCTTTAGTTAAATAAAATGATTCATTAAATAAAGCTTGTAGAAAGTTATTAATACCATTCCAAAATGGCTTAATTTTAACACAGTCAAAGAAAATGTGGTTCCAGTTTGCATTCTGTACTTGCTCACATCTCCAACACATTACTTTTATCGTAGAACTAATTTTACTGATTCTGTCTGGGGTTAAGAATGCTCTGTGCAGCCATTTCCAATTAAAAACTTGCCAGTATTGTGTAAAGGATGTATATTTTATCGATAATAAGATGTTTGTTTTAATATCTTCAGTTAACTGTATTGAGTGCCCTTTTGTTATATATTTCCAATATGAGGTTTTGGGTGTTGTTTTATAGTTTATCAATATTTTGCAAAATTTTGAAATACTGTTTCCCATGTCAAAGTCATTATATATTTTTATTTTTTAATTTTATTTTACATTTGTTTACCGGGAAAGTCCAACTGGAACAAGGCCCATTTACAGCGGTGGCCCTGGGAGTAAAGCTCCATAACATAACAGTACAAATACAACAAATGACAAAACAATTCTGTACAGAGGCATATATACAATCAGAGCTCCATGTCTTTATATGACAACACATAATCCATGAATGAACAGAAAATTTCTATACAGTGGCATATATACAATCAAGGAGATTTTTCGTACCTTAGTTTGATTTGAGTAAGCTTGGTATATAGATAGCAAAAATTTGAATTCCCTATTGGTAGTACAAAGCATAAAAATGAAGAATGTAATCTGGAAAATAATGCTATTCAGGAGATATGTCATAGCATGAGAAATAGTTTGTAGGATAGTAGTTCGTGATAGGGAGTATTTGAGTGTGATTTTATATATGTATTTCATAAATTTAGGTATTTCTTTAAATGAAGAATTGTTAATTATTCTACTTAAATCTTGCGAATATGACAGAATACTCTGTAAAGTTAGTCAGTCCTGTCGTGGAAATTTGTATGTTGTTTTTATTACTTGCATATCTAAAACGTTTAGTTCTTTGATACATTGGAAATAACAAACAAATCCTTTCTGTTCCCAGGAATTAATAATTTATCTCTATATTTTATGTGGAAAGTTCTTTGTGACTATAAATGGTGTTACAAGATCAAACCAGATTTTTAAATCTATATATGCATTAATAATTTTCCTAAATGAGTCAATGTAATAATTAATCATATGAGTTTTAGAGGGTTTAGTTATGTTATATTGCATACTAATAGGTTCATAGGTTCATAGGTTCATACTAGGCTATCTGCCCGAGGGCATTTACAAGCCTAGCCCATAGTTTTGTGGCTTAAGCCACCCCTTTAGTATGGGGAACTATACCCATTATTTTGCTGTGCCTCTGTTGAGCAGTGACACTGAGGTAATCCCTGGGGTATATCTGCGATCTCCCATCCATTGGTCAAGATTTCTCTTGAACAAGGCCAGCGAGGTGCTCTGCCTCACATATACCGGGATTTTATTCCACAGCATAGGAGTCTTTGGGTGATGAATCTATCCTCCAGCACGCCCAATTAATAGCCGTGTCGAGGTTTAAGTCTCCGCCCTTGTGGCTCTGACGGATCTAGATTTTTGAGGTGAAGCATATTCATCAAATCTGGGTTTGACATGGCCTTGTATGTTAGGCAAAGGTCACCTCTGAGCAAGCGTGCGACTGAATAGAGCTGGAGTTCTTTCAGTCGGGCAGCATAGGACAGATGTTTGAGACCCTTTATCCTTTTGGTGAGGAACTTTGTGGCCTCTCCAGCTGCTGCAAGTGTCGGGTCAGATACATTCAATGGGGCATTGTATTCAATCATTGGTCTGATGAGTGATGAGTATAGGGAGACTATGACCTCCTTGATCTAGATGAGAATCCCTTCATGATAAGGTGGGCAATGAAGAAGGTCTTCCTAACTACTTTAGCTACATGGGTGTCGAATGACAGACTACTATCAACCTGGGTCCCCAGGTCCCTGATAACTTCTTCTGTACTCAGTGGATTGCCACCTATTTGGTAGCTAGGGGTAACCTTGTTTTTCCCAAGGGTATGACTATGCATTTTTTGGCATTTAACTTTAGGCCATGGCTCTGGCACCAGTTATCCGTTTCTGTGAGACCCTTCTGAAGGATATCTGTGTCAGATGTGTTTTCTACTATGGCGCCCAGTTTGCAGTCATCTGCAAACTTTGTCAGCCATAACCCTCCTGTGTTTGCTTGTACTTCGGAAAAGTAGATGCCAAACAAGAGTGGGCCCAGGACTGAGCCCTGTGGTACACCACTTGTGACAGGCTTTGAGTCTGACATGGCGCCAGCAACTCTGACCCTGTGGGTTCTGTCACTCAGCCAGTTTGCAACCCATCTTGTGATGTATGGGTTAACATTTAAGCTGATGAGTTTTTCAATGATACCCGAGTGGGGTATTGTATCAAAGGCCTTAGCCAGATCGAGGTAGGCTGTATGGACTGCCTTTCCCTCATCAATGGCTTTGGTGACTGTTTGAAAAAGTCAACCAAGTTTAGAAGGCATGATCTGCCTTTGACAAAGCCAAACTGGGATGGATCCAAAGTCTGCAAATTCCCTATGTCTTTATTTATGAGGTCCATTATGATCCTCTCCATGGCTTTGCAGATAAGGCTTGTCAAGCTAATGGGACGGTAATTTCCAGGGTCGGTGGAGGCACCGCCTTTGTGAAGTGGGACCACAGTTGCAGTGCGCCACTCCCTGGGTACATATCCAGAGGTAAGACTATGATTAAACAGCTGTCCTAGCTGTGGGTTTAATTCCTCGTTGAGTTCGTGGAGCACACAGCCGGGGACACCATCAGGTCCCATGGATGCTGTGTTTTTTGCTTTGGAGAGCAGTTCTCACTTGGGCGTTTGAGGTGTTTGGGGGGCTGCAATCGCTTGGTATAGATATCTCTCCTTTTGGGGGGGAGGGGCGGGAGAAGTTTGCACTGAACCTGTCAGCCAGTATGTTGGCAATGTCTGTAGGATCAGTAATCTTCACATCATTATGAACTAGTTCTGAGCATATCTGGGAGTTTCCTAAAATACGTACTATGTGCCATGGCAAATTGTTTTTATCTATTTGAAAATTTTTTGTAAATCAAATTGATTTATTGATATTACAGTTAGTAATTCT
The DNA here is from genome assembly GCF_019279795.1 of Protopterus annectens. NCBI lineage: Eukaryota > Metazoa > Chordata > Ceratodontiformes > Protopteridae > Protopterus > Protopterus annectens. Next base: position 1,015,049,107 of record NC_056737.1, read on the forward strand.
TTTCAATTTGCAGAGTAATTTGGACTTATCCAATCTGAAATTGTTTTAGATATTGTTGCTTTTATATGTTTCTATATCAGGAAAGTTTAATACTTCCTGTTTCCATGGTCTGATGTGATGTATTAATGCTATTCTGCTTCTTTTGGAAAACCATAACAATTTTATTAGGCATGAATTTATTTCTTTAAGTATATTCCTTTCTGGTAACAGTTGTACTGCCAAGGCTATATATAGGATCTTGGGCAGTAAAACCAGTTTTATTAACTGTAGTCTATCTTCAAATGTTAATATTATTTTGTTCCATTTTTCCACAGAGATTTTAATTGTATTGATGATATTATTGTAGTTTTTTGAGACTAATTCATTATTATCCTTGCATAACTCAATTCCTAGATATTTTAAGTTAGATTCTTGTTTCCCTATGATGTGATTCCCCCTTAGTCTGCAGTTCTTTTTTTATTTAAGAATAAAAATTTTGATTTTGATTTATTGAAATGGAGTCCTGAAGTCATGTGAAATTTGTCAATTAATATATCTAATTCTTCTAATGTCTCTCTTGCATTAGATAATGTTAGTAATATGTCATCAGCAAATAGCATTACTTTAGAACTGTATTGTTAATAAACATCTATTCCTTTGATTTTTTATATTGTTCCAAATTGAATCTGCCAATATTTCAATAGCCAGAGCAAATAGAATCCTTGTTTAGTGCCTTTTGTTATATGTATAGATTCAGAGGTAAAACAACCTAACTTGACATACGCTAAATTATTTCTATATATATATTCTTTAGGAGATAAACAAAGGATGCAGGAAATTCAAACAGCGTTAGGATTTTGAATAAATAGTCCCAATTTTGGGAATCAAGGGCATTCTCTATATCTAAGCCAATTGTGTTTCTTTATTTTCTTTGTTAACATAATCTATAAGAGAAATTATCCTTTTAATATTATCATGTGTGTCTATGATATATAAATCCAGTTTGATCATTATTTATTGTTTTGGATAGTGGTATTTTCATTCTGCTCGTTAATATTGTCATAAATATCTTATAGTCATTTAATAATGATATAGGTCTATATGAGGTACAGAGGTTTGGGGATTTGTTTGCCTTTAGGATTGGTGTGATTAAGGAATATCTCCAAGAGGGTGGCATTAAAGCTTGTGACTGAATTTCTAATAGAGTTTTATGGAAGAGGGATAGTATCTTTGAAGAAAAACGTTTATATATTTCCATAATTATGCCATCTATACCTGGAGCTTTATTATTTTTACCATCTTTTATTGTATCTGTAATTTCGTTGTAGGATATGGGTGCTTGCAGATCTAGTTTTAATTTTTCTATTTTTTTATATTAGAACATTTTTCATCTAGATTTAATTGATTGATATGTATATTTTCTTTTTGGAAATGTTCCATATAGTGATTTCTATAGGCATCAAGAATGTCACCTATATCCAAGACATTTTCCCTTTTTCTTGGAAGATACTTTTAATGTTATTAGCTTTTGATTGTATTTTGATTCTTCTGGATAAATTATGCAGATATTTGGGAGAAGTGGCCAAGGTATTCATTTTTAATATTTCTAAAGCTAAACTAGTTTTATGTGTTAGAATTTCATTGTATTTATTGTTTAGTACTTCTACTTTCTTTTTCATGGCCAAATGATTTTGAGTTTTTTTTCAGCTTTTACTGACAAAAGTTTGAATTGTAGATCTAATAATTCAGAATCCCATTCTCTGATTTTTTTATACCAAGTTAGGGTTTTACCATATATGCAAGCTTTTATTGAGTCCCATATCATTATTTTATTTATCTCTGTGGTGTAATTAATATCTAAGAAGAACTGTAATTCAGATATTAACCAGGGTTTGAAATCTTTAATTTTAGATGTATATGCTGGAATTCTGGAATAAAAGATTAATGGTTTATACCCATTTTGAAGTTTTAGTATCAATGAATTGTGGTCTGAAAAGGGGCAGGGAGTGATTAAGAAATTAATGATTTTAGAGTGTAAGTCATGGGCAGCAAATATTTTATCTATTCTAGTTTTGGTACCAAATCTGTGATCTTGATGGGAAAACAACAACGATTTATCTTCTTTAAATTTGAAAGTATCTACAAGATGAAATTATTATACCCACTTGTTTAAAGATTTTGATACAGCACATGTATGCAGCGGGCTTTTATTTGTAGTTTCAGAAATATCAAATATACAGTTAAAATCTCCTTCTAATATTAAGTTGCCTTTATAATTATTGGAAATGAAATCCAAGTGTTTTTTAACAGTTCCTGTTCTAATGCCTGGGAACCAGTATAGTTTGGCTAGGATCCATATTCTGTTATTATATTTAACTATTACTAATGCCATAAGGCCTTCTTTATCTTCATACTTATAAATGATTTCTGAATTAATTATATTTGTTTTCCATAAAATTGTTACCCCTTTTCTCTTTGTCTTATAAGTGGATTGCACCAATATCATATATTCCTTAGGATTCCATTTGTAATTGTCATTTGTTTTGAAATGAGTTTCTTAAAGGAAGATAATTTGTGCTTTGTTCAGTTTTAAATATTTCAGTAGATTTGATCACTTGCTAGGATTGTTTAAGCCATTGGTATTTAAAGATAATAAAGTTAAATCCATTTTAGGTTATTTAGACTATGTATTTTTTGTTTTATTGTGATTATTAAACATTTTCCTCTGATAACTATAAAGTATATATCTGAGCTTTTAAAGGAAATTATCATTTTTATACTTTTGAGTGTTTACCAATAAAGAAATGTTTTGATCAGGCATACTAAAAATGTTTTTGTGAAATAAATTTAAATTAATAAATGTTAACAAAACTAAGATCCGCATTAGCAACGGAATGAAAATAATTCCTAATCTGATGGATAAACCTAGGTCCATCAGATTATCACTCATAACTTGACAATCCAGAACATCTGAGCTCCATAAATTGAATTATCATATGAGGTGCCAGTTCATTTTGTAGTTCATGTAGTACACAGTCTGGGATGTCATCTGGTCCCATGGATGCTGTATTCTTAGCTTTGTAGAGTAACCTGGTTCAAGGCTCCCGAGAGCACCCCAGCACTACCAGCTTATACCTCATACCATGTTTTTCAACCCCAAAACTTGGACCAAATCACAAATAGAGGGGGAGTATCAATATTTGTCAAAGATACCCACACCTCCAGGTTGGTGGCACAGCACGAAGCATCAGAGACTATCCATGTGCAACTAACAGTGGGTTAAACTGCCTTCTAGTTTATAGCCTGCTATAGACCACCCTCCCAAACCCAGAAACCCAACTCGGCCTTCCTGAGAACACTGGAAAATATGAAGGTCTCTCCAAACACCATTATATTGGGTGACTTCAACTACCCAAACATAGACTGGGAGCATTACTCTAGCTCCAACACCCTAGCCCAAAGGTTCCTAGAATTTATAAACTCAAATGCTATGGAACAACTTGTTACCACTCCCACAAGAGGGGAAAACATACTGGACCTGATCATCACCAACATGGGGACTCTATACTCCAGACCAGAAGTGTATCCCTCACTGGTAAGATCAGACCATAAACTAATCTCACTAGATATTCACATCCCGACCCCAGCCCCTGCCCAGAAAACCACAGTGAAAAACTTCTCTAAAGCAAATTTCACACTCCTCAAAACCGAGGCGGAATCATTCAAAGCCCCCGGGCCTGTGGATAATACGGCCCAGACCGCAGAATCCTTTATAAACGCATTCTATGAACACCTTCAGGAATGCATGGATCATGCAATCCCAAACAAAACCAAGACCCAATCCTCCAAAGGCAGGCGTCCTGTCTGGTGGACCCCAGCCATAAACAAACTATACAATAGAAGGAGGAAGCTACTACATGATAGAGCAAAATCCCAAAAAGGGAAGGCATCTCTGATCAGTATTAGCAAAAAACTATGGGCACTCATAAAATCGTCTAAGGACAGCTTCGAGAGAAAAATTGCACAGGACACTAAGGATAATCACAAGGCTTTCTTTAGTTATGTTAGGAACCTGGGTGGGAATTCCCAGATATGCTCAGAATTAGTCCAAAATGACAAAAAATACACCGAACCCACAGACATTGCCAACATCCTAGCTGACAGGTTCAGCGCAAACTTCTCCCCCACCCCCTACCAAAAGGGCAAATATCTATCCCGGCAGAGTGCTGCCCCCCCCCGACATCTCAGATGTTCAGGTAAGAGCTGCCCTCTCCAAAGCAAAAAACACAGCATCAATGGGACCAGACGGTGTCCTGGGCTGCATCCTACATGAACTCCAAGAAGAACTAAACCCAAACATAAAACTACTGTTCAGTCTCACCCTTACTACAGGATATGTACCCAAAGAGTGGCATACAGCAACAGTGGTCCCTCTCCACAAGGTGGTGCCTCAACGGATCCTGGAAACTATCACCCCATAAGCCTGACTAGCTTGGTCTGCAAAGCTATGGAAAGGATCATCATGGACCTCATAAATAAAGATATCGGGGACCTACAGACACTGGATCCTACCCAGTTCACCTTTGTTAAGGGCAGATCCTGCCTCTGAAACCTGGTCAATTTCTTTGAAACAGTCACCAAGGCCATTGACGAGGGGAAGGTGGTCCACACAGCCTACCTGGACCTCGCAAAAGCCTTCAATACAATACTTGGGCATTATAGATAAGCTCACCAGCTTAAATATAAACCCCTATGTCACTAGATGTGGTTGCAAACTGGCTCAAGGACAGAACCCACATGGTTAGAATTGCTGGAGCCATGTCAGACTCCAAACCAGTTACAAGTGGCGTCCCACAAGGCTCAGTCCTGGGACCTCTGTTGTTCAGTATATATTTCTCGGAGGTACAGGCAAACACGGAAGGACTGTGGCTGACCAAGTTCGCAGATGACTGCAAACTGGGCGCCATAATCGACTCTCCAGCCGACACAAGCATTCTACAAAAGGGCCTCATAGAAACAGACAACTGGTGCCAGAGCCATGGCCTCAAGCTAAACGCCAAAAAGTGTATAGTGATCCCCTTCGGCAAAAACAAAGTGCCCACAAATTACCACATAGATGGTAATCCATTAAGTATGGAAGAAGTAATTAGGGACCTGGGGACCCAAGTTGATAGCAGTCTCTCATTCGACAACCATGTGGCCAAAGTGGCTAGAAAAACATTTTATATAGCCCACCTAATCATGAAGGGATTCACATCTAGATCAGGGGAGGTCATCGTGCCTCTTTACTCATCCCTCATCAGGCCCATAATTGAGTACAATGCCCCTTTTGGGATGTACCTTACCAGACACCTGCAGCAACTGGAAAGACCCCAAAAGTACCTCACCAAGAGGATCAAAGGGCTCAAACAGATACCATATGCTGCCCAGTTAAAGAAACTCAAGCTCTACTCAGTGGCATACCGCCTGCTCAGAGGCGATCTGTGCCTGACGTATAAAGCCATGTCCAACCCGGAATTAATGGACATGCTGCACCTCAGAAAATCCAAATCCCATCGAGCTATGCACTTGAGAGACTTGATCCTCAGCACAGAAATAAATAGGACATGCTGGAGGGACAGATTCATAACCCAGAGGCTCCCTTCACTCTGGAATAAAATCCCAGTCCAGGTTAGGCAGAGTCCCTCATTGACTCTCTTCAAGAGGAATCTTGATGAGTGGATGGGAGATTGTAGATTTACTCCAGGTATCACTTCTGTGTCACTGTTAGACAGAGGCACAGTATACTAACCTCGAAAATGGGCATAGCAAAATTAATTTAAAATGGGTGGCGAAAGCCAAACACACTCTGGCTAGGCTTGTAAATGCCCTAGGGCAGATAGCCTAGTATGAACCTATGAACCTATGAGAATATTTGTAATAGGAATAAGCAATATTTATATTATTTTGAACAGATATATTACCATTGTAGATTACACAGAATTATAATACAATATAACTGTCTACTTATTGTATAAGGAATTAATATTTATATGAAAGATAGATGACAAGTAATTCAATCATAGTAAAATAGGATGTAGCATATATAAAACCTCAGTAAAAGATTATAGCACACAGTTATTTAACATATTCACCCTTACTGATGAAGTCTTTCAAAACTTATTTCTTAATATAAATAGATGGTAATAATATTTATACCTTATGTTTATAAAATCCTCCAAAGCTAGTTACGAAAATAAAATTGCCAAAGATTCTAAAGACAAAAACAAGGCATTCTATAGCTATGTCAAGAATCTAAATGGCAATGCTCAGATCTGCTCTGAGCTACAACAGAATGGCATTAAATATACTGATCTCAAGGATATTGCCAATACCCCAGCAGATTGATTCAGTGCAAAATTCACCCCCCACTCAGCCCCTAAAGGGCCCATCTCAATACCAAAAGAGTGCCAAATTCTGGTAATAACAACCACACAGGTAAAAAATGCACTCTCCAAAGCTAAGAATACAGCATCCATGGGACCAGATGACATCCCAGACTGTGTACTACATGAACTACAAAATGAACTGGCACCTCACCTAAGTGTCATGTTTAATCATAACCTCACCTCAGGCTTTGTGCCCACTGAGTGGCACACAGCTACAATTATCCATCTCCACAAGGGGGGAATCCACCTTGGATCCCGGGAACTACTGCCCCATCAGTCTGATGAGCCTGATCTGCAAGGCTATGGAACGTATTATCATGGAAGTTATAAACAAAGACATTGGCAACCTTCAAACATTGGACCCCATGCAGTTTGGGTTTGTGAAGGGCTGATCTTGTCTCCGGAACTTGATTGACTTCTTCAAATCAGTCTCCAGAGCCATGGACAAGGGTAAGGTGGTCCACACAGCCTATCTGGACCTTGCCAAGGCCTTCAACACCACCCCCCACTCTGGAATCATAGATAAACTTACTAACCTGGGCATTAAATGTCACTCTATGGGTTGCCAACTGGCTTACTGACAGAACCCACACTGTAAAAGTAGCTGACTCCAAATCCAGCTCCAGACAAGTGACAAGTGGAGTACCTCAGGGTTCAGTCCTAGGAACGCTCTTGTTTGGCATCTACTTCTCTGAAGTACAGGCCAACACTAAGGGACTCTGGCTAAGAAAGTTCGCAGATGACTGCAAACTGGGAGCCATTATTGAATCCCCTAATGATGTGGATATTCTACAAAAGGGCCTTACAGAAACTGATGCTTGGTGCCAGAGCCATGGGCTCAAGCTCAATGCCAAGAAATGTATAGTTATCCCCTTTGGGAAAAAACATGTACCCGTGAATTACCACATAGGTGGCAGTACACTAAACACTGAAAGTGTGATAACAGACTTAGGGACACAGGTGAACAGTGGTCTCACCTTCGATAGCCACATCGCCACAACAGTCGGGAAATACTTCGATGTGGCACACCTCATCACTAAGGGCTTTTCATCCAGAAAAAGAGGTCATTGTCCCACTGTACTCATACCTCAGTAGACCCATTATAGAATACAACGCCCTGTTTGGTATGTGCCTCTCAAGACATCTGCAACAACTGGAAAGGCCGCAGAAATACATCACTAAAAGAATCACAAGCCTAAAGCAGATGCCCTATACTGACAGTCTAAAAAACTCCACCTATACTCTGTCATATATCATCTACTCAGAGGCGATCTCTACTTAACATACAAGGCCATGTCAAACCCAGAGTTGCTTGATATACTACACTTAAAGAAATCCCAATCCCTCAGAGACACATGCTCCAAGGGTCTAAACCTTGTCATCAAATGAACAAAACATCCTGGAGGGATAGGTTCCTGACCCAGAGACTCCCCAGACTCTGGAATAGACTGCCTATACATGTCAAACAGAGCGCCTCTTTGGCCCTCTTCAAAAGTAACCTTGATGATTGGATGGGAGATAGGAAATTCACCCCAGGATCACGTCAGTCGCACTGCTAGACAGGGGTCCAGGGAAGTAAATACTGTGGGAAGAAATAGCCAGGGAATTGTTATGGCTAGGCTTGCATAGGCCTTAGGGCCGATAGCCTAGTACCAACCTATGAACCTATGAACCTATAATACAATGTATTTTACTGGATATATCAGAAGTTATATTTCATTGTTTGCCAGCATTTAAGTAATCACTTTGTTGCTAACTTACTTAAAACATCAGGTTTGTTTTATGTGAACATTGATGAAAGGTGGTACATTTTAATTATCAGTGCATCCCTCTTCCCCCCATTTCCTACACACAAGGATTTTCATATATGTCATTCCCACCTCTCACTCAGCAGTTGTATAAACAAACTATTATCTGCCAACATATCCCGAATCACAGTTTTATCCACCCCCTTCCCCTGTATCCAGGCTAAAACACAAAATGGCTCTTCCTAATACACAAGCATCAGTAAACCTCGATCACAAGCCGCAACTCACAGCTTCCCGGAGATGAAAACAGTAACATACAACAGCTGTCACACACAGCTGCATCCAGACACACCATGTCAGGCTTAATCAAAAAGCACTCGTAGCTGTGATACCTGCCATAATTGATATTAACTATATTTAGACAGAATAATTATGACATTTGTACTAAGAGCTTGCTATTATTATTTAACCAGGATATACATGACATTTCTAAATCATACTTTAACTGAAGAAGGCATTAGTCTCCATGATAGCATTTTTTAAAACACTCTACAGTTACTGCTATTATATATGATGTTAATTTGTTACATTTGAGTCTGAACTCTGATGAATGGTACCTTGTTGAATTAGTTAATTAATTACTTAAATGGTTATAAGTAAAATCAATGAAAAATGAACAACATAAGTATCCATTGAGTTCAAGTAGGGGAATAGAAATGTCTATGTTTGTATTATATGCTGTTTTGTTTGGCTTATTTATAATGTAAATAGTAACCCATCTTGACCTACCTTTGTTTGTGCAGAATTATTGGACTCTTTGAACATTCTGAATAAATCATTACTGTTTCTCAGTTGTTTAAGAATCCCTCCCTTTTAAAAAAAAATAAAAACAGATGACAAGTGATGTACCATATCAGTTGATACTTTGAGAGATGTAGTTGTAAGAGTTATTTTTATGGACAGCTATCTTGGGATCAGTTTTTTGTTTCTTCTTTCTAGCATCAGTCCAAGGATTTGTTTCTTTTATTCTTTTAAGAGTAGGAGTCATCCGTTCAATTTCTTCTGGGATAGACACTATGTTGTTGTTTTTGATGAATATAGTATGCTCTTCTAAGTCATTAAAGGTTCTCATATCATTAGCAAAAATTATTTTTATCTTGGTTGGAAAGGCCAGCTGTGCTTTAATGTTTTGTTTCAATAGTTTTATTATTGGCCCAACTTTTTTTCCTTTATTCTAGCATTCTGGAAGAATAATCATTGTCAAACCATATCAGGTCTGATTGTATTTTAAGGGTGATTTTCTCCAAGCAGATTTTAATATTAGTTCCTTGTCCAGAAATGAAAGAAATGTTATAACTATGGATCTAGGTGGAGTATTTGTTGAGTTAGAAGCAGGTTTCATCAGTACTCTATGTGCCCTTTCAATTCCAAATGAAAGTCCCTCTTTCATGTCTAAAAATTCAGGAATCCATGTTAAGAATGAAATAATGTGTTATCCTTCACTGTTTACAGGCAGGCCAAAGATCCTTATGTTGTTTCTCCTATCCCTGTTTTCTAAGTCATCAATTTTGTTAAGCAGCCATGTATTCTGTTTAAGCAGAAATTCTTTTTGGAATTCTTCCTCTTTGAGTCTCCCTTCAATGTCATTTAGAGACATCTCTATATTTGTTTTTGTTGTATAGTGGAAATTGGGCTACTGTTGGCCAAAGGAGAAGAGGAGGGGGAAGGCATGTCCGAAGGCAGGAAGAGAGGAGGAAGGTTAGGAATGTAGTAGTGAGGGTAGGAACCTTGAATGTTGGCAGTATGACTGGTATAGGGAGAGAGCTAGCTGATATGATGGAGAGAAGGAAGGTTGATATATTGTGCGTGCAAGAGACCAGATGGAAGGGAAGTAAGGCCAGGTGTATAGGAGGTGGGCTTAAATTGTTCTATCATGGTGTGGATGGCAGGAGAAATGGGGTAGGGGATTATCCTGAAGGAACAGTATGCCAAGAGTGTTTTGGAGGTGAAGAGAGTGTCTGATAGAGTGATGTTTATGAAGCTTGAAATTGATGGTGTAATGATGAATGTTGTTAGTGCATATGCTCCACAAGTTGGGTGTGCGATGGATGAGAAAGAAACATTTTGGTGTGAGTTGGATGAAGTGGTGGTGAGTGTACCCAAGGTTGAGAGACTAGTGATTGGAGTGGACTTCAATGTGCATGTTGTTGAAGTTAACAGAGGAGATGAGGAAGTGATGGGTAGGTATGGTGCTAAGGAGAGGAATGCAGAAGGTCAGATGATTGTGGATTTTGCGAAAAGGATGGACATGGCTGTGATGAATATGTATTTTAAGAAGAGGGAGGAGCAGAGGGTGATGTACAAGAGTGGAGGAAGATGCACACAGGTGGATTATATCCTATGCAGGAGGGCCAGTCTGAAGGAGACTGGAGACTGTAAAGTGGTGACAGGAGAAAATGTTGTTAAGCAGCATTGAATAGTGGTTTGTAGGATGACATTGGTGATCAAAAAGAGGAGGAGGAGTGTGAAGCAGTGCCAAGGATTAAATGGTGGAAGTTAAAAAAGGGTGATTGTGAGGTGGAGTTCAGGGAAGAGTTAAGACAGGCACTGGGAGGCAGTGAAGATTTACCGAATAGCTGGGTAACTACAGCAGAGCTAGTAAGGGAAACTGCTAGAAAGGTGCTTGGTGTGACATCTGGAAAGAGGAAGGAGGACAAGGAGACCTGGTGGTGGAATGAGGAAGTACAGGAGAGTATACAGAGGAAGAGGATGGTGAAGTAGAAGTGGGATTGTCAAAGAGATGAAGAAAGTAGACATGAGTATAAGAAGATGAGGCGCATGGCAAAGAGAGAGGTGGCGAAGTCTAAGGATAAGGCATATGGAGAGTTGTGTGAGAGTTTGGACACTAAAGAGGGAGAAAAGGACCTGTACCAACTGGCTAGACAGAGGGACAGAGCTGGGAAAGATGTGCAGCAGGTAAGGGTGATAAAGGATAGTGAGGGAAATGTACTCACAATTGAGGAGAGTGTGTTGAGTAGATGGAAAGAGTACTTTGAAGGGCTGATGAATGAAGAGAACGATAGAGAGAGAAGGTTGGATGATGTGGGGATAATGAATCAGGAAGTGAAACAGATTAGCAAGGTGGAAGTAAGGACAGCTATGAAGAGGATGAAGAATGGAAAGGCTGTTGGCCCAGATGACATACCAGTGGAAGCATGGAGGTGCTTAGGAGAAATGGCAGTGGAATTTTTTACTAGATTGTTTAATGAAATTTTGGAAAGTCAGAGGATGCCTGAGGAGTGGAGAAAAAGTGTTTTGATACCTATCTTTAAGAATAAGGGTGATGTGCAGAGCTGCAGTAACTACAGAGGAATAAAATTGATCAGTCACAGCATGAAGTTATGGGAAAGAGTAGTGTAAGCTAGGTGATCAGCAATATGGTTTCATGCTAGGAAAGAGCACTACAGATTCAATGTTTGCTCTGAGAGTGTTGTTGGAGAAATACAGAGAAGGTCAGAAGGAGTTGCATTGTGTCTTTGTGGACTTAGAGAAAGCATATTGACTGGGTGCCTAGAGAGGAGTTGTGGTATTGTATGAGGAAGTCGGGAGTGGCAGAGAAGTATTTAAGAGTGGTACAGGATATGTACGAGGGCAGTGTGACATTGGTGAGGACTGCAGTGGGAGTGACAGATATGTTTAAGGTGGAGGTGGGATTACATCAAGGATCAGCTCTGAGCCCTTTCTTATTTGCAGTGGTGATGGACAGGTTGGCAGATGAGATCAGACAGGAGGCCCATGGACTATGATGTTTGCAGATGACATTGTGATATGTAGTGAGAGTAGGGGCCAGGTTGAGGAGACCCTGGAGAGGTGGAGATATGCTTTAGAGAGGAGAGGAATTAAGGTCAGCAGGGCTAAAACAGAATATATGTGTGTAAATAAGAGGGAGGATAGAGGAATGGTGAGGATGCAGGGAGTAGAGTTGGTAAAGGTGGATGAGTTTAAGTACTTGAGATCAACAGTTCAGAGTAATGGTGAGTGTGTAAGAGAGGTGAAGAAGAGAGTACAGGCAGGGTGGAATGGGTAGAGAAGAGTGTCAAGAGTGATTTGTGACAGACTGGTACCAGTAAGAGTGAAAGGGAAGGTCTACAAGAGGGTAGTGAGACCAGCTATGCTATATGGGCTGGAGACAGTGGCATTTACAAAAAGGCAGGAGTCAGAGCTGGATGTGGCAGAGTTAAAGATGTTAAGGTTTGCACTGGGTGTGACTAGGATGGACAGGATTAAGAATCAGTATATTAGAGGGTCAGCTCAGGTTGGAGAGTTTGGAGACAAAGCAAGAGAGGTGAGATTGTATTGGTTTAGAAATTTCCTGAGGAGGGGTGCTGGGTATATTGGGAAAAGGATGCTAGGGATGGAGCTGCCAGGTAAGAGGAAAAGAGGAAGGCCTAAGATAAGGTTTATGGATGTGGTTAGAGAGGGCATGCAGGTGGTTGGTGTGAAAGAGCATGATGCAGAGGACAGGAAGAAATGGAAACAGATGATCCACTGTGGCGACTCCTAACGGGAACAGATGAAAGAAGATGATGATGATGTTGCACGGTGCTGCTGTAATAGTTCCTTAAGAGAGTCAGTCTGTTTTTGAGAATTTAATTTGCGGTTTTCTAAGTCAGTTTTAAAGCCATCCATCTTCAAAGATAGTTCCTGTAAGGTAGATGTCATCAATTGCAGTTCTTTTTTCAAAGCAGCATCTGGGTGAGTATTTCTTGAGTTGTTCATATTCAGTGACTCAGTATCAGGAACATTTTTGTATATCTCCACCAAAATTTATATTTATGTAGTTTAGTAGTTTATCTATAGATTTCTGATGTTTTAAACTTGAAAATAATAAAATGTTCCTATATTATTATACTAGTTTATGGAGCTCTCAAAATTCACTGCTCTCTGTTGGCCATCTAGGCTCTGCCCTGATAGGATACTCTTGATAATCTCAGCCTATGCCCCACAACAGGGTTGTGATAGTGAGGAAAAGAGTGTATTCAGCAGCAGGTGCAGGACCTACTAGATAAAGCAGGACAACATGAATTGGTGCTGATAATGGATGACCTGAACACTTGCATTGGGACAGACAAAACAGGATATGAGGTCTAGGCCCACATGGTTGGGCAACAGGGATAAAGAAGGAGAGGCCATTCTAGACTTCTATCTGTCAAATGGCTTGATGGTGGCCAACCCTTGATTCAGAAAGAGAGACAGTCACAAGATCACATACACGACTGGCCAACATGCACTTCAGGTAGATTTTATCCTAGTATGGAAAGGGCACTGGGGTAGAATCAGAAATTGCAAAGTCATCCCCAGTGAAACAACTGGCCTTCAACATAACCCAGTTGCAAGCAGTGGTCAGAAAAGGCTTTAAGGTCAACAGATATTAGGCTGAAGACCTGTCTGTTGACTGGAAAGAAAGCACAAGAGTTCAAAGAATTACTCAGGGTTATAGCACCTCAGGAAGAAGAGAAAATAGGTGGAGTTGAAGAAGAATGGCAGCACCTCAAAACAGCATGTGTGAGGAGAATTACTCAGGGTTATAGCACCTCAGGAAGAAGAGAAAATAGATGGAGTTGAAGAAGAATGGCAGCACCTCAAAACAGCATGTGTGAGGCCTACAGAACAGGTAGGTGGCCAAGCCAGGTGTGGAAATAAGGTACATAAGAAAAGTTGGTAGTGGAATGCAGAAGTCCAGGAAGTCATCAAAAGAAAAAAGTGCAGAAAAAACTGTGAAACAGAAAACATAGACCAGGCTAAGATGGAATACTGGTTGGCTAACAAAGAGGTCAAGAGAGGAGTTATAATTACAAAGAATGATGCATAACAGGTACTCTACTAGCTTCGGGAAAGTGACTTAGTAGATGGCACAAGGAAACAAGATCACGCTGCAAGGGAAATACAAAAAGATAAAGAAGATACCCTTCAAAAGAGATGCCCACAACAACCAGATAACCAAACCACAGGGCATCAAAGGCAGATGGAAGGAGAACTTTCAGCAGCTTCTGAATGAAGAAATCCCACAGAAACCGTAC
>NC_056737.1:1015073341-1015245841 GCF_019279795.1 Protopterus annectens
TTCAGTCGCTTACCGCTTGCTCAGAGGTGACCTTTGCCTAACATACAAGGCCATGTCAAACCCAGATTTGATGAATATGCTTCACCTCAAAAAATCTAGATCCATCAGAGCCACAAGGGCGGGAGACTTAAACCTCGACACGGCTATTAATAGGACATGCTGGAGGGATAGATTCATCACCCAAAGACTCCCTATGCTGTGGAACAAAATCCCGGTATATGTGAGGCAGAGCACCTCGCTGGCCTTGTTCAAGAGAAATCTTGACCAATGGATGGGAGATCGCAGATATACCCCAGGGATTACCTCAGTGTCACTGCTCGACAGAGGCACAGCAAAATAATGGGTATAGTTCCCCATACTAAAGGGGTGGCGTAAGCCACAAAACGATGGGCTAGGCTTGTAAATGCCCTCGGGCAGATAGCCTAGTATGAACCTATGAACCTATGAACCTATGAACCTATATTGTACTACTTTGTTATTGTCTTAATATTTGTAACCATTGTTCAGTTTTTTAATTCTGTTTAATATGTGCTGTGGAGCTTTTCTCCCCTGACTTCCACAATTGCAAGTTGGGAGCTCACAGGTTGAACCCACAGTGTGAAAGTAGCTGACTCCAAGTCAGGCTGCTGACCAGTCATGAGTGGAGTCCCACAGGGTTCGGTCCTGGATCCTCTCCTGTTTGGTATCTACTTCACTGAAGTCCAGACCAACATGAGGGGACTCTGGCTGACAAAGTTCACAGACAATTGCAAGTTGGGAGCTATTATTAACTCCCGAAGTGATGCTGCGATCTTACAGAAAGGACTTACTGAGACCAATGACTGGTGTGAGAACCATCGCCTTAAGCTCAATGCCAAAAAATGTGTTGTCAACTCCTTTGGGAAAAACGCAGTTACCATGAATTAACACATTGATGGTAGTCCACTGAACACAGGAGGTGTTATAAGAGATTTGGGAACACAGGTTGACTACCACATTGCCACTGTGGTCAGAAAGTCCTTCTATGTGGCACATCTCATTACTAAGGGTTTTGCATCCAGGAAGAAAGAGGTTATTGTCTGCCTCTACTCTTCCCTCATTAGGCCAATTATTGAGTACAATGCCCCTTTTGGCATGTACCTCACTATACACCTGCAACAACTAGAGATGCTTCAAAAGTAAAAGAGGATCATAGGCCTTAAACATTTATCCTATATGGACAGATTCAAAAAACTCCAACTATTCTCTGTCTCATCTCACCTAATTAGAGGTGATCTCTGCTTGACTTACAAAGCCATGTCTGACACAGCTTAGTTACAAATGCTACATCTAAAGAAATCCCAATCCCTCTGCACAACACATTCCAGAGACCTCAACCTCATAACCACAATCAACAGAACATGTTGGAGGGACAAGTTCATAACCCAGAGACTGCCCATGCTATGGAATAGACTTCCCATACATGTCAAGCAGAGCACCTCACTGGCTCTCTTCAAGAGAAATCTTGATGAGTGGATGGGAAATAGAAAATTCACGCCAGGGATCACTCCAGTGGCTCTACTTGACAGAGGCACTGGAAACTAAGGTCGGGTGGCACGATGCCAGGGTAATCCTATGGGCTAGGCTTGTAAAGGCTCCAGGGCCATTAGCCTAGTACACACCTATGAACCTATGAACCTATGACGGCTGAAGAACTACACCTTGTACTTGACTTGTAGTTTGCAGAACAACACTCATGGACTAAAGGCCCAAGAAAAGATAATTTCTGGTACTGTAAACTCTGGCAACAGACTGCACTGTATTTCATGGAATCTGTTCAGGTCCTGTATATACAGGAAACTCTGGATGAAAAAACTATTAAAAAAACATGATGTAAAGTATTTCTGCCATACTATGCAGATTATCCTTCAGGTCCAAAATTAGTTAAATTAACATTTTTCACTATCTCTTATATCATTCAGGAGAAAGCACAGCTGCAGGTTGTCAAAACATTTTCAGATGATATTAGAATGTCATTTGGTCTTGATAAATGTGCAAGAGCAACCTTTAAAGCAGGAAAACTGCAGCACCATGAAAACATCAGTTTGGACAAGAATGTGATATAAAAGAACTTGAGCAAGAGGGAGTGTATAAATAGTTGGGAATTGATGAAAGATCAGCAATAAAACATGAACAAATGCATATAAAACTTAGTAAGGAATACTCCAGAAGACTAAAATTAATGCTGAAAACAGCAATAATGTCTTGGAACAAGATCCAAGCTATAAATCAATTTGGAGTGATTGATTGGCTCCAAAATGTGTTGGATAAATTAGATATTAAAAGAAGAAGGATGCTTCATGCTCACCAAATTATCTATAAAAATCAGTGCATACCAAGGTTATATACTACCCGTTCTGAAGGAGGGATGGGCCTCCTTGAAATTGATTACAGGTATAGATGTGCATTTGTGGGACTCCACACATATCTGCTGACATCACATGACCCAAATGTAGTGGAAGTTTTGAAACATGAAGAGAATAAATCTAAGGTGACTTCTCTGCTTAATCTAGCAGAAGCATATTGGCATCAAGCAGGAATGGAAATCAAACCAGACGTAGATAAAAATCAGGCACCAACTGAATGTGCCAAAAAACAAAAGGAATAATATAAGGTGAAGGACTGAAAAGGCAAGAAATGTGGAAAACACATAAATATAGTTGCAAGTATAGAAAACTTCTGGAAGAACCTCATGTTGATCAGGAATGAATGCAGGAATGGTTAAGGAGAGGTGAATCCAAACCAGGAGATGAAAGGTTAATATTGGTGGCTCAAGACAGTTGTCTATGTACATGCTGGTTTACAAAGTCCATTGAACATTAAGGAGAACCAGACAAATGTAGGTTTTGTAAAACCAAACTGGAAACAGTCGCACACACCTCATTGCTGATTGTGACATACTAATGGCAGAAGGACTGTATACTGAAAGGCATAATAATGTAGCAAGAATGTGCACTGGAGATTCTGTAAACATTATGGTTTTGAAGTGGCTGAAAAGCACTGGAAACATGAACCACAAAGTATCATAGAAAATGATGAAGTCTACCTAACATGGGATCATCCATTACCAACAATTCAAAAGATAGATGCGAGAAAACTGGATACAGTGGTCCAAGAAAAGAAGACAAAAGTAGCATTGATCACTGAAATCACACACCCAGTGACTACAGTGTCCTGCGTACAGAGAGACATAAACTTATAAAATATCAGGATCTACAAGCAGAAATGACAGCAATGTGGAAGAAGGATACCCAGATAGTTCCAATAGTAGTAGGAGCAATGGGTCATAAAAAAAAAGAGTCTACATTCATATTTAGATATGCTACCAATACACGTAAATTCATACGAATTACAGGAGTCATTACTAGGCACATTGCGGGTGCTGTGAAGAGCACTTTTGGCTGACATCAAACAGTAAAACAATGCTAATTTCATGCACTTTAATCGTACTTTGATTTAGAGATGGGGTACATTCCTGTCATGATATTACAAACCCAAAAGATTTGGACAAATTAAAAAAAAAAACAGATTATTTTGCATGTATACATGGGGACACATGGTTTACTACAGGGCTTCCATGTTTTATATCTTAGTTTTTAAGTATCATACTGAAAGTTTCCTCTGGCTATGATTCAGAAACCAAATGTGATTTCTGACCCACAGGGTATGTATGAACTCATGATTATGGGGTGATGTATGAACTCTGAACTTTGAACTATAGCAGCCACAAAAGTATTTTACTGATCGGTATCTCTTGTTCATCACTCACAAGGATTAACAAGGAGAAGCTGACTGTGAGCTGCTTTCCAGCTGTATGGATTTATGACATTACACGACTCTAAGGCCTCTTAACTCCTGAAAAATAAGAGACTTTATATTAATACTTTTGAGAGTCAATGATCTGAGACATAAAACCCTGAGGGACATGCCAAGAGACAGGAAGAAAGCAAAAGGAAATGAGGGTGTCCACCAAAGAGACAGATGAATTTCATGACAGAAGAGCTGCAACAGTCAGGTATGATTGTCAAAGAAGGTAAGAGAGTGGCAGTGAATTGAGCAAGATGGTATCAGTTGATGCAACACCCTCATCCCATCCAGAAAATGGGAAAAGGGAGCTGACAAAGATGATGTTTGTGCGTCTGTCTAACCACAACATGTCTAGTCTTATATTACTTGTAATGCCCACTGATTGTCAAGGCCCTGCTGGCCTAACAATATCCCACTTGAAATGTGTTTCATTAATGTAGGTATGCAAACATGTTTACATGTGGATAGCTGCTATTTTTTGTAAACTTGCAGACAACACACTGCTTGAAACAGATGAGCTACCATTCATGAGATATTGACATCTTTAGCAGCATATTAATAATGTTAATAGTCTGCACCTCAAATAACTATTTACATTTCTGTCTGCATTTATCTTACTCAAGTGTTTTCACATAACTTTATTTCTAATGCCCACATTCTTTAATGCACATTATAACAATCCTGCAATATTAGCAATAATAATGGAATATTGATAATATTAATCAGTTGTGCCTCGAGCAAACACGTATATTAGTAATTTTCTTCATGTTACCTGCCATGTTTTACTTGCATTTTTACAGTAACACTCATCACCTGTATAGCTGCTCAACACATGATAACATCACAATCTGTTTTTGATTTACTAATGCAAATATGGAAATATGTCATAGTTTTCATATCTTTACATAAACACTCTTCAGTAATATTAGGCCTGTATATCCCACAGAGACTGTTTTATTCTGCATTCCTTCCATATCACACTAGTTTGCAGAAGCCAGTTTGCTCCCTAATGCAGGACCCACCATTAATGTGATATTAGCATTAATTCTAGAATATTCTTAGTATTAATAATGTGTATATAAAACAAACAGTTATGTTCATTTGCTCCCTAATGCTAATGGTACCATTCTTGCGATATTGGTATTAATATGCAAACTTTGCTAATATTCATAACAGCAGGAAAATAATTAAGTTAGTAGCAAGAACTAGACAAGCCATATTAAATCACAGCGGCTTAGTGGCACCAGTTAGGAGTTATGGCCCCCAACAACAACAACAAAAAAGGTGATACTTATAGTAATGTTCTTCCATGGGTCACAAGCAGGAACTCACAGACTTAACTGGCTTTCCACTTTGAGAGCTGCCAATAAACTGACCACCTTGACGGGTAAAAGAATAAGTGACTGACTGACCAGCTATTGGAAAGAGCAAGTGACAATAATTGTTTAGCTTGCTTTAAGCAATAGCAAAATCTGCACCCCCTCGCCATCAACACTATTCCCATTTTGTACACGAAGTCAAGGTATCATGTCAACAATGACCATTGCCAAGAGTCAGTGGTTATATTAGTGGGACGCTTGGTCAGTGTTTTTTTCTGATAAAACATATAGTCATCATGCACATGCAACATGATGGTACTGTAGTGGAGATATTTCATAAAACAAGATACAGCAAAGAAACATCTGCAGAGACCAATTAATACATTTCACCATGTTTTAACCAGACACCCATTAGCCCTACCAAGCCTGTTTAACTGTGATCAAACAGCTGTAGCCAGACACTTTTATGCATAGACTCCCTCATTACATTATTACTGACTGTGTACACCTCAGACACCTGCATGCAATTAAATAGATCAAAAACGAAAACCTCACAGTAATTGATTTCATCTTGCTTTACTCATGCACACTATAGCCCTGCCAAGAAAGATCAATCAGTTTAACTGCAAAGAAATGACAACCAGAAACCAGTAGGTTTCATCAAGACTGCCACCACTCCTTACTACCACCATCCATCACTTACTCCCACTTTACTGACTTTGTACATATCAGAAGTCTGATTGTAGGCAAATTTATGAATAATATATAAACAATGCCTGGGAGCACTGGTGCAAAACCAAAACCCCTGCAGCTAGACAGAAATTCCTAGAACTACGCAATAGAGTCAAAAAGCTAATAAAACGGGACAAATTCCAATACTACCAGTCTGCCCTAGACTCCTCACAACACAGCCCCAAACAATTCTGGTCCTCCATAAACTCCATCCTCCACCCAGGTAAAGTCAGTACCCCTCCTCCTAACATCCCTCACTCCTCAGAAAATATTGCTACCTCATTCAACACACACTTCACCCAAACCATACTATCACTAGCTAAACAACACAACCCCCCTCCCCTCCAACCCACACCTTCAACTAGTAATCTCCCCACTGCCTTCTCTTTTTCTCCTGTACCTACCTCCAACATAAAAAAACTCTTAACTAAACTTAAACCCACCAAATTAGCAGCAGACAACCTCCCAAGTGAATACCTACAAATCACAGCTGATGCTCTGGCCTACCCAGTATCCATCTTGATTAACCGATCTCTGTCAGAAAGTTACCTTCCCACATTGTGGAAAGTCTCACATATAATTCCCCTCCACAAAGCAGACCCTCTGCAGAACTACCCAATTACCGCCTCATAGCTATTCTCTCTCCACTCTCCAAAATACTAGAGAGATGCATACACTCTCAGGTCTCACACTACCTCCTTACTAACAACCTCCTTTCCAGTACTCAGCATGGTTTCCGACCAAACCATGGCACCACCACTGCCTTACTCTCCTTTACAAACACTATCCTTTAGCATAAAAACAATGGCTATCTCTCCTCTGCTACTTCCCTAGACCTATCTAAAGCATTTGACATGGTCCCACACAAACAACTTATCTCTGTCCTCAATAACCTATCCTTCTCACAATCAGTCACCAACTGGTTTCAGAGTTACCTGTCTGACCACCAACAATCCGTTGTATGGCAGAATGACATATCTCCCCAACTACCTGTCTCCATAGGGGTTCCCCAAGGATCCATCCTTGGACCCCTACTTTTCTCTGTTTACACCAATAATCTAGCCTCTGCCACCAAACATGGCACACTCATCCAATACGCAGATGACTCTACCATCATCTGCTCAGCCCAGTCCCTACCCAAACTGCAAAAAGTCACACAGGAAGCCTTTTCCTTTGTTGAAACATGATTATCTGATGCCCAATTAATACCCAAACAAAACTAAACTACTCATCTTCCAACCCACCAAACATACTCAAAACAACTCTCACTTTAACATCACAGCAAAAGACAACACCACTATATACCCAACTGAACACACCAAATTGCTAGGAGTGGAAATAGACAATAAACTAAAATTTGACATTCACATATCCATGACCATAAAAAAAGTCCACAAAAACTAGGAGCATTATACAGAAATAAACAATTTCTCACCAAAGCAGCAAAGATTTCAATAGCAAATTCCCACCTTATCTCCACCCTACTTTATGCCTCTCCAGTATATACCAACCTAAGGCAATGTGATCTAAACAAGCTAGAGACCTGCTACAACAAAATCGCAAAATTCACCACAGGGGCATCCTACCGTAGTCACCACTGTCTCTCACTTGCTGAACTGGGCTGGCTTGAACTCCCTCACCTCCTTCAGTGGTATCAACTCTCACTCACCCACAAACTAGTAAACCATCCAGTAAATGTCCCATCCCTCCAGAATCTACTCCAACCCTATCGCACCACCAGACCACTAAGATCCAGCAACAAAAATCACTTGCAGATCACTAAAGCCAATAACTCTGCTGGAGAAGCACTATTCTCTTGCGCCATAGCCAAATTATGGAACTCACTCCCACCCACAATTACCTCCGTACCATCATGCACCAACTTCAAAACTTTATTAAAAGCGCACCTAAAACATGCTGGCTATGCCCTTGCAACTCCCACTCTAATATCATCCACCCCATCCAACTACTACCTTTCTTTCACCTCCACTAACTACCTTGATGATAGCAAGCTCAGATGCTCATAAGCCTAGTACTTATTATACAGCAGGAACTTCTCATTGTTACATTTGTTAATGCCTGTTATGTACTTCACAGATAAAGATTCTAGTTGTCTACTGATGTACTATGTTCTTCATATGTAAATATGTTGTAAGTAATTGCTATGTTAAATTGTTAATCGCTATGTAATCCAATGTAACTACTGTCTGTTTATTTTACTGTGGAGCTTTTCTCCCCGGGCCTCCACTGAAAATGGACCCACGTCCAGTCGGACACTCCCGGTCAACAAATTTAAATAAATAAATAAATAAATAAATAAATAAATAAAATGGGCAATTTTCAGCTTGTTACTGTCAGAAACATACAGGTTGACCCACTGCAACCCACAGATTTTTAATTTAGTTACAACCATTGAGCAAACAGACAAACACGTAAACACACATAAACATAGACACATACACACACACACACACACACACACACACACACACACACACACACACACACACACACACACACGTAAACATTTACACACAGATATAGCTAGTAATTACAGCCACTTACTTCTCTGTATATATCAGATGTTTGACTATGGTAAATGCTTGATGTCATCTCATAAAGGAACATACAACAACCAATGTACTGTTAAAATATTTTAGCACACATTGTCAGAAATATAGAAATTCTTTTGTACTAGATCAGTGACATATGGCAAGACACACTCATTTGCATGGTTTTGCACGATTTTGTGCATAGCACAGCATCGGGCAGCACCGCTTAAATGGGTTTAAACTATTCCCGTCTCCACAAAGTCTGCTCTTCACTTTTTCCCTTAGAACTGTTCTAAATCTCAACGTAAGCACTCTATTTTCATTCTAAAGCCCTGCAGTTGCTCGTATAAATAATCTTATAAGTAAGCACTAATAAACTAAAGCACTACACCCTCTTATACTGCCTTTAAGTACTTGGCTCCCTTTTCGATCATAGGTTCATAGGTTTATAGGTAGGTACTAGGCTATTGGCCCTAGGGCCTATATAAGCCTAGCCAAAAAATATACCCTGGCTTTCGCCACCCAAAAAAATTATTTTCCTGTGCCCCTGTTGAGCAGAGCCACAGAAGTGATCCCTGGGGTGAATTTCCCATTTCCCATCCAATCATCAAGATTTTTCTTGAAGAGTGCTAATGAGGAGCTTTGTTTGATATAGATAGGTAGTCTGTTCCAGAGTATGGGAAGTCTCTGGGACAGGAATCTATCCTTCCAGCATGTCCTGTTTATTGTGGTGACAAGGTTTAGGTCTCTAGAGTGTGTAGCTCGTAGAGATTAGGATTTCTTTAAGTGGAGCATGTCCAAAAGCTCTGGGTTTGACATAGCTTTGTCTGTTAGGCAGAGATCGCCTCTGAGTAGGCGATATGCGATGGAGTAAAGCTGTAGTTTTTTGAGACGGTCTGCGTAGGGCATCTGTTTGAGGCCAGTAATCCTCTTTGTGAGGTATTTTTGTGGTCTTTCCAGTTGTTGTAGATGTCTTGTGAGGTACATACCAAAAGGGGCATTGTACTCTATAATAGGTCTAATGAGTGATAAGTAGAGGGGAACAATGACCTCTTTTTTTCTGGATGAGAATTATTTTGTGATGAGATGAGCCACGTGGAAGGATTTCATGACCACTGTGGTGATGTGATTATCAAAGGAGAGACTACTGTCCACCTGTGTCCCAAGGTCTCTTATCACATTTTTGGCATTAAGTAGACTACCAGCTATGTGGTAGTTCATGGGTACAGAGTTTTTACCAAAGGGGATGACAATACATTTTTTGGCATTGAGCTTCAGGCCATGGCTTTGGAACCAGGTATCTGTCTCAGTGAGGCC
This sequence comes from Protopterus annectens, assembly GCF_019279795.1. NCBI lineage: Eukaryota > Metazoa > Chordata > Ceratodontiformes > Protopteridae > Protopterus > Protopterus annectens. Next base: position 1,015,083,087 of record NC_056737.1, read on the forward strand.
CTTATGTAGTTTGTCCACATCGTTAGGAGTTTCAGTTATGGCTCCTAGTTTGTAGTCATCTGCAAACTTTGTTAACCAAAGACCTTCTGTGTTAGCCTGCACTTCAGAGAAGTACATACCAAACAGGAGAGGACGCAGGACTGAACCCTGTGGTACTCCACTTGTCACTGGTCTGAAGTCGGATTTGGAATCTGCTACTTTCACAGTGTGGGTTCTGTCCATGAGCCAGTTGGCAATCCATCTTGTGACATAGGAATTTATACCTAGTTTAGCGAGCTTATCTATAATTCCAGAGTGAGGGATGGTGTCGAAAGCCTTGGTGAGATCTAGATAAGCTGTGTGAACCATTTTACCCTCATCTATGGCTTTGGTTACTGCTTCAAAGAAGTCAGTCAGGTTTAGGAGACATGATCTGCCTTTTACAAATCCAAACTGAGTAGGGTCCAGAGTTTGAAGATTACCAATGTCTTTCTTTATGAGTTCCACAATGATACATTCCATGGCCTTGCAGACCAGGCTGATCAGGCTAATAGGGCAGTAGTTCCCAGGGTCCGTCGTGGCTCCCCCTTTGTGCAGTGGGATAACTGTCATGGTGCACCATTCAATGGGTACAAAGCCTGAGGTGAGGCTATGATTGAATATGGTACTTAGGTAGGGTGCCAGTTCATTCTGTAGTTCATGTAGAATGCAGCCTGGGATATTGTCAGGTCCCATGGATGGTATGTTCTTGGTTTTGGAGAGTGTGTTTTTTACCTGTACAGCCATGTTTATAGGAACTTTGCATTCTTCCACTATAGAGATGGGCCCGCTAGGGGGTGAGAGGGGGGTAAAGTTAGCACTGAACCTATCTGCTAGGATGTTGGCAATATCAGTTGGTTCTGTATATTTAGTGCCATTGTGCTGTAACTGAGAGCAGATCTGAGTGTTCCCATTGAGATTGTTGACATAGCTATAGAATGCTTTGTGGTTGTTTTTAGAGTCAGTGGCAATTTTGTTTTCGCAACTAGCTTTGGAGGAGTTTATGAGGGATCTCAGCTTCTTACTGAGGTTGACCAGAGTGTACCTCCAGTCATGAGATTTTACTTTCTTTCTTCTGTTGTAGAGTTTGTTTATGGCAGATGACCTCCAGACTGGCTTCCTTTTTTTGGAAGATAACATCTTAGTTCTATTAGGGATAGCACGATCCATGCACTCGTGTAAGTGCTTATAAAGTGCATTTGTGTAGGATTCAGCAGTCATACCTCTATTGTCCATCTGCATGGGTGTCATGAAGTTTGCCACTTCTGTCTTAAGAAGTGTGAAGTTGGCTTTGGAGAAGTTTTTTACGATGGTTTCCCTAATTGGGGGGTGGGCATGGGGTGTGGATGTCTAGGCTGATTAGCTTGTGGTCAGATCTGACCAACGAGGAATTGACCTCTGGTGTGGAACACTGGTTTCCCATGTTGGTAATGACCAGGTCTAGGATATTGCTGCCCCTGGAGGGGATGTGAATAAGTTGATCCAAGGCATTGGACAGTCAAAAAGTAGTTCCTTATACTATTCTGACATGTCCAAAAGTCAGTTTCGGGTTTACTCTCCAGTCCAGCTGGTGAGTCTGGGAATCTTGAGGCAATGTTGCAACTGCTTTATGTACACAGACCACCCTCTCCTCCTCCCAACAAGCTCAAATACATGTGAGAGATGCAACTATATAGCCAAACTGGAGGCTGAGCTCTCTCAACCCAGTGCTGGCACAGTCAGTCAAAAGGAGAAGGTAACCACACACACCACAAATCCAGTCTCACATAGACCTATCGCAACAGAAAACCAAACACATAAACACACAAAAACATACTCGGAGGCTCTAAATAAAAATCTGCCCAAGCAGCAGAGACCTCCAAAGCAGACTTCCAAGCAAACGCTACCCCACAACAATACCCACATATCACATAGTTAACAAAGTCAGTGTGCCACACAGTCACAGCCCTTAAGGCTAAACAACACACCTAATACACTTGTAATAGGTGACTCTATTGTCAGACACACTGACGTCCCACTCACCAGGCTGAACAAGGAGAAGGTCACTGTAAGCTGCCTGTCAGGTGCCAGGATCCGCCACATAACACAAGCACTCAGGTCACTCCAAAGCAAGTACAAATATGACTCCGTCATTGTCCATGCTGGTGTGAATGACCTGAGACGTACCTCCCTGGACTACATGAAAAGAGACATAGAGGAGCTCTCTGATCATGTAGCCCAGACCGGTATGACCCTGACCTTGAGTAGCATCTTACCCTCACCAAGAATGATGCCACAGTATAAAGACAAAATGATCAATTTTAACAATTGGCTAAAGTACTGGTGTCATTCAAAGGGGATCCAGTGTCTGTCAGCCTGGGATGACATGCTCGACAAGCCACGTTGCTTCGCTAGGGATAGCTTGCACCTGTCACCACTGTGCTTTTGAATACTGGCTAAGGCTCTTGCTACCCCCATAGTGCCTTTTTTAGGCAAGGCTCAAAAGACAAAGCCACCTCCATAGACAACACAAGGAAAAAGAAACTAAGGGCAATGCTGCTCAACGCCAGAAGTCTAAATCTCAAGATGCACACACTCGAGGCTCTCCTCAGTATGGAGAATATCAATATCTGTGCACTAACAGAAACCTGGTTCAAGGCTCCTGAGTGCACCCCAGCACTACCAGGTTATACCTCATACCATGCTTTTCGGCCCCAAAACTCAGACCGAACCACAAAAGGAGGGGGATTATCCATATTAATCAAAGATACCCACACCTCCAGGTTAGTGGCACTGCATGAAGCATCAGAAACCATCCATGTGCAACTAACAGTGGGCAAAACTGCCTTTCAGTTTGTAGCTTGCTACAAACCACCCTCCCAAACTCAGGAACCCCACTTGGCTTTCCTGAGAACACTGGAGAATATGAAGGTCTCTCCAAACACCATCATATTGGGTGACTTCAACTACCCAAACATAGACTGGGAGCACTACTCAAGCCCTAACAACCTCGCCCAATGGTTCCTAGAATTTATAAACTCAAATGCTATGGAACAACTGGTCACCACTCCCACAAAAGGGGAAAACATATTGGACCTGATCATCACCAACACGGGGACTCTATGTTGCATACCAGAGGTATACCCCTCATTGGTAAGATCTGACCATAAATTAATCTTACTGGAAATCCATATCCCATCCCCACCCCCAGCCAAGGAAACCACGGTGAAGAACTTCTCAAAAGCAAGCTTTACACTTCTCAAAACCAAAGTGGAATCCTTCAAAGCCCCCGGGCCATTGGAAAATATGGCCCAAACCGCAGAATCCTTTACAAACGCATTTTATGGACACCTACAGGAATGCATGGATCATGCTACCCAAATAAAACTAAGACTCACTCCTACAAAGGCAGGAGACTTATCTGGTGGACCCCAGCCATAAATAAGCTATACAACAGAAGGAAGAAGCTACTACATGATAAAGCAAAATCCCAAAAAGGGAAAGCATCTCTGATCAGTACTAGCAAGAAACTACGATCCCTCATAAAATCATCTAAGGCCAGCTTCGAAAGAAAAATTGCACAGGACACTAAAGATAATTACAAGGCCTTCTTTAGTTATGTCAGGAACCTGGGTGGGAACTCCCAGATATGCTCTGAGTTAGTGCCAAATGACAAAAAATACACTGAACCCACAGACATTGCCAACATCCTGGCAAACAGGTTCAGTGCAAACTCCCCCCTCCAAAAAGAGCAAATGTCTATCCCAACAGAGCATAGCCTCCCTGACATCACAGATGCACAGGTGAGAGCTGCCCTCTCCAAAGCAAAAAACCTAGCATCAATGGGACCGGACGGTGTCCCGGGCTGTGTCTTACACGAGTTCCAAGAAAAACTGAACCCTCACATAAAGTCACTGTTCAATCTCAGCCTTACTACAGGATATGTACCCAAGGAATGGAGTACAGCAACAGTGGTCCCACTCCACAAAGGTGGTGCCATAACGGACCTCGGAAACTATCGCCTTATAAGTCTGACTAGCCTGGTCGGCAAAGCTATGGAGTGTATCATCATGGAACTCATAAATAAAGACATTGGGAACATCCAAACACTGGATCCTATCCAATTTGGCTTTGTTAAGGGCAGATATTGCCTCTTGAACCTGGTCGACTTCTTTGAAACAGTCACCAAGGCCATAGATGAAGGGAAGGTAGTCCACACAGCATACCTCAACCTCGCAAAAGCCTTCGACACACTACCCCACTCGGGCATCATAAATAAGCTCACCAGCTTAAATATCAACCCCTATGTCACAAGATGGGTTGCAAACTGGCTCAGGGATATAACCCACATTGTCAGAATTGCAGGTGCCATGTCACACTCTAAACCAGTTACAAGTGGCATCCCACAAGGCTCAGTACTGAGATCTCTCTTGTTTGGTATATATTTCTCTGAGGTACAGGCTAACATGGGAGGACTATGGCTGACCAAGTTCGCAGATGACTGCAAACTGGGTGCTATAATCGACTCGCCAACTGACACAAGCATCCTCCAAAAGGGTCTCACAGAGATGGATAACTGGTGCCAGAGCCATTGGCTAAAGCTAAATGCCAAACAAAGTGCCCACAAATTACCACATAAGTGGTAATCCATTAAGTATGGAAGAAGTAATTAGGGATATGGGGACCCAAGTAGACAGCAAATCTCTCCTTTGAGAATCACATTGCCAAAGTGGTTAGAAAGACCTTCTATATAGCCCACCTTTTCACAAAAGGGTTCACATCTAGATCAAGAGAGGTCATTGTGCCCCTCTACTCATCACTCATCAGGCCCATAATTGAATACAATGCCCCATTTGGGAGGTACCTTACCCGACACCTGCAGCAACTGGAAAGACCCCAAAAGTACCTCACCAAGAGGATCAAGGGACTCAAACAGATGCCATATGCAGTTAGGCTAAAGAAACTCCAGCTCTACTCAGTTGCTTACCGTCTACTCAGAGGCGATCTGTGCCTGACGTATAAAGCCATGTCCAAACCAGAATTAATGGACATGCTCCACCTCAGGAAATCCAAATTCCTTAGAGCCACATGCTCCAGGGACTTAAACCTCAGCACAGAAATAAATAGGACATGCTGGAGGGACAGATTCATATCCCAGAGGCTCCCCTCACTCTGGAACAAAATCCCAATCAATGTTAGGCAGAGCCCGTTAATGACCTTCTTCAAGAGAAATCTTGATGAGTGGATGGGAGATCGTAAGTTTACCCCTGGGATCTATTCTGTGCCCCTAGTAGACAGAGGCACAGTAAACTAACCTTAAAATGGCTATCTTCTGTGACCTACTATACAGAGACACAGTAAACTAATCTAAAAGGGTGGCGAAAGCCAAACACACTCTGGCTAGGCTTATAAATGCCCAAGGGCAGATAGCCTAGTATCAACCTATGGACCTATGAACCAACAGAATATCCCCCTATACTTCTCAACTTCTAGGATGACACACACACACACATACACACACACACACACACACACACACACACACACACACACACACACACACACACACACACACGCACGCACACACGCACACACACACACGTATATACACACACACACACACACACACACACACATATACACACACACACACACACACACACACACACACACGCACACATGCAAACACGCACACACACGCACACACGCGCACATGCACACACACACGCACACACACACGTATATACACACACACACACACACACACACACACACACACACACATATACATACACACACACACACACACACACACACACACACACACACACACACACACATGTATACACACACACACACATGCACACACACACACACACACACACACACACATACACACACACACACACATACACACGCACACACACACACACACACACACACACACACACACACACACACATCATACTGCTTTGCACTGCACACCTACCTGCGTAACCAGACCACTACTTCATCTCTTCACTGACTCCAAGGAAGCTCCGTAAGCAATCTTTGGCTGAACTCATTCAGATTCGCCTTCTCCTCCTCCATTCAGTGGTAATCCTGCACCTCTTTTAAATAAGACGTTTATTGGAATGCTGAATGTATATGCCAGAGAGACTTCTTATTAGGTTGCTATGTTAAGCTTGTTGAGGGCATTTACTTTCATACCTCTGCTGGTCCTGGATGGTCATATTTGTATACAACTTGGAAAGCAGATGGGCGAATGTTTGCAGAGATATGCAGCACTTAATCGGTGCCTGGAGAGCAAGCAAGGACACAGCTGTCAAAGAATGCCATCAGTGAAATCAAAAAAGCATATTTTATTTTAGAACCTCCCCCCTTCTTGCAGTGCTATAATTATATAGACTTGACATTAGAGGTAGGGACTCAATTAATTAACAATATCTTATGTTCCGGTATTGTTTTCTCTTGTTATCACAGAGTAAGGGATGGAGTCCATTTAATATTTATTTTCTTATTTTTTTTTCAGATGTAGCTGTGCTTATTATTTACTGCACTTACAGAACACAAATGTAGCTAAAGACATGCATTAGTCTGTGATTTGTAACAGCAGCATTTTAAGGCACGTCAGAAGAAGATGAGAATGAGCTTGTCTCAGCAGTCGACAGGACCACACTTCTGATGAATATTCTCTTCCAGGCTACATGGTGACTCAGATTCCCTGCCAAGTATGCTAGTCTAGGGAACCACGAGTTAAGGACCTTTGTCCATAATTCTATAACATATCCTTGAAGCAACCGTGCTTGGGCCAGAAAAGCTCAACAACATTTGCACATATTGTACTGGCTTAAGTACAGTGTAGTTTGTATCACAAGTGCTCTGTAACTTGTATCACTGTGCTCTGTAATTTGAATCACAAGTCCTATAATTTGTAACACATGTACTCTGTAACTTGCATCAATGATGCTCACAGACACTCTGAAACTTGTATGCAGGTACTCTGTAACTTGTATCCTAAGTATGCAGGTACTCTGCAACTTTATCACAAGTACTCTGTAACTTGTATCATAACTACCTTGTAACTAGTATAACAGGTAAACTGTAACTTGTTTCACAGACATTCTGAAAGGTTTATCATAGTTATTCTGAAACTTGTATCACAATACTCTGTAACTTGTATCCCAACTCATCTGTAATTTGTAATGTAGGGACTTTGTAACTTTGTCACATGTACTGTGTAACTTGTATCATAGGTGTTCTGTAATGTGTATCATAAGTACCTTGTAACTAGTATAACAGGTAAACTGTAACCTGTTCACAGGTATTCTGAAACTTTTGTCATAGTTATTCTGAAACTTGTATCACAATACTCTGTAACTTGTATCCCAACTCCTCTATAATTTGTAATGTAGGGACTTTGTAACTTTGTCACACGTATTGTGTAACTTGTATCACAGGTGTTCTGTAATGTGTATCATAAGTACCTTGTAACTAGTATAACAGCTTAACTTGTCTCACAGGTATTCTGTTGCTTGCCCCACAAGTTTTTCGTAACTGGTATTACAGGTACTGTTTAACTTGTATCGCAGGTACACAGCAACTTGTACCACAAGTAAACTGTAACTTATATTACAGATGCTCCATAACTTGTATCACACGGACTCTGTAGCATGTATCACTGGCACTCTGTCTCCTGTATCACAAGTACTCTGTAACATATCACAGGCATTGTTTAACCAGTATCACAAATTAACTATAGCTTGTATCATAAGTACTCTTTATCTTGTAGCAGAGGATTTACATACCCACAGCAGCATCAACAACACCCATCAAAAACTAGGCACCCTACATAGAGTAAAATAAATTCCTCATAGACTCTGCCATCATAGCTCTAGATACCACTTACCTCTTACCCTCTCTCCTATAGGGGGCCCCAGCCATGGCTGTCAGTCAATGACAGGTGGAGAGTGTAACACCGGTCTGTCAATGACAGGTGGAGAGTGTAACAGCGGTCTGTCAATGTCAGGTGGATAGTGTAACACCTGTCTCTCAATGACAGGCGGAGAGTGTAACACCAGTCTGTCAGTGACAGGTGAAGAGTGTAACACCGGTCTGTCAATGACAGGTGGAGAGTGTAACAGCGGTCTGTCAATGACAGGTGGGGAGTGTAACACCTGTCTGTGAATGACAGGTGGAGAGTGTAACACCGGTCTGTCAGTGACAGGTGAAGAGTGTAACACTGGTCTGTCAGTGACAGGTGGAGAGTGTAACACTGGTCTGTCAGTGACAGGTGGAGAGTGTAACAGCGGTCTGTCAGTGACAGCTGGAGAGTGTAACACCAGTCTGTCAGTGACAAGTGGAGAGTGTAACACTGGTCTGTCAGTGACAGGTGGAGAGTGTACCACCGGTCTGTCAGTGACAGGTGGAGAGTGTAACACCAGTCTATCAGTGACAGGTGGAGAGTGTAACACCGGTCTGTCAATGACAGGTGGAGAGTGTAACAGCGGTCTGTCAATGACAGGTGGAGAGTGTAACAGCGGTCTGTCAATGACAGGTGGAGAGTGTAACACCGGTCTGTCAATGACAGGTGGAGAGTGTAACACCGGTCTGTCAATGACAGGTAGAGAGTATAACACCTGATGTTATGTTGTCTCATCTCACCTCCATTCTTGCTGGTTGGGTTCAGAGCTGATCCTCAGCTCTGACTCGGCCATATACTATAGCTTGAGAGCTTTGTACTGCCTCAGGGCTAGCCCCTATCCCAACATGCCTAGCAGTAGTTACCCAGATCTCGTTTGCCACTTCCAGCATCGAGATTGCTCACACTGGCTCAGGCAAAGTATTTTCTTCTTCTTGTGATATTTACTCTAATGTTTTGCATTCAGATAGCTAAATTCTGTTAGTTTAGTGTAGGATGAAACCGTTTGTTGTTTTCCTCAGCCTAACTTATTCCCTTGAAGCCGTTTGTTGTTTTCCTCAGCCTAACTTATTACCTCGAAGCCGTTTGTTGTTTTCCTCGGCCTAACTTATTCCCTTGAAACCGTTTGACTTGGAGGGTCCCTGTTCCCCTTCTCTAAGCCTGTCTTTGTTTAAGGGCCTTTTCTCTTCATTTCCCTTTTCTTTTCCTTATAGGAGCAGCCGTCAAGTTAGAGGCTCTCCTGGGTTGGGGGAGTCACCGTTTAACTTAGAGGCTCTTCCCCTTCCCTCCTTTCTTTTTCCTGTTAAAAACAAAAGTTTAATGTTCTTTTTAGTGTTGTTGTTGTTGCTGTTGTTGGTGTTTCTCTTTGGAACTGTTGTAGTTACTTCTAGCATGTCCAAAGATCCTAAAGAGTCAAAACGTTTGGATTTTAAAAAGTGCGACTCGTGCTGCCAGAAGATGTCCCTTACAGATGGGCACATGAGCTGTATCTATTGCTTAAGGGCTGTACACCTGCAGGACTCATGTTCTATATGTCATGCATTTAGTTCTCGGGTCCTGCAGGAGAGAAAAAATAAGTTGATTCTGCGAGGCTCACTAAAGAGCCCCTTTGATGTTACTATTGAGGGTTCTCAGCCAGTAAAAAAACAGGAGAAGTCCCCTAAGCCATCATCTTAATCAGCTCCGATGTCAGAGCCATCTAAATCTAAGGATAAACCTGTAAGTTTGTCAGATCTAAGTGTTGGTTCTGACAAAGCTCTTTCTCCAGCGGCTCCATCAGTGGTATCGGAGCCAGTCAGAACTCACAAGAGAACCAAGTCTCTCTCTCTCTCTCTCTCTCTCTGGAGCCATTGTGGTCTGTTCCACAGTCCCCGCTGTTACAATCTGTGGCAGGCAGTCATCAGTCTTTCTCTCATTTCTCTCAATCATCCAGGCTTTTGGATCATGATATGGAGCACGTGGTGAAGAGGCTTCTCAAGACACAGGCATTACCTAAATTACTATCAAGCCCAGCCCACAAGCAATTGGCACCAACAGCCCAACCCGCACTGTTATCAATTCCTCCTCCAACTCCTTTGAGTTCGGAGCCAGAGTGCATGAAAGTCATTGTGGTGGAACTATCAGCTCTGATTGCCACTGGTCTATCAGTTCCGATTACCACTCCGATATCATCATTGGCTCGGTCTATCGAGGGACTTGGGGGATGATGCTCTCTCTTTGGCTCCGAGAGAGGAGTAGCATCGAACCATTGTCTGACCCCACTCTCCCTCTCGGGGCTTTGGTGCAGATGAGCTCAGCTCCTACATCGGCCTCAGAGCCATCGCCCTCAGTTCGGAGCTGGGGACTCTTTTGGGCTGGGAGGTAATGAGGCTGAATGAGACTGCTCCACCCTCACCTCCATTGGCTCCAACTCTTTCAGTGCCTGAGTCTGCCTCTGATCCTCCTCCTTCAAAGTGTAGGGAACCCATGCTCCAGGATGTCCCATTGGGTGATCCCACCTCTTCTGAAACCTCCCCTAAGCACCCCTCAGAGGAGGTCCCTTGGAAGAGAAAATGCAAGAGGAAGTATTTGGACTCCCCTGAGTCTCTCACTAGAGACACAGACTTGGAGGACTCAGAAGGGTCCCCATGGTTCTCCTCTGAGGCCATCTCTTTTTCAGACATCCTGGAAATCCTTAGACAGAGGGGTGGCTGGAACTCCCTTGCCCCTTCCGAGAACACGTCTATGTACCTGGATGCATTTAGTTCTGACCCTCCACCTCTTGGGTGTCTCCACCTTTTGGCCCTCTACTGGCTTTAATGAGACTATGGAACCAGTTCTGAGGAGGCCCATTAAATTCATAACTGCTCCAGAGGATAGGTCCTTTCTATCAAAGGGTGTGCCTGTTGATGTGATGGCAATGGTGGCAGCTGCCAAGAAAGAATTAGCGGAGACTTCTTCTTCTGTCCATCTGCTGAACAAAGAGTCTCGTATGATGGACAGGTATGGGAAGGATATGTTTGCTTTAGCAGCCTTTACTCTCAGGTTGCTGAATTATTTTTCCCACTTTACACGCCTTCAAAGGGATCTCCTAAAGGAACTAAAAGATACTCTACAGGATCCTACAGCTGAAGGAGTTGCAAGCAAGGTGGCTTCACAGCTTGTGACCTTGACATCTATAGTTAACACCTCCATTCAGCTGATCTCTTACGCAGCCAATGGAGTGAGCAGGGCAGCAGGCACAGGAGTTGCTTTGCATAAACACTCCTGGATGCGCCTTTGTCAATTTGCAGAGCCCTTCAAGTCCTCCTTTGCCAAAACCCCCTTTGACGGCTCATCTCTGTTCGGGCCTCAGGTAAAAGAGACTCTTACCAGGTGTGAATGGGATGGCAAACTCTCTCTGCTGTGGGAGTACATTTTTACACTCCCTCTAAACTTTACCGCAAGGGTCAGAAGAGCAGGATAATGTGGTTTGAAAAATCCCAGGGAGTTTCGCCTGACACACATGGAGACTTTTTCCCCAGGGACAGAGGGTGAAATAACAATGGGAGACACCAATCCCGCAGCAGGGGGGGGGGGTCCACATAATCAGGCTGACAGAGATACCTTCTCTGGCAAGCCTTTCCAGCACTTCTGAAAGGAGGCCTGACTGTCTGCTTCTGGAGACAGTCGGGGGCAGATTATCCCAGTACCCAAAAGCCTGGCAAACAATCACAGAAGATACATGGTTTCTGTCAATAATATCCAGGGATTACAAAACTCCCTTCTCCCAACCTCCCCCTCCAACAAATCAGCACTCAATCCCAGATGTTCCACCCAGTCTTCAGGATCAAGCAAACCTAGAAGTTCAAAGGTTGCTAGAAAAAAGAGCCACCCAAGAAGTCCTCGCAGACCAAATCGAATCCGGCACTTACTCAAGGTTCTTTTTAGTTCTGAAAAAGACAGGAGACTGGAGACCCATTTTGGATCTCAGCAAACTCAACAGATCAGTCAAGAAAATAAAGTTCCAGATGATAACATTGCAGTCCAGTCTTCCCTTTTTGGGTCAGGACAATTAGATGCGCTCCATCGATCTCCAGGATGTGTACTACCATATAAATATGGACAGGCAGCCCAGGAGGTACTTACTCTTCCAGCTGGGAGCCAGTCATTACCAGTTCAGAGCTCTTCCATTTGGTCTCACCTCAGCCCTCAGGGTGTTCACCAAATGTATGGCAGTAGTCATGGCTCATTTGAGGTGTCTAAGATTCCTGGTGTTTCCATATCTAGATGACTGGCTCCTCACTGCCACCACCAAGCATCAATTGATCGAGGCACGGGACTCCACTATTCACACCTGTACACAACTAGGCATCACTATAAACTATGAAATGCCTGCATTGTTGCCTTGTCAGTATATTACATTTATATGGGCAGATTTAGACACAAGGGTGATGATAGCAAAACTGCCTCATGAAAGAGTGTTAACCATTCATTGTCAAGTTTTATTCCTCATAAAAAGAAAGAGAATCCAGGCAAGATTCATCCTCAAGGTCTTGGGTTTGATGGCTGCAGCAATTACCTTGGGGCCTATGGTGCACTTCCACATGAGAATTCTGCAGTGGCTCTTGTCGGCTCAGTGGTCATTCCAGGATTTACCAATGTCACATCAGATTTGGATCATGGAGTCATGCAAGAAAAATTTAGCATGGTGGCTTCACTCCCCTTTGGTATCAATGGGCAGACTGTTTCTAACCCCCCAACTCATAGCCACTGTGACCACGGACACTTCCCAGATATGGTGGGGGGCATTATCTGGGACAGACTGTTCAAGGGACTTGGCCAGAACATGAGTACCACTTGCACATCAATGTCCTAGAGATGAGAGCTGTGTTCCTGGCATTGCAAGCACTTCAAGACTTTCTACCTATGGGGACTATAGCAATTCAGACAGACAAGGTGTCGGTAGTATGGTGCATCAACAAACAGGGTGGAACCAAGTCTTATCCCTTGTGCCGAGAGGCTCTACGAGTATGGCAATGGGTGATGTCTTCCCAATGCTTTCTGGTCGCAATGCATGTTCCAGGGAAATCCGATGTGATAGCAGGCAAGCTCAGCAGGGCTATTCTGATGCCTCATGAGTGGTCCCTGAAATAGAAGTTGCAGAGCTGATTTTTTGCAAATGGAGCTAGCAATGCTGCTATCTTTTCACCACTCCCCTCAACAGCAAATGCAGCAGCTACTTTACCCTAGTCCCACCACCAGGACAGTCAACTAGGGATGCACTGGCTCTCGATTGGCCCCGGGGACGGCTTTATGCCTTCCCACCATTCCCCCTGATCCCCAAGGTTCTTCAGAAAGCACAGTCACTGGGTTGCAAGTTAATCTTCATTGCTCCTTACTGGCCTCGACAAATTTGGTTCCCATTCCTCTGGCCTCATCTACAAGGGGAGCCTTGGATACTGGACCCAGTTCCAGATCTCCTGATGTATCAGTTGGGCACTCTCCACCCTTCTGTCTATAATCTTAAGCTGACAGCTTGGTTTCTCCACTTACGGTCTTAGCCAGGCTCCCAGATGTTTCCCCGGCAGTTAAACACATTTTGATTTTATCCCATAAGCCCACTACAAGAAAACTTTATGCTAGTAAATGGAAGAGGTTCTCTTGTTGGGCAAAAAAGAACAACATTGATCCTTTTACTGCCCCCTTTTCTAAGATTCTGAATTTCCTTGCAGAAACATTTGAACGAAGAGCAGCGGCAGCTATTATCCGAGTCCAGCTAGCTGCCATTTCTAATTTCATGCAGGAGGAACGGGATCTAACATCATGTCCCACAGGCTATGTAAATCATTCCTAAGAAGTACTACCCTCTTAAGACCTCCAATAAGAGAACCTCTCCCCCCTGGGATTTAAATCTAGTTTTAGAGACTCTCATTCTTCCCCCCTTTGAGCCAGCTGATTCTTGTCCTCTGACATTTTTGACATGGAAGACCTTTTTGTTAACTTCCATTACTTCAGCTATGAGGGTTTCAGAGTTGCAGGTCTTATCTACTCATCCCCCGTACTTGGTTTTCCACAAAGACAGAGTTTCTCTCAGAACCAATCTCTCCTTCTTACCCAAGGTGTGTTCAGAGCACAATTTAAATCAATCCATAGATCTTCCTGTATTCTTCCCCAGTTATGGCAACAAGGTAGAGTATAAGCTCCATCAATTGGACGTTCATAGACAGTTAAGTTTTTATTTACACAGGACTAAGGATTTCAGAAAATCTGACCAATTGTTTATATCCTTTGCAGACAACAAGAAAGGTTGACCAGTCTCTAAAGTGACCTTATCAAAGTGGCTTTCAGACACTATCATCCATGTCTACGCTTTGCGGAACAGAGAACTTCCAGGAAAAATTAAAGGACACTCAACTAGGGCCTTGGCTACTTCTATTGCTTTTCAAGCCAAACTGCCTTTAGATTCAATCTGTGTGGCAGCTACACGGGCTAATCCTCATACTTTTATCTCTCATTGCAAAGTAGATGTGGCCTCCCAGAACAGGGCATCCTTTGGTTCCACGGTCCTGAAGAGTCTTTTCCAGTGAGCCACCCAAGATATAGGTGCTGGGGATGCTGTCCCAACCAGCAAGAATGGAAGCGACATGGGACAACATAACATAAAGAAGTTATGTACTCACCATAACGTTCCATGTTTGTTGTCCTTCATCTCGCCTTCTTTTTTGCGCCCCACCCTCCTTCCCCCTCCTGGAGGATCGAGAGGAGTTTTTCTTCCCTTTTGTTTGGCTACACTGGCTGAGTTCCCTTTTGCTAACCAGTTGGTTAGACCTCATCTTTCCTTCCTTTCTCTTTGCTGATGTTTACACACTCATATGCAGGTTCCATTCTCATAAGTAAATTTAGTAAAATTTGGACCTATTTAGTCTGGTAGGTTATCATAAACGAGATCTGGGTAACTACTGATATGCATGTTGGGATAGGTGCTAGCCTTGAGCCAAGAAAATGTTCTCGAGCTATACATTATGGACAAGTCAGAGCCAAAGATTGGCTCCGAACCCAACCAGCAAGAAGAAAAGCGAGATGAAGGACAACAAACATGGAATGTCATGGTGAGTACATAACTTCTTTTTTTTCTCAATAACAGGCAGAGAGGTTAACACCTTTGTCTTGAGACTGTATCATCAGTCTCTCAATGACAGGTGAGGAGTGTAACAGCTGTCTCTCAGTGACCAATGGAGAGTCTAACATCTGCATCTGAATGACAGGGTGATAACATAAAGCCTGCCTTTTTCTTCCTCCGTGAAGTTGTGAGATTGGACAACCTAAGAGATAGTCTCATGTGAACAATAACATATCACTCATATGTGTCTCAAACAACACTAGTGAAAGGAACTGAATATTTAAGTCAAAAAGTTCCAGCAAGTGTGATGCATGTTTGCTTGATCTCTGCAGTCGAATGTGAGGCACATGTTAATGGCTTCATAGGCCTTGGCTGTCTCTCATCTGGACTTAACAGTGTTGTTTCTGTGGGATTCTTAAACATCTTAGCTCAACAGGATGCAGAACATGCAGAACTCTGCACTGAGGTTTTTCAATGGGCACTGTTCCCTGTTGTATTTCTGTTATTCAATAAAGGCACATTCTAAACAGGCCCCAAATGGGTTTGTATGACAGTCCTTTGCAAAGGTGAAGGGGGCTGTGTGATTCGTATAACAGCAGATGGTTACGACTGTTGTGTGACTGACAAATTATCTATCTGTTGACTCAGTTGCTGAACTAAAATGGTTAAATTACCCACAGTTTGGCTCAATTCAGCAAATTTAGATGCAGTAGAAACTGAAACAACCTCCACATTAGTATTTCCTGCCGACATAAAACCGACTAATAAACCCTAAAAAACAACAGCAACAAACACAAAGTAAATTCAGCAATTGAGTCAATGGACAGATAATTTATCAGTCATGCAACAGTCACAACTATCTGCTGTTATAGGAAACACACAGCGCCCTTCACTTTTACCAAGGACTCTCACAGGATGCATCTTATCAATCAGACTGCAATGTATAGCTTTGATCTTTACCCATATAAGATATAGTAGAAACTGCTAATTGCTTGCCCTTCCAATATGGGGAAGTTAACTTAATTGAGTGAAGTTTCTCATCATGCAACTAGAGTTTGTGAAAATAAAACACACGTCAGCTATGTGAATGTGTTAAAGACCTGTATCGCTCACTTCTAGCAACATGTCTTATGAAAAGTCCAACTATGGGGGCATGTTAAACAGTAAAGTGTCTTAGGCAAAAAAACAAAATTCAACACATAAAAGGATGTATATTTCATGAATATGAACTGAAGTCCTAATCTTATATAACAGACGTGTGGAAACATTCACCTTAATAAAGTAGTCAGCAATTAAGAGCAAGTATCAGTTAAAAGTCTAATTTATGGAGTCAGAGTGGCACTAGTCATCTTATATCATAATTTGAGTAGTGTATGTTGGTTAGAAAATTACTGCAAAATGATTCTATGCTCTGCATGTGTGAAACAGTGAAGACTTACTGAGGAAACTTAACAAAAACAAATCTTATGTATTGCTTCTTAGCCACATCCTATAAAACTAAGAAGGCTTGTTGTGTTGTATATATAAAATCCCATATGATACATAACAGCACAATTCAAGTGTTCCAGTTAAAACAAATTAATGTACTACACTTTTATGCAGACCTTTCTTCTTCTCCTGTTACAAAACCTTAAACAATCAGGCGCTCCAATGGTTTGATTCTTGCCTACAAGGCAGGCAACAGGCAGTCCTGTGGTGGGGTAAGCTATCTTTGTGCTTCCCCATCAAGCTAGGTGTCCCCCAGGGCTCAATACTATGTCCCCTTCTCTTCTCCATCTTTATAAATGACCTTCACACAGTCATCCCAGAGGCTATCTGCATTCAATATGCAGATGACTCCACCTTGATTTGTTCTGCCACCTCCCCAGCAAATCTTTCCACATTAACCCGAAACACCTTCAACTCAGTGGAAAAATGGCTATCAAACCAACATCTACTCCTAAACCTCAACAAAACTCAGCTGCTTCTCTTCTCCCCAGTGCGCAGCACCACCCCACCACTCTTCAACATAACAGATGATAATGAGACCATCATTTCCCCAGAAACCCAGAAATCCAAACTAAACTTCTGGATGTCACAATCAATAACAACCTCAGGTTTGATGTGCACATCAATCAAACTATAAAAACTATCAATAAAAAACTCATCACTCTTTATAGGATCAAATCATTCCTCACCCCACCCCCCATCTACTATCTACCCTTCTTTATGCCTCTCCTCTTTTCTCCAGCCTGAACAAAACTGATCTTAATAAATTATCATCATGTTACAACCATATTGCTAGATTTGCTACTGGCACACCCTACCAAACCCACCACTGTCATAACCTAAATCTCCTAGTCTGGCTGGAACTACTTCATCTTCTACAGCTCAACCAGCTCATAGAAACCCACAAAGTCCTCTACCAGCCAGAAAATACCCCTGCCCTAAAAAACATGATCTGCCCCTACAGTATCAATCGCCCACTCCGCTCATCTACCAAACACCTAGTCCAAATCCAACCACTCTGCTGGTGACTCACTCATTGCCAACTCTGTTGGAAAGACATGGAACTCACTACCAGCTGACCTGACTCTAGAGCCTTCACTAACCGTATTCAAAAACAAACTTAAGAATTACCTCAAATCACACAGGATATGTCCCAGTAGTAACCCTGACTAGTGCCCTGTCCATTTCACATGTCCCTACTCTACAAATGTCTTTTTCTTTGGCCACCCCTCTCCATATCAGGAAGGGTAAACTGTATAGACTGCTACTCAATGTAGTTTTAATCCCGAAGGTAAGATGTTCTTACTACCTGCATATACATGTATACTCATATTGCTTATGTCTGTAATCTGTGTGTAATTGCTATTCACTAAAAGTTCTAAAATTGTAATGTGTACATGCACCTTGGAGCTTTTCTCCCCAGGCCTCTGCTGAAAATGGATATTCATCCAGTTGGACCATCCCAGTTAACAAATGTAAAATAAAAATAAATAAATAAGATGTAGAACTCTGGATTAAACATTTGTAATGCACAGTTAAAGTATACGGCTGCAGACATCATGTCTTGCACTTTGTTTTTTTTTTTTTATTAGAATGTCAGAAAGAAATACATATTTGTCTTCTCTTTCTGCATTTTTGAATATGAATAGTCATTTTAAAAAAAGACATGAAACACATAAATTAACATAAAAGGGACAAATTATACAAAGAGTGGATGTGTGCAAATGATTTACATGCCTGGTATGATTGTCTCCCGTTGATGCAGCTGGTAGCACAGTGTGACTGAAAACACATTAGCACTTCAGATGGTGAAAATTCACAGCTTTAGTCATAGGCTAATTAGTAAACTCACCTGTAGTAGGAGCAAGTCCCATGATTAAAGAGGAGAATCTATAGTTATGGCCAGGAATTAGGTGATAAAAACTGATCATCACAAGGAAAGCACATGCCTCAGAGGGTGCATGTGTACTTAATGCCAGAAGATGGGGAAAGGTGCCATGCTACTTTAATGGGGCCACTGTAAAAGTAAGAGCTGTGTGTTTGTTTGTTTGTTTGTTTGTTTGTTTGTTTGTTTGTTTGTTTGTTTGCTTAACAGAAAAACGTGGAAATGGCACTATAGAACAGAAGGAAAAGTTGCAGCAAGCAGAGAATAATACACAAGGGAAACAGGAAAGGTAAGGACAGGCATGGGGAGGGATAGAAAGTATAACTTTTTTTGTGACAAGTCTCAATTTTCTTTCTTTTTTGAGAAGGGAAGCTGAGGAAGGATGTAAGAAAAGGTAAAGGTATGGTAAGGAGCTAGGGGTCATTAGTAGGAAAAATACACAAACATAGAATATAAATAAAAAACAGGGAAGATGCTGACACAGTGAGGTAAGGGGAAAGCATCTGATTCAGAGACATATAAACAAAGGGAACACACCGGTGACAGGGAGGACTGGACAAAAATAGGGGAGAGCAATGAAATACAAGCGAGTTGAAACACCAGGATAGGGGATGCGATGGCTATGGTTTTCCATATTGCCCTGCTTGAAAGTGATCAACTCTAACACTGCAAAAGGAGCCCCTACAGGTGACTGATGTGGGCTCCTAGACACCGGTCAAATATGTTCCCACCTCCACCACCATGTCCCTGCATGTCATAAAATCTCCATCTCTGGCAGTGTCACTGGAGGGAATGATAGTACTTCCAGCTGGTGATCCACCACTAGGGACAGGAGAGGTGGCCATCTCAGTGTTCCCTGCTGCAGCTACCAGGGAGTCAACCCAAGATGTAGACTGAGGAGATGTAAGGGATGGCTGCACCTGCTGGGGACTGTTGAGTTTGGCTGTGCCACTCCTGTAAAGAATTGGAAAATAAATGGAAAGAAATAATTAAAAAAAAAAGGATAGTAACAAATGAAGGGAGAAAAGAGACAGAAAAAAAACATGTGTGTGACATCAATATAATTAATGTAAGTACTGATGTATAAAGCTACAATTTTGTAAGTACTAATGTATAAAGCTACAGTTTGTATGATTGCATGATATAAAATATTGCTATGCTATGATGCGCTATATTACCAAGGAAGACACAGGTAGACCCCCTGATGTATAGCTGTGCTATGAAAGTTATGTGTAGGATTAATCATCTACCTTTAAATTGTTGGGTCAGAGCCATGGCTAGTGATTCTGCTGCTTGTGCCATTCCCTAATCTGGTGCTTCCCCCACTTTAAGTTAAGGAACAAAAACAAGGCAAAATGTTCTTCTCAAGGCTGAAAACAAAAAAGTCTCTTCCATGATATAACTGCCTACAAATGCTCCTAGCCTGTTACAAAAGTTACTAGCACACACCGACACATAAATGAGTGAAGGTCTCTTCTGCACTTGCACCCCATTGGTACCTGTCCATTTGAACTTAAAAGCTTGCACCTGGGCTAGCCATCCCTTTGTTCTGGTACAATAGAAAACCATTCTCTTGTACGACATCTAGAGCTGTAAAATAAAGCATGTCTTTCAGTAACATGCTTATAGTCCATACTGTACTATGCAGACAGCTACACAAGTCTCTGTAAACTGGACAGGTACTTACATACATTCCTGGTGTCCTTACTCTGTCCTCTTCTTCCACTAGTGAAGAAAGTGAGTCACTATGGGGTGTCCGCAGTGCTCCACACAGCAGGTTATTTCAGTGGCATCAGGTACTGCTAGGGCAAGACTGTCCCAAGCAGCCTCTACTTTACACTGGTGACTTTAAGGGAGCCTTCAAGCAGAGTATCCTTGGGATCCTTCTGCAGGAAACATAGGAAGATCTTTGACTCTTTGCTGCACCACTGGGAACCCTGCCACTCTCAGTTCCATTACAATTTATGGCCGTTCAGGAGGGATCATTCCAGATAATTATTGCCAGTCTCTTGCACCATGCCTGTTGAATGTTTTTTCTTTTTGGCACAAGTCTTAAAACAAACGGTATCTTAGCACCAATGTGTACATAGGTGTCCTTACTGTAGAACAGAACAGGGTGGCATAAAGGTATGCAAAATGGCACTGATTATGTGTGCTGTGTGTGTGACAACTAACTAAGAGAGTAAATTTTTCTCTTCAATGCTTCTATTTGCTACAGAAGTGACATATGTGGCAAGAAATTCCTGTTGAAGTCATTTACCTGCCCAAGCAAGCTCAACACATTGCACAGGTGCTCATGTAAGTGCGATGGATACAGTCTCCTAGCATGCCTAGGTCTACAGGTGAGACACCGAAAAGGAACATTTAAGCAGCATTCATAAGCTAGTTCCTCGTTAGCATAAGTATGGCGCTTATAGGTTTAAATTTATGCAACATAAGCATGTCTATGACTGACAGCCTAATTGTGCTACGGAAGATTAGCGACATACAGTCAGATGATTTCACGTCCAGGTGCACCACCAACTGCAGTTATCAGTAGCTACATTTATTCTTTGCAAGGTACATTTGAACTTGATATATAGCTGATCTGCTTTTGGCACGTATTGCTTTGTAAAACAGCTTAGGTAATGAATTGTGCTAAAAGTGTGTGGCAACACTTGTAAGTTACAGCTGTATGCAAGTATGGTCATGTCCAGTGTGTCATTCAGGTCATCATAAAGAGCAGAGTGCACACGGGTCTTAATTAGATGAACTACCATCCTGCATTTATACTTTTTTGTATGTTCTACTGGCAGTGTGTGAGGAACATTTTTGTGGGGGAGAGACACTTTACAAAAATTAAAAATGCAGTATATAGCATCATTATGTAACATAAGCTAGGGGGCAGATGATCAATACAAAAAAAGAAGATATTTTAAGAGAAATACAGGCAATGGCACCCTAATATGGAAAATTTCACTATAGAAAAAAAAATAAGAAAACAAAGGGGGAAAGAATACAAAAGATTAATAATGGAGAAGTTAAAGAAAGATAAACTGAAATCGTGGAGTAACTGTGAAGTTAAAGAAAGATAAACTGAAATTGTGGAGTAACTGTGAAGTTAAAGAAAGATAAACTGAAATCGTGGAGTAACTGTGAAGTTAAAGAAAGATAAACTGAAATCGTGGAGTAACTGTGAAGTTAAAGAAAGATAAACTGAAATTGTGGAGTAACTGTGAAGTTAAAGATAGATAAACTGAAATCGTGGAGTAACTGTGAAGTTAAAGAAAGATAAACTGAAATCGTGGAGTAACTGTGAAGTTAAAGAAAGATAAACTGAAATCGTGGAGTAACTGTGAAGTTAAAGAAAGATAAACTGAAATCGTGGAGTAACTGTGAAGTTAAAGAAAGATAAACTGAAATCGTGGAGTAACTGTGAAGTTAAAGAAAGATAAACTGAAATCGTGGAGTAACTGTGAAGTTAAAGAAAGATAAACTGAAATCGTGGAGTAACTGTGAAGTTAAAGAAAGATAAACTGAAATCGTGGAGTAACTGTGAAGTTAAAGAAAGATAAACTGAAATCGTGGAGTAACTGTGAAGTGAAGGATTTAGTGCAGGAAATCCAACTCAGGTAATGTCATAACATGATGGAACAATGTGTCTCAAATTAAGGAGAAACAGGTGGAACAGGAAGTATGTGATCAGTAACCCCATGACGATGCTCTAGAGCCATCAGTAGGAAACCAGTACAAAAGTTCATTTGGAATTGCACAGCCTGGGAAGGAGCAGGAAACGGTGGTAACGTTGATGCAGGCAGCAGTGTATTGTGATAGGTCAGTGAGTTCCCATATGAAGAAACAAAGGAGGATGATGCAACTGAAGAGAATATGTCACAGGAAGACGTTCTGGAACATTCTGTAGAATGCCTGCAGGAAAGAGAACAAGGAGTGTGCCCTCAATTTAGAAGAAAATTATCTAAGGGTAGAGTTGCTTGATTTAGTAGAGATGGATAGACATATTAAGATCGATGAAATAAATAGGTTACAGGAAGTAAATAACACTCAAAATGGTAGAAGTCTGATAAAAGAGATTAAAATAGTAATCAAGACTATTAACAGAAATTCATGTGATATAACAGAAGCAATTAAAATTTATTACTATGCAGTCTTACCACAAAAATACACAGCAATAAGGAAAGGAAGGGAAGAAATAAAATGCCATCATAGATGTACCGACTAGAGAAAACGGTAAAGCAATTAATACAAGAAGTGTCACTGTTAGGAGAATATAGAAGAGGGAACAGATGAGCAAAAATACCTAGAAAGATAGGGAAGAAAAAAGCAACACATAGTACCATAACAGACCAGGATCAATGATATGCTATTGCAAATAATAAACTAAAGATATCAGAACTGGCAAATAATAAAGTAAAGATATCAGCACTGGCAAATAATAAAGTAAAGATATCAGCACTGGCAAATAATAAAGTAAAGATATCAGCACTGGCAAATAATAAAGTAAAGATATCAGCACTGGCAAATAATAAAGTAAAGATATCAGCACTGGCAGATAATAAAGTAAAGATATCAGAACTGGCAAATAATAAAGTAAAGATATCAGCACTGGCAAATAATAAAGTAAAGATATCAGCACTGGCAAATAATAAACTAAAGATATCAGCACTGGCAGATAATAAAGTAAAGATATCAGAACTGGCAGATAATAAAGTAAAGATATCAGCACTGGCAAATAATAAAGTAAAGATATCAGCACTGGCAAATAATAAAGTAAAGATATCAGCACTGGCAAATAATAAAGTAAAGATATCAGTACTGGCAAATAATAAAGTAAAGATATCAGCACTGGCAAATAATAAAGTAAAGATATCAGCACTGGCAAATAATAAACTAAAGATATCAGCACTGGCAAATAATAAACTAAAGATATCAGCACTGGCAGATAATAAACTAAAGATATCAGAACTGGCAAATAATAAAGTAAAGATATCAGCACTGGCAAATAATAAAGTAAAGATATCAGCACTGGCAGATAATAAAGTAAAGATATCAGCACTGGCAGATAATAAAGTAAAGATATCAGCACTGGCAGATAATAAAGTAAAGATATCAGCACTGGCAAATAATAAAGTAAAGATATCAGCACTGGCAAATAATAAAGTAAAGATATCAGCACTGGCAAATAATAAAGTAAAGATATCAGCACTGGCAGATAATAAAGTAAAGATATCAGAACTGGCAAATAATAAAGTAAAGATATCAGCACTGGCAAATAATAAAGTAAAGATATCAGCACTGGCAAATAATAAAGTAAAGATATCAGCACTGGCAAATAATAAAGTAAAGATATCAGCACTGGCAGATAATAAAGTAAAGATATCAGCACTGGCAGATAATAAAGTAAAGATATCAGCACTGGCAAATAATAAAGTAAAGATATCAGCACTGGCAAATAATAAAGTAAAGATATCAGCACTGGCAAATAATAAAGTAAAGATATCAGAACTGGCAAATAATAAAGTAAAGATATCAGTACTGGCAAATAATAAAGTAAAGATATCAGCACTGGCAAATAATAAAGTAAAGATATCAGTACTGGCAAATAATAAAGTAAAGATATCAGCACTGGCAAATAATAAAGTAAAGATATCAGCACTGGCAAATAATAAAGTAAAGATATCAGCACTGGCAAATAATAAAGTAAAGATATCAGCACTGGCAAATAATAAAGTAAAGATATCAGAACTGGCAGAAAAACTAACAGGAAAAGTACAAACGCAATTCATTGATAACCCAAAACGTTTTATACAGACTGCGAAACAAACAAAAGGAAGAGAAACCCCACAAAAAGGAGAAATAGACACATTTTGGAGAAATATTTATAAACACCATGTGGAACATAACAAAGATGCCGACTGGATAGAAACAATAAAAGAAACAGTAAGGAGTTTAAATGTACAGGATACAGAATGGAGGTAACAGCCTGAGAAAATGAAACTAAATTCATAAAAAGTTCCTAAGTGGAAGCCCCCCTGCCCAGATGCAGTACCCAACTTATTAACTTCTTTACACAAAGATTTAGCCTTGAGTAGGAGCTACTTATATGCACATCCTGAACAGATACCAACTGGTTAACAGGAAAAACAATAGTCATCCTTAAGGGTGAACTTGTAAGCTATCCTAAAAACTATAGACCAATAACTTGCCTTCTGATGATGCACAAACTATATATTCAAACTGATGCAGACAGAAGTTATAATTATTTAAAAGAAAACAAAACTTAATCATGGCAATAGAACAGAGGGGTAACTAAAGAAATTCATATCATAGGATCATAGGAGGTTACTAGGCTAATGGCCCTGGGGCCCTTACAAGTCTAGCCAAGAGTTTATTCCCAAAAAAGAACCACAGTCAGCACCTGTCGCCCCTGTCAATGTGGGACAAAGGTGGCCCCCCTGTGAAAACTTTGTGGTTTCCCATCCACTCATCAAGGTTGCATTTGAAGATGGCCAGTGAGGTACTCTGTTTGACATGTATGAGAAGTCTATTCTAGAGACAGGGCAGCCTCTGGGAAACAATCCTGTCTCTCCAGCAGGTTTTGTTAACATCGCATATTAGATTTAGGCCTATTGAGCGGGTAATGTGAAAGGAGTTAGATTTATGATATGGAGCATCTCTAGTAGGGCAGGGTACAATATTGCCTTGTAGGTGAGACACAGATCAACTTGGAGCAATCGGTATGTTACTTTGTAGAGTGATAGTGATTTAAGCCTGTCCACACAGGATAGGTGTTGGAGGCCATGGATTCTCTTTGTGAGGTATTTCTGTGACCTTTTCCATTGGTGCAGGTGTCTGGACAGGTACATACCAAATGGGGCATTATACTCCATCATAGGTCTAATAAGGGAGGAGTACAGAGAGGTAATAACCTCCTTTTTCTGGATGCAATCCTTTTACTAATATGATGAACCAAGTAAAAGGCTTTTCTGACCACCGCTGCCACATGATGGTCGAATGTGAGATTGTTGTCAACCTGAGTACCCAGGTCTCTCACCACAGGTTATGTGCTTAGGGGGTTGCTATGGATGTGGTAATCAGTAGGGGCTGTGTTTTTGCCAAATGGTATGATAATACATTTTTTGAATTTAACTTAAGGCCATGACTTTGACACCAGTTATTTGTAGCTGTGAGACCCTCTTGCAGTGTGTTAACATCAATTTGGAAGTCAATTACAGCACCCAGCTTACAGTCATCCACAATCTTGGTCAACCACATGCCCTTTGTCTTTGCATGGACCTCTGAGAAGTATATGCCAAACAGTAGGGATCTCAGGACAGATCCCTGGAGAACACAACTAGTGAAAGGTCTGCTGTCAGAGGTGGCAGCACCTATTTTGACCTTGTGGGTCCTATCTGTGATCCAGTTGGGCACCCATCTGACCAGACAGGGATTAACACCAAGTTGTGTTAGCTTCTTGATGATGCCTGAGTGAGGGATCATATCAAATGCCTTGGCCAGGTCAAGGTAAGCTGTATGTACTGACTTTCCCTCATCCAGGGCCTGGTGACAGTCTCAAAGAAGTCAACTAGGTTCAGTAGGCAAGATCTGCCCCTGACGAATCCAAAGTGGGTGGGGTTGAGTGTTTGGAGATTGCCTATGTTCTTGTTTATGAGATCTATAATAATATGCTCCATGGCTTTACAGATCAGACTTGTCAAGCTGATGGGGTGATAGTTTCCCAGGTCAGTAGAGGCACCACCTTTGTGCAAAGGGATGGCAATGGTGGTTCTCCACTCTGCTGGAATGAACCCTGCACCTAGGCTGTGGTTGAATAGGGTGCTCAATGGCAAAGCTAGTTCTTGCTGGAGATGGTGCAGAATATAGCCTGGGATACTATCAGGTCATATAGAACAAAGCATTTGTTGCTAAGTAAAGCCATAATGGAGAATTGTAAAAAGTGGAAGAATCTAAGTATGACATGGATAGATTACAAAAAGCCATTTAAATTTAACAGCATCCCACATTTATGGATAAATGAGTGCTTACAGATGTAAAAGATACATTTTGTATATATCAATTACATTACAGTGACCATGAATCAGTGGCAAATTTCTTTTCTATTAAGCCATGATAAAGGACAAATTATTATCCCCCATACCTCTCAGCTGTCCAGATCTGTGCAGAATGTCCAGATTTCTGCCTAATATTTTGGGTCTGTTCCTCATAACATTTGTGGTTTTCTGGCATGTCACTGCAGAATGAAATCAAGTAATGATATACATTTGAGTTTCAAGTTTTATACCTTTCCAACATGCATGCTAACACAAAACTTATTAATGTTCTAAGTTTATAAAAGCCATATTTAAAGTCTGTCCCTATTTTTGGGGGCTTTGTCTCCTCACTATTTTAGGCTTTGTCCCGATTTCCTGCACTAAGAGGCTGAGAGGTATGAGAAGGATAAAAATACAAAGGGGGGCGTATTCCAAGGTGATTCTTTGGACCACTATTGTTTGGTCTTGCCCTTAACCTATTAAGCTGTTTATTTAACAGACTGCATCTTCATTACAGTTTGGCTTCCAGCAAACAAACTTGCTTAAAGATTTCTCATCTACTTTTTGTGGATGACTTAAAACTGTATAGTTCATCAGGCTAGAAGTTGAAACCACAACTGCAAGTGGTTAAAACTTCCTCAGATGATAAGAGAATGACATTTGGTCTTGGTAAATGTGCAAAAGCAACATTTAAAACATGGAAAGTTGCTGTACCAAGAAAATATCAGTCTGGAACAGAAATGTGATATAAAGGAACTTGAACATGAAGGCACGTATAAATATTTGGGAATTGAACAAATGCAAATAAAGCTCAGTAAGGAATACTTCAGAAGACTAAAACTAATACTGAGAACAGCCTTGACATCTAGGAATAAAGTCCAAGCTATAAACCAAATTGCTCTTCTTATTTTAACTTACAGTTTTGGTGTGATTGACTGGCCCCAAAAGTTAATGGATGAGTTGGACAGAAAAACAAGAAAAATGCTTCACCTGCAATAATGTGGAAAATTGTTGCACTGGGAATTGTGCAAGCACTACAATGTGGAAGTAGCTGAGAAGCATTGGAAACATGAAATGCAAAGCATTATAGAGAATGATGAGGTCTACATCACATGGGATCACCCGTTACCAACAATTCAAAAAATAGATGCAAGAAAACCATATACAGTAGTCCATGAAAAAAAGACAAAAGTAGCACTGGTCATTGAAACTGCTACATCTAGCGAGTACGGTGTCTCATGTACAGAGAGATACAAAGTCCTAAAATATCAGGATTTGCAGGCAAAAACAAAGGCAGTGTGGAAGAAAGATACCCAAACAGTTTCAATAGCAGTAGGAGCAATGGGTCCCATAAAAAGAATTTACATGTAACTATATATGAACTGAAAAAAAGAGTCAATTCTGGGTGCTGGGAAGATTGAAATAATACTAATTTCATGAACTTTAAACATACCATAACATAGGAAGGGAATCAATTCCTGTCATGTTATTATAATCCCAAAAGACTTAGAAAAAACTAAAATGGGGAGATGACGTTAAGTCTTAGATTTATTTAGTTTAACTGCTTGTCATTCACTGCATTACAGTGTGATGGTTCAAACCAACAATTAAAAGAGCAATAGGGTGCACAAAATATCTGTGCATTGAGTGGACACAAGTTTGGAGTAGAAAACACAGGGCCAGATTCAGGAAGCCTCCGTGTAAGAGTTATAACTCTTACACGGAGGCTGCAGTTAAACTGTGTGATGTCAGCATGTCATGCATATGCATGAGGTGCATGAGGCATGCTGAATCACACCAGTAACTCTTACACGGTCCGTGTAAGAGAGTAGAAGCGTGTCTGTAGGCTAAGCTCTGCAAGTGGACACGCCGCCGGAAAACTAGAATGGCTGAAAGTAAACAGCCACGAGAAAGGCCATGAAAATGTGAATAAACACACTATACAACACATGTCCCGACTGGCCATCAGTGTATAAAGTGAAGAGATGTCATAAAAGTAAATGAAAACCTTTTTTTTTGTTAAACCCGTAAATGTTTGCTACTGTGTGCTGGTGTGCTACTAAGCGCAATCACATTTAGCAGTCAGGGAAAAGGATATAAGAACTAAATATGCAAAGTAAGCCAAGAAATAATAGCTTAGTGGTAGAGTACCCGCCCTATGAGTAGGCAGGCAGGGTTCGAGCCCCTACAACAACCTTTTGTTATTTTTGTAAATAAGCACTAAAAAGCCCCAGACAGTATTGTACAAATGTAAATGTATTCCCTTTTGTAAAATGGAATGAAACAGAGCATATATTTTGAAGTAACATAAGAATAAAAATAGTCAGAAATGTACTGATAGCTAAGCTGCCGTGAGACAGAGTGCCCGTGGCAGTAGTGTTTAAAAATCTGCAAACTGCGTGCCCGTTGCCAAGCAGCGGATAAACAGGCTGAAACTGTGTGCAATTAGCTGAACATGTGTGTCACTAGCCAATTAAGATTTATCCCAGCGCACACCGTTTGCGCGCCGCTCCCACAAGCTAACTGCCAGTGCGCATGCGTTACCTCCGTGCAAACGAGCGCAGAACAGGTTTAAAGTGCTTAAAAGTGCTTTTGGCATGTTTGATTGACAGGTCTTCAACTCATTTCTGTCAGGAAAAGCAAAAAGCAGTTGCCAGATTCGAACACAGGATACCATGCACTAGAGTCAAGGAACTAAACCACCAAGCCATGACAGCAATACCTTGAAAAGCAGAAATAGCATATATATGGGATAAAACCCAGAATGGAGCATGAGAAAGCATTTTCAGTGAAGTAGATACAATTCCAAAATGGCCAATCAGAGAAATGTGCGGGAAAAGCGGCATATATAAGCCCCATAGGCGGGAATACACAGCATAACTGATTGTAGAACAGACTTGCAGTCAGCATGAGTGGAGTAGGTGAGGGACGTTGCTTTCGAGCACAGCGTTGGGGCGTTGAGGAGTCCAGATACATGGTCTGGCTCCTTGTCCATAATCACGAGGCCCAACTCATGCAGGGCCAGGTCTCATGGGGAGTATATAGGGCTGAGGCGTGGGACCAGTTGGCTCGTGAGCTGACCAGTGCTACTGGCATTCCACGCACTGGTGAGCAGGTCCGTCACCACCATGCGGACCTGAAGAGACGCAAGCAGGACCAATTGAACCGTTGGATCCAGGAGGCCCGGCAAATGCCCAACGCCCACTACTGAGTAAGTCACATTTTACCCATGTATGTAAGGATTTCAACCAGCTGATACCATGGAGATGTGTAGTCCAATATTATTCCCTTTGTATTACAGCTGCAGGTGTCCGCTCTGCGAATGTCGAGATGCACGCCAGAAGGCTGGTGCGGCTGCGCCACCATGCAGGTTAGTAACCCCACCCAGTACTTGTAAATAAATATTATTATGTACCATGTATCAGAACAGTGCAGTGTATTGATTAAAAGTAATATAATGTGCAAGCAGGAATTGAACGTCTGCAGGTATGGCTGCAACAAGTTCATCAGTATGCAAGTGTAACTGGAAATATAATTGATAGGATTAAACAGTGATGTCCCATCATTAATTAAATATACTGTAACCTGCAGTATAGTCTCAAGAGTACAGCTTCAGAATCTGAGGTAGTCACATGTCAGATATATCCCCTGTTGAAATGCTGAATCATGACAGAAGTGAGGCTGTTGGAAAGTGTTTGAATCACCACAGGTCTAATATGTGAACAAAGCCTAGAAGTACCAACCTGAACTGTGAAGTTGCAGAATGTGTGAGAGTGACAGAAAGGCTCATGTATGAATAAAGAAAGTAGTAATAACCCCTGAATATATAAGCCTCAGTGTGTTTTTACAGAACTAAATGCATGTGGGAAGTACAAATTAACATCCCAAACTGATTTCAGTGTGTCTGAATCTGAATGTCTAGCTCAAAATCTGTATATGGTGATAACAGTAAACAATTTGCAGATAGAATGAATGATTATCTGACAGACTAAACAGCCATAGTTGTCCCCTGTCCTGTCATCAAAGTGTAGCAGGATGATGTATCTGATCAAATTCAAAATAAGTAGGATAGTGATGTATGTGTAACAGGTGTAGCATGACAGTCAAATAAAGATTATTTTGAAACATCAGCCTCAACTTAATTGTGTATCTATGATAAATGTGAATTAATGTTTAACATATGAATGTGTCATCACTTTCTATCCCCACCCAACCCTGTAATTCCATATAACAACATCCACTAAATAATGGTATGTGAACATTTCATTAATCATGGACATTTGTCCGTTCCAAACATATATGCATGTCTGTTCGTGCATGTGCCCTGTTTATACCTGCAAATTCGATGGCCTGTTGCCATTAATCAACCCTGCATGTCGTTTGACTGTGTTTTGCTGTTCAAATAATGCATGTGATATTGATATGCCCCTTGTTCAATGGTGTCCATATCTGGGTGTTTGTTTGATGGGAATACCAATGCATGCTGTTACAACTAATCTGAATGGAATAAAATGCCACTAACCCAAACTAACATAACTACTCACAAACCTAGAACGCTTGGGAAGGCAGGTCCCAGCGGACCCACCTCTCCCACCTCAGCTGGTGACTGCACCTGGCACTAGTGCCCAGGCCGGACCCCCCTCCGGTGGCCCTGTGCCACCTTCGGGTGGAAGCGCTGCAGGGGATGGGGCCCGTCCCCCTCTGCAAGTGTGGCCGGAGGGTTCGTCCACTCACCCTCCAGCGGTGTCCGGTCTGTGGTGCGTAGGGAGATCCAAGACACTGTTCTTGGACCCCTGCCCCAGCTCGAGGCTCGTGTGGCACAGCTAACAGCCCGGCCGTTGCCCGCCTACACAGCCCCAGCACAGCCCGTCCTGGGCTGTGAAGGAACAGTGGCAACTGCCTATGGGTGGGGATATCAGTTCCACTGTTGCCATCTGTGGGCTCGTGCATCTCAGATATCCCAACCTCCGTCCCCGTCAATTGTGTAACCCCAACGTGTGTCATACACCGTCCCTGTATGCGTCTTGTCTGTCTTGTCTGTTAACCTACCCAACCTACCTCCCCAGCTTTACCGACTTCCTTCACCTGTCATACCACTCTCACCTGTAAAAAAAAAAAAAAAGGGCACTCTGTCCCACAAAAATTACGCCCCATACATAGCTGTCCATGTCGCAGACATGTCCGCTGGACATCTAAACTGTTAATTACAATTGGCTGTACAACAAATATTAATGTTGTCCTGACACCTCTCTCAGAGGTGGAAGGTTTCAAATGTCTCACCAAAATACATAGAAATATACAGCTGTTGCTGCAAAAGACATGGGCATCTATGGGCCTTACCTACACCCTTCCTGCAAATCCCACGCTTCTTTCCCTACTGTCTTACCCTCTTTGTGACCCCTTTTCACCACTTTCCTGTCACCCCTTTTTCTTTTCTTTCAAAGAAAATAGCGGGGGGGTGCGCTTGTGTTAGGGGAGCTCACCGCCAGTCATGCGTGAGCTCCAGCATAAGCGCAGACCTGGTTTAAAGTGCTTAAAAGTGCCTTTATGGCACTTTGATTGACAGGTCCTGTACTCAGTTCCAAAGTTTGCTAAGAAAAATAAATTCCCACTGTCAGTCTCGAACCCAGGACCTTGGTAACATTAGTCCGTATGACCTACCACTAAGCCATGCCTGCTTTACAAGAACAAACTGCTAAAATAAATATAACATGTAATAGTAGGAATCAGTATAAAGGTAATATAGGAGATGTACTATCCAAAGCATGTTTGGTAGAGTTTTAATGGCCAAATTACTGGATTCCCATACTAGTTCAGTGTGAGCAGAAACAGCACTGCTACCTGTTAGCTTGTACATAATAATGTAAGGTAATGTACATATGTGAAGGTATGTATATCTACACATACATATATATAAATATATATTAATACATATGAAATATAATCGTAGGTCTCAGTAGCCATACACACTCACTACAGGAAAAAGTTAACATAATTGCTGCAACCTGAATCTGCAACACAGCCTGACCCCTGTGTGACCTACTCACCCTTCTAACTGCTTACAGGTGGCCTCAACACTTTGATTGACAGGTCCTGTACTCAGTTTGAAAGTTTGCAAAGTAAAAATTCCCACTGTCAGTCTTGAAACCAGGACCTAGGTAACATTAGTCTGTTTGACCTACCACTAAGCCATGCCTGCTGTGGAAGAGCACACTGCTAAAATAAATATAACATGTAATAGTAGGAATCAGTATAAAGGCAATATAGGAGATGTACTATCCAAAGCATGTTTGGTAGAGTTTTAATGGCCAAATTACTGGATTCCCATACTAGTTCAGTGTGAGCAGAAACAGCCCTGCTACCTGTTAGCTTGTACATAATAATGTAAGGTAATGTACATATTTGAAGGTATGTATATCAACACATACATATATATAAATATATATTAATACATATGAAATATAATCGTAGGTCTCAGTAGCCATACACACTCACTACAGGAAACAGTGAAGATATATGCAGCAACCAGAATCTGCAACACAGCCTGGCTCCTGTGAGACCTACTAAGCCCTTTAACTGCTTAAAGGTGCCTCTAGCACTGTGATTGATAGGCCCTATACTCAACCCAAAAGCAGAATATGAGCATACTAGTAGGCCCTACCACAAGACCATTGTAACACTAGTCTGTATGACCTACCACTAAGCCATGACTCTCATACAGGAATATAGTGCTAAATAAGTGGAACATGTAATAGTAGGAATGAAGATAAAGGCAATATAGTATGTCTACTACCCAAAGCATGTCAGGCAGACTTTTATAGTCCCAATTACTGGATTCCCATACTAGAGTAGTGTTAATGGAAACAGCCCTGCTAATTGTTAGCTTGTACCCAATAATGTCAGCTAATGTACATATATGAAAGTATGTATATGTACACAGATATATATATATATATTCATATAGCAATACATATGACATATAGTTGTAGGTGTCAGTATGCATACACACTCACTACAGGGAACAGGCAAGATAAATGCAGCAACCTGAATCTACAACACAGCATGAAGCATGGGAGATGTACTAACCTTCACACTCACAGAACACTGTCAACAGCATACCAGCATGGTCCACGCCCTACAATCTGAAAGGGCAGCGCCTATCTCACATACCCTTTTATAGCAGTGTCCTGAAATCACAGTGAGACATGCAATTAGTACACACCCAGCTGCTTGCAATTAGCAAATGCTGCCTTACAATTGGTGCAGAGGCCATCACATGGATCCATGCAGATACCTACAAAAGTATTCAGTACCCACACTCCACTCATGCAATACAGTCATTGCACTAACCGAATGAGAGAGAGAGAGAGAGAGACAGACAGAGAGAGAAAAAATATATACTGACAGCAAGCAGCAAAACAGCAGCAGCAGCAGCAGCAACAGCAGCAAAATACAAGCAGCACGACTGACTCACCAAAAGCTGCCACAAACACAGGTAATGCAAAGTAGCAGGTTAATCCTGTGTATACTGTGACACCTCAAATGTATCATAGTTCACTATCAATAGGTATGTCCATGAGATAGGTTGTGTGTAGATAGTCATGAAATATAAACATATGTAAAATTGTTGTACATGTGGGCCATAACTAACACTTCCATAGCTTAGAACACAAGGCCAGTTGTGCATATGATGCAGTAGTTCCCAGGGTCAGTAGAGGTTCCTCCTCATTGGTGTGGGACCACTGTGTATGTATGGCACTGTTCAGGTACATATCCTGTAGTATGGCCATGGATTAATATCAGTCTGTCATGTGGTGCTATGTCCTCCAGGGGTGAATGTAGCACACATCCAGGGATACCATTCCGTAACAGTGATGATATGTGTTCTGCAATGATGAGGGTGGCTCTCACCTGGACATGTGAGAGGATAGGGAGGTTACAGTCATCTGGGATAAGTAATAACACGTGTGTAGGACAATGGGGCTACCTGCACCAAAACTGTCTGCAAAATTGTTGGCAATATCTGTGCATTTGGTGAATGTGAAGCATCTTAACACTGCAGACAACAGATGCCTTCCCGTCATGTGAATCTGCCCTGTGCTGCAGTAGCCTCCTACTATTGTTATACAATATGCCTGTATCTGTAGTCCACTGGACAGGATTAATAAGTGGTG
This sequence comes from Protopterus annectens, assembly GCF_019279795.1. Classification (NCBI taxonomy): domain Eukaryota; kingdom Metazoa; phylum Chordata; order Ceratodontiformes; family Protopteridae; genus Protopterus; species Protopterus annectens. The sequence goes on from NC_056737.1 coordinate 1,015,117,681, forward strand.
TGCAGTTGTTCTGGGTTAGATAACTGTGTGCACAGTACATGCAGTATGTGGGATGTCTGTGGTAAGCATATGCAAATGTGCTGGCGGTGTGTGTTGTGGCTTCCACTGGCCCAGTGGGCTGCATGGATAGCATCACTGTCATAACTACTGAATAACTGTGTAATCACATGCATACATAGCAAGGTAGTGTATTGTGCTTGTGGTGTTGTTCAGATATGTATATCCAGGCTGAGTAATTTGTGTCCACATCACAGGGTTGGATGGCAGCACACATCCAGTATGTATGGATGAACACCCAGAATGTGTCACACGTGTCACCTGTGCAGGCGTATCTGGCCATTACCTGTGCATCCCCACAACACACACACATGCAACATATGGCAGAAGTACTATAGCAGTACACACATGTTCATAGGTTCATACTAGGCTATCTGCCTGAGGGCATTTACAAGACTAGCCCATAGTTTTGTGGCTTACGCCACCCCTTTAGTATGGGGAACCATACCCATTATTTTGCTGTGCCTCTGTCGAGCAGTGACACTGAGGTAATCCCTGGGGTATATCTGCGATCTCCCATCCATTGGTCAAGATTTCTCTAGAACAAGGCCATCGAGGTGCTCTGCCTCACATATACCGTGATTTTGTTCCACAGCATAGGGAGTCTTTGGTTGATGAATCTATCCCTCCAGCATGTCCTATTAATAGCCGTGTCGAGGTTTAAGTCTCCTGGCCTTGTGGCTCTGATGGATCTAGATTTTTTTAGGTGAAGCATATTCATCAAATCTGGGTCTGACATGGCCTTGTATGTTGGGCAAAGGTCACCTCTGAGCAAGCGGTAAGCGACTGACTACAACATACATGGACATGCTGGAGGGGCAAATTCCTAACTGAGAGGCTCCCTTTACTCTGTAATGAGCTCGAACAGTTGAGAATGAACAGTTCATAGGTTCATACTAGGCTATTTGCCCTAGGGCATTGGTAAGCCTAGTAGAATGTGTTTGTCTTTTGCCACCCAATCAGAAGTTATGCTGCTATGCCCTTGTCCGACTTTAGTATACTATGCCTCTGTCTAACAGTGACATAGAAGTGATACCTGGGGTACAACTATGATCTCCATCCACTCATCCAGATTCCTATGGAAGAGAGTCAATGAGGACTCTGCCTAACCAGTAGTGTGAGCTCATTACAGAGTGAAGGGAGCCTCTCGGTTAGGAATATGCCCCTCCAGCATGTCCATGTATGTCAGTGCTGAGGTCCAGCTCTCCTGAGCATGTGGCTGTATGGGACTCTGATTGCCTGAGGTACATCACGTTCATTACTGCTAGGTAGGACATGGCTGTATATGGCATGCACAGATTGCCCCTGAACAGGCAGTATGCCACTGAGTCCAGCTGGATTCACTTTACCTGGGCAGCATATGACATCTGTGTGAGCCATTGCATCCCCTTGATGATGTACTGTTGTCCTGTACCAGTTGCTGTAGGTGTCTGGTTAGGTACATCCCAAAAGGTGCATTGTATGCAATTATAGGCCTGATGATGGATGAGTACAGAGGCACAATGACCTCCCCTGCCATACATGTGAATCAGTCATGATTAGCTGGGCTATATAACATGTCTGTCAATCCACGTTGCCCATGTGGTAGACAAATGACAGACTGCTACCATGTTTCTTCCCCAGGTCCCCAACTCGTCTACTGTACTCAATGGCCTAACAACTATGTTGTACTGTGCCACCAATGTGGAGGCGTGGGAATCTGCATTGAATACTGATACTGCCCCTCCCTTGTTCAAGTGTTGTGGCCGACAAGAATGGTAACAGCTATAACGTGGTAGTACTGGTGTGCTCCTGTGAAACCTGAAACAGGTTCATGTTACTGCACAGATATCGATGTCCATAATGCTAGGTAGGGTTTTGGGTGCGTGCATCCTTGGGTCTAGTCGTCCAGTGTTGAGTAGCATCACTCTTACTTCCTCATCCTTTGTGATACAAATGGATGTGGGTTTGCCTTATGAGCCTTGCCTAATACAGGCACAATGGGTGTAACAGGAGGCTCCGCCAAATGTCAATAGGACTGTGGTGACAGGTGCAAGCTGTCCCTAGCAAAACATACCACCCCAAGATGGCAGGGATTGGCACACCTGTGAATGACACCAGTATGTCAGTCAATTGTTGGAAGGGATAATTGTGCCTTGATATTGTGGCATTGTTCTAGGTGAGGGTAGGATGCTACTCAAGGTCAGGGTCAAACTGTCCTGGGCTCGTGCTCAGAGAGCTCTGTAATGTCTCATGTCATGTAGTCCAGGGAGGAATGTGTCAGGCCATTCACAGCAGCATGGACATTGACTGAGTCATACCTGTACCTGCCTTGGGGTTACCTGACTGTTTGTGTTATGTGGCAGGTCATAGTGCCTGACAGGCTGCACACCGTGACCCTCACCTCGTTAAGCCTGGTGAGCGTGATGTGAGTGTGCCTGATCATAGAGGCACCTAGTACAGGTGTATGAGGTGTGTTGTTAACTGTTAATGGCTGTGAGTGTTCAGCACATTGGCTTTGTGTGATATGTGTTGCACATGTTAGTTCATGTGGTAGTGGTTGCCTGGATGTCTGCATAGGAGGTCTCTGCTGCATAGGCAGAGCTGTGGTCTGAGCCTACAAGTATGATCATGTGTGATCATGTGTTAGATCCGCTGTTGTGTTAGGTCTCGTGAGACTGGAAGTGTAGTGAGTGATCCCCTTTGCCACGTGACTGGTTATGGCGGTATTGAGTAGACAGAGCCTAGCCTCCAGTCTGGTATATGGTTGCATCACTCACATGAGTTTGAATTTGTCGTTAGGAGGAGGGGTTGTCTGTGTACATGCATCTGTTCTAACATTGTCTCTGGAGTACCACACTCACCAGCTGGACTGAGGAGGGAACTGACAACTGACCTCTGGACATGCTAGAATACTATTGTGAACTCTGTAATCACTAATGATTGAAAACAAGGTCCAGTGGGGAGTGAGGGTGTACTGACATTACCTACAACTGCTGACTGACATAAAAGCGTCAGTGAGCAAATGCCAGGTAACCTAAGTGCAATGTGTCACAATGAAGTAAATGCAACAATGACAAGCAGTCACTTGCTGTCATGTGTAACATGGAAGAACGTACAGTAAGCAATGCAGATAACAGTAGTGAGTCACAGATGTGTTTTAAAGATGTGTACTATGTGGAAGTAGCATACCAGTGAAATAACAAGCTAACAGATAACAAGCATATAAACAAAGGTAGATGCAGGAGGCCTGGATGTAGTGTTTGCTACAACAAACAAGGTGTAGCAATGTCAGTAAGATACAGCTCAGATATGCATGCACTATAAACCTGATACCAGATGTCCCCAGCTATGAATGGCAGAGTACAGCCTATTGTCACACATGACTGCAGACCACAAACCTCGTTAATGTTAAATAACTGGCCTAAGGACAACTGCCCATACCAGAAGTAATACACTTGTACACTGGGCCCACAATCAGCAGTTCCCAACTTCAATGGATGAAAGATATGTGTCCTGCCACCACAGTGCTTGCCACCAACCTCCCTAATGTAAAACAACTGGTCTGAAGGCCAAGTACTTAGTACAAATGACATAGAATGATAGCTACACTGTAATCAGGTTTTAACCAATCAGTAATAAGTAGAAGTTAACACTCCTGTATAGAATGTGTACCATGTATTGTTGAGATACTATGCTGATAACCTGTTTGTGTACCTTTCCAGATAGACATGGCACCTAAGAGAAATCCGGTACTCTGCTGCAGAGGATGCCGTGATCCACCAGAGCCTGGTGCGTGAGTATGCCATCCTGTTTTCACGCACCACCCAGAACCAGCAGGAGAGGTCTGCACTGTGGCAAAGCCTTGTTAGCAGGATAAATGATGTTGGCATGCATGATAGGACATATGAGCAGGTGAGACATCACTGCAGTGATTTGATTAGAAATGTCCGCCAGCGTGCTGCAGATATCCGCAGGCAACAGGCTGCCACAGGTGGGGGGGTGGCCACACATCCCCCCCTCACCAGACAGGAGGGGCTACTGCTAAGTGTTGTGGATCCAGCCCCAGAACAACATCTGCCATCATGCATCATGATGGAGGTTGGATCCACACATCAGCAAGACAGTGGCGTGCAGGTAAGATGCCATATTCATTTATTGTTATTACTTTTACATTTGTTGACCCATATAGTCTAGCTGGATATGAGTTCATTTTCAGTAGAGGCATGTGGAGAAAAGCTCCACACATAACGTAATAAAGGCAGACAGACAAGTTGTCAATACAGACAGCCAACATAATAGAATTGTACACCAGCCTGTTAATTAAATAAACATACATGTAAGGAAGTCAAACAGTTTATAGTCATACACAATGTACCGTTGGTTTCAAAGCAATCCTACCTAAAGCATAATGGTTATGCAATAAGGCAAAAGCCATATACAAAATAGTTAGGGCTCAGAAGGGTAGAAGTAGAAGGAGTATGACAGATACAATGATATGGAAGAGGCAGGAGTCAAGAAGGGAAGTGAGGAAAAGAAGGAAGACAGTCAAGAGGAGGTGGGAGGGATGGGAGAAGTAGGTCAGAGCATAGAAGGACATCAAGGTGAAAGAAACAGGGTAGAAGCTAGTTTCTATGCACAATGAGGGTTAAAGGTGAATAGAGCATAGGGAGAGGGACATTAGCCTGGACTCCAAGAAGAACAAAGCCAGTGGTTTTGGAAGTACAATTTGAGTTGGCGTTTGAAGAGAGGTGCGGGTGAGATTAGAGTTAACTCCTGGTATGTACATATGACTGTTCTGTGCGCTGTTACTTCATGCACGCATAAGGTGTGCATGTGGTATGTATCTGTCATCATGATATATATACAGACATGATGTGCAGCTGATGTGTATAAGGGAACTAGTGTACTACTGTACTGTATCATGTGCAAAACAAATGGCACACATGTGCCCACTGACATTACTCTCTTCACACTTCCAGGTCCCTCCCATGTATCACCGAGGCAGGCCATACATGCTGGTGAGTCTTTTTAACAGTATCTGTAAAACAATTTATAAAACTAGGAAGAGTAGTGTAACTCTGTAGTAGACATGCTGGTGACTGTGTCCACAAAAACTGTAATTGACAGGTAGTAAATTGAGTAGTGTAACACGGTATTGATGTGTGTGTTTACTGTGGGGTGTGCATGTGTGCAAGTGTGCCTGTGCCCAAGTGTGCATGTGTGTTAGTGTCCATGAGTGCATGTGTCCATTTCTGAATGTGTGCATTAGTATTGAAGTTCATCTCTTTCAAATATGTATTGAGACTGTAATCTGTGTTCCATGTTTTCCTCCCGTAGGTTCTGGTGCTGCTCTGGTGACCTGCAGCAGGGAACCTGAATCTTGTGCCCCAGGTACTGATGATGATGAAATGTCTGTAATGGTGCAGGAAGGTGTGTCTGGGTCCGCCATTGGTCAGCCAATTGACAGTACACAGCTTTCAACCCCGTCAATGCGCACAGTCATCCTGCCGTTACATCCTTTATCACCATTGTCCCTAGGTGATGGACAGTCAGCAGTGGGCATAGATCAGGGTAATGTGGTACCTGTGGCACATGCATCCTCACACGGCAGCCATGTGCAGAGGCCTCGAATGGTACCACGCAGACAGTCGCCCATGGGTTCTCGGGGGGGCATCCGTGGCCGTACTGCCTCTGGCCGACGTGCCCAGGAGGTATGTCAACCTCCACTATGTTTAGAACTGTCATGCAGGCACAGGCACGTATGGAAAGGTACACCAGACAGGGTCTGAGGGAGATGAGAGCATGTCGCATAGCCATGACATGCGGCATCCATGATGTTGCGAATGCTATCCGTAACTTCTCAGATGTCGTTGACAGACGTTGTGGCGGCATACCACAGCTGCTCCACAACCAGATGTCCATGGGCCAGGCCGATGGTGTGCGTTTGCGGCGTCGCCGTGGCCGTATGCCAGCAAGAGCACCAGCTGGCAGTGGCGCGGGCGACAACGGGCCCACTCGGCGCCTCAAGTGCCAGCACCAGCCCCAGCAATGCTGGGTCTGTGCTGTCATCCAGGCGCCCCAGGAGACCGCGTCGACGTCGCTCTGGACAGTCCCAACAGGGAACTGTGTCCAGTCAACACACCCCTGCTCCGGGTGACAGTACGCAGTCTGGGTTAGTACGGATCTGACCCGTAGCACCCTGCCAGGCACAGGTACCGTGTCCGTGCCCACAGACACTGATTTGGATGACCTGACAGGTGCAGTCTGTGGCTGTCCACAAAACCCTGTACATGGCAGCCATTATGTGGGACTGTGTGCGTGCTTACACACATGCAGAAACCTAACACCTAGGGCAAACACATACACACACACACTGCACCAACAGCGGTCCACCCTGTACTGCTGGCCCTCACAAACACACATACACACACATGTCAATTGGTGTTACCAGTGGCGGCTTGGGCATATCTAACCCACACCCTGTGCATATGATGACACTGTGCCACCTCCTGCATACTACAACATCGGTGCAGGTAAAGGTAAACACGTTGCTGATGCACAGGGTGACTATAGATGTGTATAAGTAGTAACATGTTGGTAACTGTTGTGTGTTGCAGTATAAATGTGTGTATATCCCATCAGTCCTGCTGCAGTAACTGTATGAATGTCCTCAGTTGTTATCTGCACCCATACTACTTAACAAAGTGTACCTGCTGCACACCATCACATGCTAACATTGACTATGGCAATGTGCATCTTGTGCTGTTATGTAGATTCAGCTACATGTATCTGTTCTGTCACACATGCATTTATACACACCCTGCTACCCACACACATGCACCGCTCACCTGCCATTCCCATTATTTATCACCCTACATGAGTAGCTGTTGATACATGACAGGTACACATTTCAGAAGTGCACTATGTTGTTTACTACTGGCATCCCCTTCTCTACCTGTACTCACAGGGTGCAGGCAACCTCATCAGTTGGAAGATGTAATGTGCATCAGGTACTGTAGTACCCTGATTGCCACAACAAACATGCTTCCCATGCGGAAATGCACACACAGACACATCCCACATCCACACACTTGCCACATTCAGGCTTCAGAACACTATCTAGGTATATTGGTACATGTGCATGTTCAAGTAGCATGTAACACTATACTGAGTACTGGCACTTAGTTGTCTGTAGTCATGTTGTCTGTATAGAATAAAAGAAATGTTTTATTATCCTACTCCGTTTTGTGGACATTACTTGAACAAGTGTTACCTTACATGTGTTATCAGTACCAACACCTTCTGTTTTGTAGTTTTGTTTGTATAGGGTGCTATCAACATCACTGCTTGTTAAGGGTAATGACCACCCTGCAGTGCATAGCCCCATGTGGAAAAGCCACATCCCACCCCATCATTGTGCACACACACTAACCCCACCAACAGTAAAACACATACTTTCCATTTGCAAGGTTCAAACCCACACCTAACTGTGCAATGACAGTAGAAACAGACACATTAGCAGAGTGTGCTATTTGCAGTAGTTGGAGAAACGTTTACTAATGCTGTACTTAGAGGTGCTGACATCATCTGTGTGTAGGAGGAGGGATGTGCACCCTGTAGTGTGTTCTCCCAGTTGGCAAAGGCAGTTAACCCTCCCAGCATAGTGCACACACATAAACCACACTCATACATTCCCTTTGCAGGATTCAAACCCCCACCTAACTACGTTATGACACTGAAGAAAGACACATTAGCAGGCGCTATGCAAATTACTGGAGGACTTTACTACAGGTGATATAGTTATACAGTCCTGACATCATCACTATTTCAAAGGGGATCTGCATCCTGTGCGATACTGTCACGGTTGCTAATAGGGACATTTCCACACACACACATCGATGTGTTGGAGGTTTGCATATGTGGGGATCCAGAACACCAGTGTGATTAGTATATGGTTTGATTGCAACAATGAGGATATACTCCCAGTGGTGATTAGTTTTTACTCATGTTTGTAAAGATCAGCTCTAGTATATCTGCCCCTCTTGTGGGAAGGTTGGTTACCTGTTCCATAGCCAAAGAATGTCTGATCAATGGGAATCTTAGAGCTTGGGTATTGTGGCCTGTGTAATGTACACAGTCTATGTTTGGGTAGCTGGCATCACCCAGTATGATGGTGTTTGCAGAGTAATCTAAACTCTCCTGTGTCAGCATGAAGGCTGTGTGGGAGACCTGAGTTTGAGAGGGTGCTGTAACAGCTCCTCTGTGTCTCTTTCCATGTGGTCCAGGGAGGTACGTCCCAACAGGTAGCTGACTGTGACCCTCCCCTTGCTCTGTCTGGAGTGCGGCACGTCTGTCAACAGCTCATGTCAAGCAAGTGCACACCCCTCATAAATGATGTGGAAGCCTTCAAAGGCCCAAGGCCTGTTGAAAATATGGACCAGACTGCAGATACCTGTATAGAGGCATTCTGTGGACACATTCAGGAATGCATGGATCATGAAGCCACATATGAAAGCATGACCCAATTCTCCAAAGACAGATGTCCTGGGCACGGACACCAGCCATAAACACACTATACAATAGAAGGATGGCGCCACTACATGATACAACAACCTCCCAAAATGTGAAGGCACCACTGATGAGTATTGGAAGACAACTACAGGCACCCATATGATTGTCTAAGGCCATCTTTGAGAGAGGATTCCACAAGCCACTGAGGATAATCACAAGGCTGCCTGTAGTTATGTTAGTAACCTGGGTGGTACTACCCAGATATGCTCAGAGGTAATACAATATGTCACACAAAATATAAAACACACAGACATTGCCATCATCCTAGTGGACAGGTTCAATGCTGCCTTCTCTCCCCACCACACCAAAAGGGAACATATGTCTCGCATCACAGTGCTTCCCCCCCCTGACATCACAGATGCTCAGGTAAGAGATGCCCTTCCCAAAGCAGTAAACACTGCATCAATGGGACCAGACAGTGTCCCAGGCTGTGTCCTACATGAACCACAAGAAGAGCTACACCCAGACATAACACCACTGTTCAATCCCAGCCTTAATACATGATATGTGACCAGAGAGTGGCATACAGCAACAGTGGTCCCTCAACATGCAGGTGGTGCCGTCACGGATCCTGGACACTACTGCCCCATATGTCTGACTAGCTTTGTCTGCAAAGCTATGGCAAGAATCATCAAGAACCTCACATATCTAGATATTGTGGACCTACAGACATGTCACCATACACAGTTTGGCTTTGTCAATGGCAAATCCTGCCTATCAAACCTGTTTGCTTTGTTTGAAACAGTCACCAAGGCCACTGTCAAGGGGTAGGAGGTCCACACAGCCTACCTGGACCTTGCATAAGCCTTGGATACAATACCCCACTTGTGCATTCTAGGGAAGCTCACCAGTGTACATATTAACCCCTATGTCACTATGGGTATTGCACAGTGGCTCAAGGGCAGAACACACATGGTAGAATTGCTGGAGCCATGTCAGCCTCCAACCTGGTACAAGTGGTGTCCCACAAGGCAAAGCCCTAGGGGCTGTCATGTTCATTATATATTTGTCATAGGTACAGGCCAACATGGAAGTACTGTGGCTCAGCACGTCACAGGTGACTGCAGACCGAACACCATAATCAACTCAACAGCTAACACACGCATCCTCCAAAGGGACTCTTGCAAACACACGACTTGTGCCACAGCCATGGCCTCAACATGAATGACAGAAAGAGTATAGTCATCCCCTTTGTCAAACAGTAAATGACCACAATGTACCACATATGTGTTAATCCAGTAAGTGCAGACCTAGGAATTATGGACCTTGGGGTGCGCGGGTTGATAGCATCCTACCATTTGACAACAACATGGACAAAGTGGTTAGGTAAGCATGTGATATGGGCCACATCATCATGGGATCCACATGTAGGCCAGGGAGGACATTGTGCCCCTTTACTCATCCCTCATCATGCCCATAATTGACTATGATGAACCTGTCGGCATGCACCTTACCAGACACCTGCAGCAACTGGGGCTACTACATATGTACCTCGACAAGGTGATCAAAGTGCTCAAACAGATGCCACATACTGACTGGTTAAAGTAGCAGCAGCTCTACTCAGTGACATACTGCCTCTTCATAGGCAATCTGTGCCTTACATAGAAGGCCAGGTCATACCCTCACGTAATGGCCATGCTGCATCTCAGAATATCCAGATCCCACCAGGATACACGCTGGAAATACATGAACTTCAGGAGTGATATACATAGGACATGGTGGAGGGGCACATTCACAACTCAGAGGCACCCTTCATTCCTGATTATTATCCCAATAGAGGTTAGGCGGACTGACTCAGTGACTATCCTCAAGTGCGATATTAATGACTGGATGTGACATTGTAGGGTTACCCTGGGTATCACTTATGTGTCACTGTGAGAAAGAGGCACAGTATACTAACCTTGGAAAAGGGCATAGCAAGACAGATTCACAATGCATGTTGAAAGGCACGCACATTCTGGCTAGGTGGATACATGCCCTGGGCAGATATCCCTGTGTCTCTTTTTCACCATTGGCCCATGTGCTGTCAATCACCAATGTAATCTCAATACTCTGGTAGCATGTGCAAAGGTCAGTTGTCAGTCACCTCTATGGTACAGTTGTGGAATATGTGTGTCATGTAGTAATGTCACAGCTGCCACATGTACACAGTCAACCCTATCCCCTACCCATTGATGTACATCACATGTATGAGATGGAAACACATGGCCAAACTGTAACAACAACATACAAGTCAGTCAGATGCATGGACACATATGACTCAGTCATTGTCCATGCCACCACAACTGATGTGGAATGTCGCTCACTGGGATACGTGATAGGGAACATGGAAGGGATCACTGAGCAAGTGACACAGGCTGGTAGACCCTGACCTTGGTTGGCATCAGACCCTCACCAGGGATTCCGACAAATTACTGAATGCTAATGAATAAGTGTATCTACAACACCCTAGCTGAATGGTTCTTAGCATGCAGTCACTGCATTGCTATGGAATACTGTCTTACCACTACCACAACAGGTGAAAACATGCAGCTCCTGTACATTAACAACATGTAGACCTTATGCCCCAGACCAGGTGTGCATCCCTCACTACTAGGCTGATAGCATCTACATCTCACACTGTATATACACATCCCACATGCAGCATCTGCACAGAAGACCACGGTCATAATGTTACCCTGTGCAAATACCATGTATTCACATGTGGCAGGCATCACACATGGTAACTATTGAAAGTCACAGGTACATATGTGTATTTGGCACACACATACATCATGTGTTCATTGCCATAACGGTGTAATCAATGTCATGCATTATTGTGAGGGACAACCCACATACATGGGCATTCTGTGTGTGCACAACACACATGGCATGTCTGTAATCAAAAGCCATACATAATTGTGATATCGTTTAGAAATGGGTATGTGCATCCTGTAGTGTGTTTTCCCAGTTGCCAAAGGGATATATCAATCATACACACTTACCCCCTACACACACACTTGTCATGTGCGGATTCAAACCCCTACCTAACTATGTTAAGACGCGAGAGGCGGACGCATTAGCACAGCGCTATTAGCATTACTGGGGAAAGTCCTTTCCCTGATATACTATAGGGTGCTGACATCATCAGAGTTTAGAAAGTGGAATGATCATCCTGTGGTGTGTTTTCCCAGTTGCCAAAGGGATGTTACTTTCATACCCACACACTTACCCCTTCACACACACTTGTCATCTGCGGTTCAAACCCCTACCTAACTATGTTAAGACACTAGAGGCGGACGCATTAGCACAGCGCTATTCGCATTACTGGGGAAAGTCCTTTCCCTGATATACTATAGGGTGCTGACATCATCAGAGTTTAGAAAGTGGAATGATCATCCTGTGGTGTGTTTTCCCAGTTGCCAAAAGGGATGTTTCTTTCATACCCACACACTTACCCCTTCACACACACTTGTCATCTGCGGTTCAAACCCCTACCTAACTATGTTAAGACACTAGAGGCGGACGCATTAGCACAGCGCTATTCGCATTACTGGGGAAAGTCCTTTCCCTGATATATATAGGGTGCTGACATCATCAGAGTTTAGAAAGTGGAATGATCATCCTGTGGTGTGTTTTCCCAGTTGCCAAAGGGATGTTTCTTTCATACCCACACACTTACCCCTTCACACACACTTGTCATCTGCGGTTCAAACCCCTACCTAACTATGTTAAGACACTAGAGACAGACGCATTAGCACAGCGCTATTAGCATTACTGGGGAAAGTCCTTTCCCTGATATACTATAAGTGCTGACATCATCAGAGTTTAGAAAGTGGAATGATCATCCTGTGGTGTGTTTTCCCAGTTGCCAAAAGGGATGCTTCTTTCATACACACTTACCCCTTCACACACACTTGCCACCTGCTGGATTCAAACCCCTACCTAACTATGTTATGACACTAGAGATGGGCGCATTAGCACAGCGCTATTAGCATTACTGGGGAAAGTCCTTTCCCTGATATACTTATAGGGTGCTGACATCATCAGAGTTTAGAAAGTGGAATGATCATCCTGTGGTGTGTTTTCCCAGTTGCCAAAGGGATGTTTCTTTCATACACACTTACCCCCTTCACACACACTTGCCACCTGCTGGATTCAAACCCCTACCTAACTATGTTATGACACTAGAGATGGGCGCATTAGCAGGCGCTATTAGCATTACTGGGGAAAGTCCTTTCCCTGATATACTATAGGGTGCTGACATCATCAGAGTTTAGAAAGTGGAATGATCATCCTGTGGTGTGTTTTCCCAGTTGCCAAAAGGGATGTTTCTTTCATACACACTTACCCCCTTCACACACACTTGCCACCTGCTGGATTCAAACCCCTACCTAACTATGTTATGACACTAGAGATGGGCGCGTTAGCACGGTAGCTATTAGCATTACTGGGAGAATCCTTTGCTCCAATATACTTATAGGGTGCTGACATCATCAGAGTCTAGAAAGTGGAATGATCATCCTGTGGTGTGTTTTCCCAGTTGCCAAAAGGGATGTTTCTTTCATACACACTTACACACACACTTACCCCCCTTCACACACACTTGCCACCTGCTGGATTCAAACCCCTACCTAACTATGTTATGACACTAGAGACGGATGCATTAGCACGGCGCTATTAGGATTACTGAGAGAATCCTTTTCTCCAATATACTTATAGGGTGCTTACATGATCAGTGTCTAGACAGGGGGACGACCATCCTCTGGTGTGTTTTCACATTTGCTAGGGGTAACATTTGGACCAAGTGTGTGAGCATGCCCAGTTCAGCCTTCCTGTGGCATGTTGTGTGAAAGATGTCTCATTTATCTAAGTGTGTGAGCATGCCCAGTGTGGGCTTTACATATGTTGAACTCTGCAGCCCATCACATTTGTGGATGAGTGTGACCTTCAACAAATACCTCCATTTTATGGTTGTGTGTTCTGTGCCATGTTGTGTAGTTACTGTCCGAATGCTTTTGTGTGAACAAAACTGGGAGTATACTGTGCCTGCAGGTTTTGCATGGGATACTTTGCACACAATTGTCAACATCCGTTCATACTGACCTAACACTGTAGCACTGTCTAGTGTAGTGTTTCAGTACTTTCACTGTGGTGGTCAGTATCCTGGGCTTCAGTCCTATCACTGATTTACATTTCCATAGTGTGCACAACAGGCTGGTTAAGGTCCAGTTGTGCACATCTGCACAAAGGCAGTGCCTCTACAGACCCTGTTAATTGCTGCCCCATAAGCTTAACAAGTGTAGTCTGCAAATCTATGGAGAGGATCATAATTGAGCTCATAAACAAAGATATAGGGGACATGCAGACATTGTACCCATCCCATTTTGGCTTGGTCAGGGGCAGATCATGCCTTTTGTACTGGGTTGACATCTTCAAATTGGTCACTTAGGCCATTGTTGGGGAAAGGCAGTCCATACAACCTACCTTGGCCTTGCTAACACTTTCAACACAATACCCCACTCAGGTATTGTGGAAAGACCTCACAACTGAAATGTAAACCCATATGTCACAAGATGGGTTGCAAACTGGCTTAGGGACGGGACCCACAGGGTTAGAGTTGCTGGCACTATGTTAGACTCAGGCTGGTCACAGGTGGTGTCACACAGGGCTCAGTCCTTGGCCACCATTGTTTGTCATGTACTTCCCATGAGAACAGGCCAACATGGGAGGACTTTGGATGACAATGTTAGCAGATGAGTGCACACTGGGCACCATAGTGGACAGTGCATCACACACAGATATCCTTCAGAAGGGACTCACAGTAACTGATAGCTGGTGCCAGGGCCATGGCCTGAAGTCAGAGTGCACAACATGTGTAGACATACCCTTCAGGAAAAGCAAGGTGACCCCAAGCTACCATATTGGTGGCAATCCTCTAAGCACAGAGGAGGTTATCACGGACCTGGGGACCCAGGTTGACAGTCGCCATTCTTCTCAGACTCACATTGCTAAAGTGGCTAGGAAGACCTTCTACATTGCCCACCTGATAAGGATGGGATTCACATCCAGATCTAGTGGGTCATTGTTCCCCTGTACTCTTCAGTTATCAGACCGGTGATCAAGTCAAATGCCCTATTCTGGCTGTATCTCACCCAACATCTGCAGCAATTGGAGACACCCTGACTGTCCCCACCTAAAGGATCAAGGAACCACAACAGCTGTCATATGCTGCCAGATTGAAGACACTCACACTCTATTCACTCACATACCGTCTGCTTAGAGGTGACATGTGCCTGACATGCGAGGCCATGTCCAAACAGAGATTAATGGACATGCTCCACCTCAGACTCAGAAGATCCACCTGAACCACTAGTGCAGGTGACTGACACCTTAGCAGGGATGTATGTTGGACATGTTGTAGGGATGGAGTTATCACTCGGAGACTCCCTATGCTGTGGAATACAATCCTGGTCCATTTGAGGCAGAGCACCTTGCTGGCTGTGTTCAAGAGGTATCTTGACCTAATGCTAGTCGGAGAATGTGTTTGTCCATCAACACATTGTAAGCGTGGTTTGACATGTCATATGTCTTGTTTAGTATACTGTGCCTCTGTCTACCTGTGACATAACATTGATACCCAGGGTAAACCTCCCATCTCCCATCCACTCATTAGGATTCCTGTTGATTGGACTCAACCAGTGTCTTTATGGACAACCTGTAGTGTTAGTTTACTCGTGTGGGGGTGGCTTCTGTGTTTTGGATAATGCAGTACAGCCTGTCCTATATATGTCAGTGCTGGGGTTCAGTTCCCTCATGTGCATAGCTACCTGCCATTCAGATTGTACAAGGTGCAGCATGTGCATTGATTCCAGCTTGGACATGGCTTTCTCGTCAGGCACAGCTTGCATCTGGGTGGACATCATGGCAGTGTGTGGAGCTGCACTCTGTTTAATCAGACTACACATTACATGTGTTCCAGCTCTGTCATACTCCTGGTGAGGTACTGTTGTGGACTTTACAGGTGCTGGATGTGTGTGCATGAGGTACACCCACAGGGGCTGTTGTGGTAATTTCTACTGGTGATGAAAGATAACTGCAAAACCAGAATGACCTCCCCTTAGCTAGATGTCAGACAGCATGGACCATACAATCACAACTGGAAATAGGATTCTACACCTACCACCCTAGAACACAGTAAAGGAAAGACACTACGGCTGATGCTGCTCAATGCCCAAGGTCTCTACCTCAAGCTGCACACACTCTATGCCCTTCTCAGTATGTAGCACATTGATGTCTGTGCTGTGCCTGAAACCTGGTTCACAGTTTCTGACAGCACCCCAGCACTATCGGGTGTTACCTCATCTCATGCATTCGGCACCAGCATCCCGACAACAACAAGAAGGATGGTGGGTGTCCATATTCATCAAGGACACCCTCACCTCATGGTTGGTGGCAACACACTATGCATCGGAGACCATCCAGGTGCCAGTGACCGTGAAGCAAGACTGCTCTGCAGTTTGTAGCATGTTACATGCCACCGCTCAAACTCAGGTACCTCACACAGCTATCCTGCAAACACTGAAGGGGATAAATGTATCTCCAAACACCATCCTACTGGGTGATTCCAACTATCCACATATGGACTGGGATCACTAATCATGCCACAACACTCTAACACAAAGGTTCCAAGAGTTCATACACTGAAATGCCATGGAACAACTGGTCCCAATCCCCTCAAGTGGAGGCAACATACTAGAACACATCATCACAAACATGGGGTCACACTGTTCAACACCAGATGTATACCCATCATTGGTGAGATCAGATCATGGACTACTCTCAGTGGGAGTCCACATCCCACCCACACCCCAGATGGGAAAGGAAACAGTGAAGACCTTGTCAAATGCCGACTTCACATTTCTGAGCACTGGTGTGGTCTCTTTCAAGGCCCCCAGGCCAGCGGACACCATTACCCAAGCCACTGTATCACTTAGAAATGCCTTCTACCAGCACCTCCAGGACTGCATGGTTCAGGCAATCCAAAATAATAATGACTCTTTGTACCACAGGCAAGCATCCAGTCTGGTGGACCCTAGCCATAAACAAGCTGTACAACACAAGGAAGGAGCTACTACGATAGAGTGTATTCCGTATGGGGAAGACACCCCTGCTCATTGTGAGTAAAACGCTGAGTTCCACCATACAATCATCCGAGGCATGTTTAGAGAGTAAACCCACTCAGGACTCCAGGGACAATCATGAGGCCTTTTTTACCTATGTTTGAAACCTGGGAGGAAACTCCCAGATATGCTCAGACTTAGTTCAGAATGATGTTGATATCACTGCACCTACAGACATTGGCAACATACTGGCTGACAGGTTCAGTGCAGATTTCTCCCCTCCCCAACTGGGGGTATGCACTCAGAGGATTTTAGCCGCCCAAACATCTCCACTGCTGGGGTGGGAACTGCTCAATCAAGGCAGAAAACACTTTATCCATGGGACCTGATGGTGTCCCCGGTTGTGTGCTCCATGAACTCAATGAGTAATTACACCGCAGTTAGGGCAGCTGTTTAATCTTAGCCTCACCTCAGGATATGTTCCCAGGAGTGGCATACATCAATGGTGGACCCACCTCACAAGGTGGTGCCTCCACCAACCCCAGAAACTACCATCCCATCCCTTGACAAGCCTGTTCTGCTAGGCTATGGAGAGGATCATAATGGGAATTCTAAATGAAGACATAGGGGACTTGCAGACATTGGGTCCAATCCAGTTTGGCTTTGTCAAGGGCAGATCATGCCTTTTAAACTTGGTTGACTTTCTCAAAACACTCACCCAGGCCATTGCCGTGGGCAAGGCAGTCCACACAGCCTACCTTGACCTGGCAAAGGCTTTCAACCAATACCCCACTCAGGTATCATTGAAAACATCACCAGCTTAATTGTGAACCCATACATCACAGCATGGGTTGCAAACTGGCTAAGTGGTGGAACACACAGGGTCAAAGTTGCTGGTGCCAGTTCACACTCCAGAGCTGTGACAAGTGGTGTCCCACAGGGCTCAGTCCTGGGACCACATTTGTTCAGTATCTACTTTTCAGAATGCGAGCAAGCACAGGAGGATTATGGCTGACAAAGTTTGAAGATGACTGCAAACTGGGAAGCATAGTTGGAAACCCATCTGACACAGACATCCTTCAGAAGGGTTTCATAGAGGCGGCTAACTGGTGCCACAGCCATGGCCTTGCATTACACACTAAACAATGCATAGCCATACCCTTCAGGAAGAACAAGGTTACCACTACTTCCCATCTAGGTGGCAATCCTGTAAGCACAATGTACATTATCAGGGACCTGGGCACCCAGATTGACAGTGACATTTTGTTTGACACTCACATTGCCAGGGTAGTTTGGAAGGCCTTCTACATTGGCCACCTCATCATGCAGTGATTCACATCTAGATCAAGGGAGGTCACTGTTCCCCTGTACTCATCACTCATCAGACCAATGATTGCATACAATGCCCCATTCAGATTGGATGGGCCCACATATTCCTCGACAGGAGGTGAAAGGGTCTCAAACATATTTCTTATGCTGCCCGACTGAAGGAATTCCAGCTGTATTCAGTCGCTTACTGTCTGCTCAGAGGTGACCTGTGCCTGACATACAAGACTATGTCCAACCCAGGATTAATGAACATGCTTCACCTCAAGACCTGTACATCCATCAGAACTACAAGGGCAGGAGACCTAAACCTCAACACAGATATTAATAGGATGTGCTGAAGGGACAGATTCCTCACCCAGAGAGTCCATATGCTGTGGAACAACATCCTGGTACATGTGAGGCTGAGCACCTCACTGGCTTTGTTCAAGTGAGATTGTGACCAATGGATGGGAGATTGCAGGTATACCCCAGGGATAACCTCAGTATCACTGCTTGACAGAGGCACAGCAAAATAATGGGCATATTATCCATCAACTTGCCGGGGTGGCAGAAGCCACAAAACTCTGGGCTAGGCTTATAAATGCCCTAGGGCAGATAGTCTAGTATGAACCTGTGAACATAGGCCTTGGGCAGTTCCTGCTATTAGGACAGTGGTCTGCAGCAAGCTATATAGTAGTAGTCGGTTTTAGCCATTGGTTTTCGACCATGGCTATTCCATGTTGCTTCTTGTTGTGGTACAAACATGGGTGCGTGGTTATCCATGCTATGTATTGCTAGTCACCCTCATTTTGTATCTTGTTCCATGTGTTTGCACATGTACATCACTGTATGATGTGCAGCTGTATCCACAGGGTCATATGAGTGGATATGGATGTTAGTTGGGGTCCTCAGGTGTGCATATTGTACATGATATTACATTACTTAACACATGGCATTCATGCCTCAGGTGGTGCTGCAGGGCCACCTCTGTCGGATACACATACTACACTCCCTGTACGTTTGGAAGCAGGTTGTGTCATGTTAAGCATCCCTGTTACTGTATGAGTGAGTCAGAGCGGGTATCAGTCCCAGTGTTCCTACTGACCAAGCATATGTGCTATGCGTTGCCTCTTTGCCAAGGCCAGGCCATACTGGGCACGCATCCTTCTTCATTCATGCTAATGAGTGCAGACCTGGTTTAAAGTGCTTAAAAGTGCCTTTATGGCACTTTGATTGACATGTCTTGTACTCATTTTGAAAGTCTGGAGACAAAAATAAATTCCCACTGCCAGTCTCGAACCCAGGACCTTGGTAACATTCGTCTGTATGACCTACCACTAAGCCATGACAGCCATACAAAAGCACTCTGCTAAAATAAATATAACAGTCAATAGTAGGAATTAGTATAAAGGCAATATAGGAGATGTACCATCCAAAGCATGTGAGGCAAAGTTTTAATGGCCAAATCACTGGATTCCCATACTAACCTTCACACTCACAGAACACTGTCAACAGCATACCAGCATCGTCCACGCCTTACAATCTGAAAGGGCTACGCCTATCTCACATACCTTTTTATAGCAGTGTCCTGAAATCACAGTGAGACATGCAATCAACACACACCTGGCTGCATGCAATTAGCAAATGCTGCCTTACAATTGGTGCAGGGGCCATCACATGGACCTATGCAGATACCTACAAAAGCATTCAGTACCCACACTCCACTCATGCAATACAGTCATTGCACAGACCTAATGAGAAAGAGAGAGAGAGAGAGAGAAAGAGAGAGAAGAGAAAATATACAGACAGCCAGCAGCAAAACCATGAGTAGCAAACAGCAAGCAGCAAGCAAGCACCACTGACACAGCAACAGCTGCCACAAACACAGGTAATGCAAAGTAGCAGGTTAATACTGTGTTTACTGTGACACCTCCAAATGTATCATAGTTCACTATCTATAGCTCTGTCCATGAGATAGGTTTTGTGTGCATAGTCCTGAAATATACACATATGTAATATTGCTGTACATGTTGCCCATCGTGACACTTCCGTAGCTTAGAACAGAAGGCCAGTTGTGCATATGATGCAGTACATACCAGGGTCAGTAGAGGTTACTCCTCATTGGTGTGGGACCACTGTGTATGTATGGCACTCTTCAGGTACACATCCTGTAGTATGGCCAGGGAGTAATATCAGTCTGTAATGTGGTGCCATGTCCTCCTGGGGTGAATGTAGCACACATCCAGGGATACCATTCTGTAACAGTGATGCTATGTGTCCTGCAATGTTGAGGGTGGCCCTCACCTGGACATGTGAGAGGATAGGGAGGTTACAGTCATCTGTGATAACTAATTCCACTTGTGTAGGAGAATGGGGGGGGGATATCTGCACCTAAACTGTCTGCAACAATATTGCCAATATCTCAAACATGTTTTCCATACGGAAATGCACACACAGTAACATAACACATCCACACACTTGCCACATTCAGGCTTCAAAACACTATCTAGGTATATTCTGGTACATCTGCATGTTACAGTAGCATGTAGCACTATACTGAGTAGTGTCAGTTGTCTGTTGCCATGTTGTTTGGATAGAGTAAAAGGAGCATTTGTTTATCCTACTTTGTTTTGTGGACATTACTTGAAGTGTAACCTTACATGCATCATTGGTAACAACACCTTCTGTGTTGTTGTTCTGTTTGTACAGGGTGCTGTCAACATCACTGTTTGTTAAGGAAATGTGCACCCTGCAGTGCATAGCCCCATTTGGCAAAAGAGACATCCCACCCCGCCATTGTGCACACACACCAACCCCACCCACAGTCAAAGCCATACATTCCATTTGCAAGGTCCAAACCCCTACCTAGATGTGTTATGACTCTAAAGGCAGACACATTAGCAGAGTGTGCTATTTGCATTAGTAGGAGCAATCTTTTCCAATGCTGTACTTAGAGGGTGCTGACATCATCTGTGTTTACGAAGAGGGATGTGCACCCTGTAGTGTGTTCTCCCAGTTGGCAAAGGCACCTTCCCTCCACAGCATTATGCACACACACAAACCCCACTCATACTAACACACATACATTCCCGTAGCAGGATTCAAACCCCTACCTAATTATGTTATGATACTAGAGACGGACGCATTAGCGGAGCGCGCTATTCACATTTCTAGGAGATTTCATTTCAGTTGATCTACTTATAGGGTGCTGACATCATCAGTGTTTAGAAAGTGGAATGAGCTCCCTGTGGTGTGTTTCCACAGTTGCCAAAAGGGATGTGCTTCTCATACAGACACTTACCCCCATTCACACACACACATGCCACTTGCTGGATTCAAACCCCTACCTAACTATGTTATGACACTAGAGACAGACGCATTAGCAGGGCGCTATTCGGATTACTGGGGGGTAGCATTTCTACTGATCTACTTATAGGGTGCTGACATCTTCATTGTTTGGAATGGGGAATGTGCATCCTGTGGTGTGTTTTCACAGTTGTTAAGAGGAACATTTGAACTAAGTGTGTGAGCATGCCCACTTCAGCCTTCCCATGGCATGTTGTGTGAATGATGTCTCATTTATCAAAGTGTGTGAGCATGCCCAGTGTGAGCTTTCCATATGTTGAACTATGCAGCCCATCACAGTTGTGGATGAGTGTGAACTCCAACAAATAACTCCTGTTTAAGGTTGTGTGTTCTGTGACATGTTGTGTAGTTACTGTCCAGATGCTTCCTGTGAACACAACAGGGATTATACTGTGCCTGCAGCTTTTGCATGGGATACTTTGCATACAATTGTTAACATCCATTCATACTGACCTAGCACTGTTGTACTGTATAGTGTAGTGGTTCAGTACTTTCACTGTGGTGGACATTATCCTGGGCTTTAGTCCTATCACTGATTTACATTTCCATACTGTGCACAACAGCCTCTTTAGGGTCCAGTTGTGCATGTCTGCACAAAGGCAGTGCCTCTATGGACTCTGGTAATTACTGCCCCATAAGCAACAAGTGTAGTCTGCAAAGCTATGGAGAGGATCATAATGGAGCTCATGAAGAAAGATATGGAGGACATGCAGACATTGTACCTGTCCCAGTTTGTGTTGATCAAGGGCAAGTCATGCCTTTTGTACTTGGTTGACATTATCAAAACAGTAACTAAGGCCATTGATGAGGGAAAGGCAGTCCATAGAGCCTACCTTGCCCTTGAAAACCCTTTCAACACAATACCCACTCAGGTATTGTAGGAAACCCTACCAACAGAAATGTACACCCATATGTCACAAGATCAGGTTTCAAACTGTCTTACAGACAGGACCCACAGGGTTAGAGTTGCTGGCACTATGTCAGACACCATGCCAGTCACATGTGGTCTCACACAGGGCTCAGTCCTTGGCCCCTATTGTTTGTTATCTACTTCTCAGAAGTACAGTCCAACATGGGAGGACTTTGGCTGACAAAGTTTGCAGATGACTGCACACTGGGTGCCATAGTGGACAGTGCATCAGACACGGATATCCTTCAGAAGTGCTCACGGACACTGATAGCTGGTGCCAGAGCCATGGCCTGAAGTCAACTTGCAAAACATGTGTAGTCATACCCTTCAGGGAAAGCAAGGTAACCCCAAGCTACCATATAGGTGGCAATCCTCTAAGCACAGGGAAGGTTATCATGGACCTGGGGACCCAGGTTGACAGTCACTGTTCTGATGACACTCACATTGCTAAAGTGGCTAGTAGGACCTTCTACATTGTCCACATGATCAGGAAGGGATCCACATCCAGATCTAGTGGGTCATTGTTCCCCTGTACTCTTCACTTATCGGACCCGGGATCTGGTACACTGCCCTATCTGGATGTATCTCACCTGACATCTGCAGCAAGTGGGAGACCCTGAATGTCCCCAACAAAAGGATAAAGGGTCTCCAACATCTGTCATATGCTGCCAGATTGGAAACACTACAGCTCTATTCAGTCACATACTGTCTGCTTAGAGGTGACATGTGCATGACATGCAAGCATGTCCAACCAGGGATTAATGGACATGCTCCACCTCAAAATCTTCAGATCCACCTGAACCAATAGTGCAAGTGACTTACACCGTAGCAGGGATGTACATTGGACATGTTGGAGGGTGGATTTATCACTCGGAGACTCCTATGCTGTGGAATACAATCACGGTCCATGTGAGTCACAGCACCTTGCTGGCTCTGTTCAAGAGGTATCCTGACCTGTGGATGGGAAATCATAGGTTTACCCGGGGATCGTCACTGTGTCACTGCTGGAGACAGGCACGTCAAACTAATGGGCACAGTACTGTTTCCATATAAGGGGTGGCGTACGCAACCAGACTCTGGACTAGGCTTAGAACTGCCTTGGGGCAAATAGCCTAGTATGAACCTATGAACCTATCTGACCATGTTGCATTATGTTCAGATGTGAACTACTTACAACGGCCTCAACCAACTGCAGTAGTGTATTCCACAACATGGGTGTACATTGGCAAACACTACCGATGTGCCCAAGGCCATTTCTAATGGTTATTGGATAGTGTGTTTGTCCATCAACACATCATAAGTGCAGTTTGGCATGACATATGTCTTGTTTTGTATACTGTGCCTCTGTCTACCTGTGACACAACATTGATACCCAGGGTATACCTACCATCTCCCATCCACTCGTTAGGATCCCTGTTGAGTAGAATAAATGAGTGACTCTATGGATAACCTGTACTGGTAGTTTACTCATGCGTGGTGGTGGCTTCTGTGTTATGGATAATGCAGTACAGCTTGTCCTATGTATGTCAGTGCTGGGGTTCAGGTCCCTCATGTGCATATCTCCTGCCAATCACATTGTACAAGATGCGGCATGTGCATTGCTGACAGCTTGGACATGGCTTTCTACATCAGGCACAGCTTGTGTCTGGGTGGCCAGCATGGCAGTGTGTGTAACTGCATTCTGTTTAATCAGGCGACACATTACATGTGTTCCAGCTCTTTGATACTCCTGGTGAGGTACTGTTGTGGACTTTACAGTTGCTGAATCTATCTGCTGAGGTACACCACACAGGCGCTGTTGTGGTCATTTGTAATGCTGCTGAAAGATAACTGCAAAACCACAATGACCTCCCCTTAGCTAGATGTCATAACCCTCATGATTAGGTTGGTATATGGATTGTTGCTGTTAACCCTACAGCCACATTTTTGTCCAATGCAGGATATCTATCACCTTGTGTCCCCATTCTGGCATTACATGTTAGGAATGTCATGGGTCGACACCTATGTGGGAATTGGTGGTCACTTACTGGATTATCCACAGAGGCTGACTATACTGTTTTCACCATTTAACATGCTGACATGGCTATGGCACCAGCTGTCTGTTTCTATGTGGCCCTTTTATGGGATGCTTGTGTCAGCTGGTGTATCAGATATGTCAGGCGGCTTGTTGTCCTCTACAAACATGTTCCAGCACAGTCCTTACTTGTTGGCCTGTACCTATGGGGCATATATACCAGATGGTGAAGGTCCCAGGACCAAGCTTTGTGGGATGCCTGTTATATGTGGTTTGTAGTCTGACATGGCTGCTGCATGTCTGACCATGTCAGTTCTGTCGTTGGTCTGGTTTGCAACCCTCCCATGACATTGGGGTGTATATATCAGCTGGTGAGCAAATCTATACGGAACACATAGGGTATTGTACAGAAGGCTTTGCAAGGTCCGGCTACACTGTGTGGACCACATTGCCCTCATCACTGACTTCAAGTACTGTTTCAACTGAGTCACACATGTTTAGGGGTGGGGTCTGCACTTTGTAAACCCACACTGGGTAGGGTCGGGTGTCAATAGATCCACAATATCATTATGTCTGTGGTACATGCTGGTCCTTTCCATAGCTGTGCAGACCAAACCTCTCATGATTCTGTGGTGGTTGTTTTTCCTATCCATTCAGGAGACACCTTTGTTGAGAACACCCACTGTTGTTGTACACTGCTCTTTGGAGTGCACGTAGCCTGGGGTAAGGGTCACATAATGACAGGGAGGCGGCAGTCTGCTGGGAAGGTATTTGGCATTATGGGGGTTTGCACTGCACATGTCAGGATGTATGTTGGCCATACCTGTGTGTGTCTGGTATGTTGTTTGTAATATCGGTGTGATCCGGAGCATATCCAGGAATCAACAACATGCTTACTACCATCATTTGCAACAGCCTTGGGGTTATCTGTAGTGTCCTGTACAATCTGTATCATAATGGGTTCATACTAGGCTACCCCCCTAGGGCATCTGTAAGCCTGCATGTCCATTTTGTTTGATGGATTCTGGGGAATTGTTTACACCTGTGTCAGTGCTAGTATGATACCAGGGTATAGTGACAAACAGCTCAGAAGCTGACTTCACACTTCTTCGGACTGAGATGGTATCCATTAAGCCCACTGGGCCAGTGGAAACCACAACACACAATGGTGACTCCTGCACAGACACTTTCTGCGGACATCTCCGAGTAAGCATGGACCATGCAATCACAAATGAGAATGACACCTTCACCACCAAGGGAAAGTGGCCTGTCTGGTGGACCCCAGCCATAAACAAACTGTATAACAGATGAAGGATACTAATGCAAGACAGAGCTACATCTCCAGAATGTAAGGCAGCTGTGATCAGCAGTAGTAGAAAGCTACATTCTCACATAAAGACACCCAAGTTCAACTTGGGGACATAAATCACCACAGACGATGAAGGTAACCACACTGCTTTCTTCAGTTATGTCTGACGCCTGGGTGGGAACCCTCATATATGCTCAGATTTGGTACACAACAACTTATATCCCAGGGACCTGACAGATATTACTGACACCCTGGCAGACCAGTTCAGTGCAATGTACCCCCTCCCTCACCCCCAAGACATGATAGTTTTCACAGCTGTATGTAACCTCACTGTCATCCTGCATGTCCATGTGAGAGCCGCAGTCAGCAAAGACGAGTACACAGCATCAATGGGACCTGATGGTATCCCCAGTTGCATGCTATGTGAACTACAGATGGAGATAAACCTGTATATGCAGATCCTATTTAACCTTAGCCTTGCTACAGGATCTGTACCTGAACACTGGCGTACGGCAACAGTGGTCCCACTCCACAAAGGAGATGCCTCCACAGACCCTGGCAGCTACCACCACACAAGCTTAAACAGCCTTGTCTGCAAAGCTTTGTGAAGGGTCATTATGGAGCTTCCACACAGAGACATTGGTGTCCTACAGACCCTTGATCACACCCAATTCAGCTTTGTACAGTGCAGATCCTGCGTTTTGCACCAAGTTGACTACTTTGAAACTGTCAGTAGAGCCGTTGATGAGGGCTACACAGTCCACACAACCTACCTGCGCTTGGCTAAGGCCTTTGACACAATACCCCACTCAGGCATCATAGACAAGCTCAACAGCTGAAATATAACACCATATGTCACAGCATAGGTTGCAAAATGGCTCAGAAACAGAACCCATAATGTCAACATTGCAGGTGCCTTGTCAGGTTCGAAGCCAGTCACAAGTGGTGTCCCACAAGGTTGTGTCCTGGGACCTCTCTTATTTGGTATTTACTTTTCAGATGTGAAAGCAAACATAGGAGGGTTGTGGCCGACAAAGTTTACAGATGACTGCAACCTGGGCACCATAGTGAATACATCAGCCAGCACACACATCCTACAGACTGCCGTCACACTGACAGATAGCTGGTGCTGGACTCATGGCCTAAAACTGACTGCGACTGATGTGTTGCCATCCCCTTTGGGAGGAACACAGTACCCACAGATCTGTACATAGACAGCAACCCAATGAGTACAGGAAACAAATCAGACAGCTGGGGACACATGTAGATAGTGACATCTCATTTGACACCCATGTTGCCAAAGTTGTTTGACAGACTTTCTATCTTGGCCACCTTATCATGGAGGGTATTCCATCCAGACCATAGGAGGTCATTGTACCACTATACTTCTCCCTTATCAGGCCCATGCTTGAATACAACGCCCCATTTGGTATGTACCTCAACCAGCACTTGCAGCAGCTGGAGAGACCCCACAAGTACCTTACCATGACGATCAGGGATCTACAACACATGTCATATACTTCCAGAATAACTAAAACAAGCTTTTTCAGTGTCATACCACATACGTACAGGTGACCTATGCCTGACATACAAGACCATGTCCGATCAGGATTTGGTAGACATGCTCCACTGCAAGCAATCCACATCCACCAGAAACATGGGAGCTAAAGATTTGAACCTCAGCACATACATGTATAGGACATGCTGAAGGGACAGAGTCATAACTCAGAGGCATCTCAAACTCTAGCAGAGTATCCCAGTTCATGTTAGACAGAGTACCTCACTGACTCTCTTCAAGAGACATCTGGACAGCTGCATGTGGACAGGGGCACAGACTGGACAGAGGCATAGTCACATTATTCAATTATGTAAGGTGGTCATAATGTGTCACTACTAAGTCAGAGGCACAATATTTCGTATCTATGCAGTACACATATTACCACTATAGCAATATTCATCAAGGACATCCTCACCTCATGGTTGGTGGCAACACACGATGCATTGTACACCATCCGGGTGCAATTAACCATAGGCAAGACTGCTCTGAAGTTTGTAGCATGTTACAGGCCATCCTCTGAAACTCAGGTACCTCACAGAGCTTTCATGAAAACAGTGGCGGGATACATGTACCTGCAAACACCATCACACTGGGTGATCCCAACTATCCAAATATAGACTGGGATCAGTACTACAGCCACAACACTCTAGCCCACAGGTTCCTAGAGTTCATACACTCACATGCCATGGAAGAACTAGTCACCATCCCCACAAGAGGAGACAACATAGTAGATCTCATCATCACAAACATGGGCTCACAATGTTCAACACCAGAGGTATACCCATCATTGGTGAGATCAGATCATGACCTACTCTCAGTGGAAGTCCACATCCCACCTCCACCCCAGATAGAAAAGACCACAGTGCAGAACCTCTCAGAAGCCGACTACACACTTCTAATGACTGTTGTGGTCTCTTTCAAAGCCCCCAAGCCAGCAGACACCATTACCCAAGCCACTGTATCACTTACAACTGCCTTCTACCAGCACCTTCAAGACTGCATGGATGAGGCAATCCCAAACAAAACACAGACTCGTTGTACCAGAGGCAAGCGTCCAGTGTGGTGGACCTCAGCCATAAACAAGCACTACAACACAAGGAAGGAGGTACTACAAGATAGAGCGATATCCGTGGAAGGGTAGACACCCTGCTCAATATAGGTGAAACACTGAGTTCGCCCATGAAATCATCCAAGGCGAATATTGGGAGTAAACCCACTAAGGGCTCACGGGACAACAATGAGGCCTTTTATAGATACGTTACACACCTGGGAGGAAACTCCCAGATATGCTCAGAATAGGCTCAGAATGCTGTAAATATCACTGAACCTATAGACATTGCCAACATACTGGCTGACAGGTTCAGTGCAGATTGCTCCACCCACCCCTCCACCACAACTGGAGAGATATGTATGAAAGAGGATTGTAGCCCCCCAAACATCTCAAATGCTCAGGTGGGAACTGCTCTATCCAAGGGAAAGGACGCAGCATCCATGGGACCAGATGGTGTCCCTGGTTTTGTGCTCCATGAACTCACTCAAGAATTAAACCCGCAGTCAGGGCAGCTGTATGATCTTAGCCTCAACTCAGGATATGTTCCCAAGGAGTGGCATATGTCAATGGTGGACCCACTTCACATGGCGGTGCCTCCACCGACCACGGAAACTACCATCCCATCAGCTTGACAAGCAGGGTCTGCTAAGCTATGGAGAAGATCATAATGGAAGTCATAGATGAGGACATAGGGGACTTGCAGACATTAGATCCAACCCAGTTAGGCTTTGTTGAGGGCAGATCATGCCTTTTAAACTTGGTTGACTGTTTCATAACAGACACCAAGGCCATTGACAAGGGCAAGGCACTCCACACAGCCTACCTTGACCTGGCAAAGGCTTTCAACACAATACCCCACTTGGGTATCATTGAAAACATCACCAGCTTAAATGTGAACCCATACATCACAGGATGGGTTGCAAACCGACTACGTGACAGAACAGACAGGTTCAGACTTGCTGGTGCCATGTCACACTCCACAACTGTCACAAGTGGTGTCCCACAGGGCTCAGTCCTGGGCCCACTATTGCTCAGCATCTACTTTTCAGAAGTACAAGCAAACACAGCAGGATTATGGCTGACAAAGTTTGAAGATGACTGCAGACTGGGAACCATAGTTGGACACCCATCTGACACAGACATCCTTCAGAAGGGTGTCATAGTCACGGATAACTGGTGCCAGAGCCATGGCCTTACATTACACACTAAACAATGCATAGCCATACCCTTTGGGAAGAACAAGGTTACCACTAGTTCCCATGTAGGTGGCAATCCTCTAAGCACACAGGAGGTTATCAGGGACCTGGGCACCCAGGTTGAGAGTAACCTTTTGTTTGACACTCACGTTGCCAGGGTAGTTAGGTAGAACTTCTACATTGCCCACCTCATCATGCAGGGATTCACATCTAGATCCAGGGAGGTCATTGTTCCCCTGTACTCTTCACTCATTGGACCATTGATTGAGTGCAATGCCCCATTCAGCATGTATATGACCCGACACCTATGGCAATTGGATGGGCCCACAGATTCCTCGACAGGAGGAGAAAGGGTCTCAAACATATTTCTTATGCTGCCCGACTGGAGGAATTCCAGCTTGATTCCGTGACTTACCGTCTGCTCAGAGGTGACCTGTGCCTGACATCCAAGGCCATGTCCAAACCTGAGTTAATGTACACGCTTCACCTCAAGACCTCTACATCCATCAGAACTACAGTGGCAGGAGATTTAAACCTCAACACAGATATTAATAGGATGTGCTGGAGGGACAGATTCTTCAACCAGAGAGTCCCTATGCTGTGGAACAACATCCTGGTACATGTGAGGCTGAGTACCTCACTGGCTTTGTTCAAGTGAGATCTTAATCAATGGATGGGAGATTGCAGGTATGCCCCAGGGATAACCTCAGTATCACTGCTTGTCAGAGGCACAGCAATATAATGGGCAAATTATCCGTCAGAGTGAAGGTGCGGCAGACTCCACGGAACTCTGGTCTAGGCTTATAAATGCCCTAGGGCAGATAGCCCAGTATGAACCTGTGAACCTGTGAACATAGGCCTGGGGCAGTTGCTGCTATTAGGACAGTGGTCTGCAGCAAGCTATATAGTAGTAGTCAGTTTTAGCCATTGGTGTTTGACCATGGCTAATGCATGTTGCTTCTTGTTGTGGTAACAACAGGGGTGTGTGGTTATCCATGCCATTTATTGGTAGTCACCCTCATTTTGTATCTTGTTCCATGTTTTTGCACATGTACATCACTGTATGAGGTGTGACCCTGGTAGTGTCAGGGTGCTGATGTGCTTTGACCCTGTTTTCTATTACAGCACTGATATGTGCATTCCCTATACTGTGTGCATTTACACTGCACACATCTTGCTGTTTATACCTTTGGCATTGGGTAGCATTACATCTAGGTTCCTATCCCTTGTGATAGCTATGAGGTGGGTTTGTGTTTTTGTGGTTTATGATTGGTGAGGGTGGATGTTAGTCATGGTCCTCAGGTGTGCATATGATACATGGTATTACATTACTTAACACATGGCATTCATGCCTCGGGTGGTGCTGCAGGGCTGCCTCTGTCGGATGCACATACTACACTCCCTGTACATTTGGAAGCAGGTTGTGTCATGTTAGGCATCCCTGTTACTGTATGAGTGAGTCAGAGTGGGTATCAGTCCCAGTGTTCCTACTGACCAAGCATATGTGCTATCGTTGCCTCTTTGCCAAGGCCAGGGCAAACAGGGCACGCCACCTACAGCCTACAGGGACAAGGTCAGGTTGTTCCTCCAAGTCACCCCCGCCTGTGGTGGCCTTGGCAATGGTGGGGATGTTTGGCCCAGCCCTGTGCTGGTCCTGCTGCAGCTGTTTCCGCAGGATCATATTATGTAGCATAGCACATATCATGATCATTTGGGTACATGTAGTTGGTGTGTACTGCAAAGCTCCACCAGACGTGTCCAGACACCGGAACCGTGACTGAGCAGCCCAAACACACGCCTATGATATTACGTGTTTGTGCGTGTGCCTCATTATGGCGTTCCTGTTCGGGTGTGTGTGCATTTCTGATGGGTGTCATCAGCCACGGCTCAAGTGCATAACCAGCATCCGCCACTAGGTGACCGTGTGGGAAGTCCCCAGTGGCAAATGATTGGTACAGCGGCGTCAGATGCCAGATGGGGGAAGCGTGGTAGCTACCAGGGCAGCCAGCACACATTCATTATTATGCCCTGGGCATCACACACGACCTGGCAGTTGATGGAGGGTATCCCTTGCGGTTAATGTAGACTCTACCCGCTCACCGGCTGGTGCCTTGATGCGTATGTGCGTGCAGTCTATTGCACCCAGCACCTCAGGGTATCCCGCTATTTGCTGGAAGAGACGATATTGCTGGACACAACCTCACGGTCACTAGGGACATATATATGATCACTGACATGTGGTGACATGGCATCCAGGAACTGGTGCAGTACCCTGGAGGCTGATGCCTGTGATATCCCCATCATATCGCCAGTTGGTCTCTGAAAGGTACCTGTTGCTAGTATTCTTAGGCCAGCACATACCTTGGTTTCCACTGGGATGGGTTCCCCTCTGTTGGTTCTGTGTGTGAGGCGTGGCCTGCACAGCTCAACAATCTGCTGCAGGAGCTCTCTGTCCACTCTATAGCGCTCTACTATCTCCAGCTCATGTAACCCATGGTAGGTGACCCTAGGCCTGTATACTCTTCTCCTCCTCACTCTGGGTTGTCTGTCAGCATCTGCATTATCACCACCCTCGGCAATTCGCCTATGTCTGATTATAACAGCTATGGCAGCCCCTAGCATTTCTGCTCTGAGTTCAGCTTTTTTCAGGTTTCAACTCTGATAGCTTAGTTTCTGGCAGTATCTCTTGTGAGAAACAGCCTGCACTGCTCTTTGTTGTGTTTTAAGTGCTGGGTTGGGCTTCTAGTCTGCCTGTGTAATTGCCTGCTTCTAATTGTTTCCACCAATTAACTTTAGTAGTATCTTCTGGCAGTTTCCCTGTATTTTGGTTGTTTCCTATTTCCTCTCTGTTTCCTGAGGGGGAGCAATGTGCACACCGGCTTAAACACGCTCACAGTAACTTAAACGCGTGTACACATCCCTACACGGTGTTACACGCGCGCACACATCCTTACACGGTGTTAGCTAGGCTGATTCATGCTAAAACGCGCGCACACCGCCTTACACACGTGCACGCCCGCGCAAACCGTTGTAAACAGTTTGCAACACGCTCCCACATGTTGAACCTGCCTTACACGCGCGCATGCACGTATTTCAAGAAACTTAGAGTGTAGGGATAGCGTATGCCCTCAATTTCTTGACATTCCTAGTGTTCTGTTGGGACACACCTCCCTCCCTGATGTCTGTCTGTCATCTCTTACCTTACATTGCCCTCCAATCTGGTACATTTCTTTCTATCCTTCCCCCCCATGATGTCACCTACCTCTTACTCTGTTCCTCCCTCTTCTCTAACTCTTACACGACTCAGAAAGTGCTCATTACTTATGTGGCAGTGTGATTCAGTATTGTAAGCCTCATTTACATAGGATTGCCTAGTAATGCTTAGTTACATATCTTACACGGAGCTTCCCCCCCTTGACAACCACTAAACGGAGGCCATATTGTTTTTGCTCTGCAAGTCCCTCCATTGACATTTCATGTAATACATAAATCCCACAATTGTGGGCTTATAAGCTTCGGTTTTCAGTTTTAGGTAGCGCACCCCGTTTGCGCGGGTGTGTGCTACAGTTAAACACATAAATCCCGTGAAAAAAAAAAAAGTTATATAACTTTTTTTTGCACTTTCATGCCAATGGCCACATATTTGGCCATTGGCATGCTTAATATAACAAATGCACCCTTTATTTGGAGCTGACATAGCTCCGTTTTAATTTTGCAGAAATGTACTCAGTTGTCAGCTGAGTACATTTCTGCAACACGTCCGTTACACGGACTGGTTTGGAGCCGTGGATCGCTCACATACCTCATTTGCATATCTTGGAGCTGCAAATGAGGTATTGAGCATTTCCACGCCCACTCTGTGTAAGAGACGTGTTAGCTGTCTCTTACACGGAGATTTGGGCTGTTGCTGAATCAGGAGGCTTACACGGAGGCTTACACTACTCTTGAACTCCGTGTAAGCCTTCCTGAATCTGGCCCACAGTCTTTTATTTTTGCTTTTGTGACTCTCCCTTATCCTTTTAAGAACACAATGGAAGCATTTGGTGGAAAAACTTGTATCTAGCAAAAAAAAAAACTGGCGAACAGCTTAATCCAATCATTAGAATAGCTGTAGACTGCATAAAATACACATGTCAAATGGATACACGTTTGTAACAGAAAACACAGCTAATCTGTCATTTTGGTTTTGTTACTCCCTTTCTTTAATGATAAGGCGGAAACATGTTCTTGTTTTATTTAGTGTTTTTGGTGGAAGAACTTGTATCCAGGCTAAAGCTGTTGACTGACAGCTCAGTTCACCAAACAGAAGAGTTGTAAGGTCTATAAAATACTTGCATCAAGGGGATGTTTGTTTGTTCATAATAATGCAAAGATGTGCTTTGGGTTACTGTGTAAGAGCGGGAGCATACTAACTACCCTCTGGGATAGTACCTGATTACACATATTAAATAGTAAATATCTTTTTTATCTACTTAATTGTTTTAATGTAATTATTACTTACAAACTATAAATAGTTATTGAGTATTAAGAATGTTCTGTAAGTGGAACTAGTGTTTTATATCCAGTAATTGTTTAGGACAATGCTATTTATTAAATTTTAATAAATATTTAATTTAATTATTAGTATCTGAACTGATTCTAACTAGTTGCACCCAGTTTAGTGAGATAATATTCTTGGCATACTTTTAATTAGTTGACTAAAAGATAGATTATGATAACTCACTTCATCGTGAATGACAAATAGTTATGCCCTGCAAGGTTTAGTAAAATATAATTATTTAAGTAGGTGTAAACTTTGTGGTGCATTTTCAAAGGTTAATCAATTAATTGAACATAACCACTGTCTTAATTATAAGAAAGTAGAGGAACTGAAGAAAATTACTGAAGAACATTTATTAGGTAGTAGAGATAAAGTTAATAATTGTACCTTTCTCACAATTATTTCTAATTTTATGAAAGTTTGGGTAGAAGATAGGAAAAAGCTATGTATGTTGTTAAAGTAAGGCTCTTCTGGTATATTTCTTAATGTTACTAAAATGTGATCTCATGAAGAAAAGTAAGTAGCAGATGGAGGTTTATACATACAAGGGACATCTCCAAGTCATTTAACAATGGCAGGAAAATGAAGAGACGGACTAGAACTAAAAGGGATGAAAAGAGAAGAAACAAATGAATCAATTCTGTTAACACTATATTGACAGAAAAAGGCAAAATAGCTAGTCTGGACTTTATTAATCCAATTAATAAAGAAAGTTTATTAAGCAGGGAAGGAGCAGAGCAATTTCTAGTAAATGAACTACCCCCCCCCCCCCATTCGTTGTACCCAGGAGTTATAAGAACTAAAGGAACAATGGAATTGTAAAGTCATAGAGCTACAGTTTTACCTCAAACAGAGCTGACAAATGAAAGCAATATTTTACATACTAGAGAAAAGACAAAATGGTTGTTGTGGTACTGGAACCTTCAAAGACATATTTTGTCCTCTGTAGTGTTAGATAATTACAATCTATTGTCATTTGTTGATCAGGAATGTCGGACTGGGGGCACAACTCCCATTTTCAGTGGGGGCCTGGGGAGAAAAGCTCTAATATAAAATATATTTTTACAATAAACAGTATAAACATTAAAACATGTTAAGCAATAAATTGCAGGCAATATTGAGACATAAATAGTAAAAAATATGCATCATATACAGTAGACTCCTGATTATCCAGTCTCGCTGGGACTGGACCTTAGGCTGGATAAACGAATGGCTGGTTAACCAGAAAAAGCATACAAAATAATATTTATAGGTTATAAATCAGCTAGAATAACAGGATTTTTGTTAGCTTGCATTTGTCTAATGAATATGCAGTCTACGACTCAAATGTCTGTCATTATTTAGCCCAGAGGAGGTGTAGGTGTTGTTCTTCTCTATTGTCTTTTGCTAGGGCTACTGCACAAATTTGATGGCTGGTTAAACAGGAGGCTGGTTGAAGAGAGGACAGATAAGAGGGAGTCTACTGTACTTTAGAAGTTATTATTATTGCATATTTAAGTCAAAGATGTGAAATAGCTGCAGATACAACATCAGTGATAATGCACATAGGTTCAGTATCAATACTGACATAAATTAGGTTGGATGTCCATACAGCAGGAACGGGAAATAGAAGAGGAGGTGAAGGGGCCAAAGCAGAAATAATCAAGAAAAAACAAGCACAAAAAGTTCTGATAGTGGAGAGGTTCAGATAACAGTAGATAGGTAGGATGATGAGGTCGGTAAGGATGGGGTAGTAGTAGGTGACGATTTCAGATATAGGTAAGTTGGAGGAGCAGCAGTGGGGATGAAAGAGGAAGAGAAAGGGATAACAAAATAAAATTGCCAAACATTCCAAAGGCAACCACAAGGCATTCTATAACTATGTCAAGAATCTAAATGGCAATGTTCAGATCTGCTCTGAGCTACAACAGAATGGCATTAAATATACTGATCCCAAGGATATTGCCAATATCCTGGCAGATCAATTCAGTGCCAACTTCACCCCTTCTCACCCCCTAAATGGCCCATCTCAATACTGGAAGACTGGCAAATTCTGATAATAACAGCCACACAGGTAAAAAATGAACTATCCAAAGCTAAGAATACAGAATCCATGGGACCAGATGACATCCTGGACTGTGTACTACATGAACTACAAAATGAACTGGCACCTCACCTAAGTGTCATGTTTAATCATAGCCTCACCTCAGGCTTCCTGCCCACTGAGTGGCACACAGCTACAGTTATCCCACTCCATAAGGGGGGATCCACCTTGGATCCCAGGAACTACCTCCCCATCAGTCTGACAAGCCTGATATGCAAGACCATGGAATCATAGATAAACTTACTAATCTGGGAATTAATCCCTACGTCACTTGATGGGTTGCCAACTGGCTTACTGACAGAACCCAGACTGTAAAAGTAGCCGCCTCCAAATCCAGCTCCAGACAAGTGACAAGTGGAGTATCTCAGGGTTCAGTTCTGGGACCACTCTTGTTTGGCATCTATTTCTCTGAAGTACAGGCCAACACTAAGGGACACTGGCTAACAAAGTTTGCAGATGCCTGCAAACTGGGAGCCATTACTGAATCCCTAAATGATGTGGATACTATAAAAAGGGCCTTACAGAAACAGATGCTTGGTGCCAGAGCCATGGGCTCAAGGTCAATGCCAAGAAATGTATAGTTATCCCCTTTGGGAAAAAACATGCACCCATGAATTACCGCATAGGTGGCACTGGACTAAACACCGAAAGTGTGATAAGAGACTTAGGGACACAGGTGGACTGTGGTCTCAACGTCGATGACCACATCACCACAACAGTCAGGAAATCCTTATGTGTGGCACACCTCATCAGTAAGGGCTTTTCATCCAGAAAAAAGGAGGTCATTGTCCCACTGTACTCATCCCTCATTAGACCCATTATAGAATACAACACCCCATTTGGTATGTGCCTCTCAAGACATCTGCAACAACTGTAAAGGCTGCAGAAATACCTCACTAAAAGAATCACAGGCCTAAAGCAGATGCCATATACTGACTGTCTAAAAAACTCCACCTATACTCTGTTGCATATCATCTACTCAGAGGCGATCTCTGCTTAACATACAAGGCCATGTCAAACTCAGAGTTGCTGGACATGCAACACTTAAAGAAATCCCAATCCCTTAGAGCCACACGCTCCAGGGATCTAAACCTTGTCATCACAATAAACAAAACATGCTGGAGGGATAGGTTCCTGACCCAGAGACTCCTAGACTCTGGAATAGACTGCCCATACATGTCAAGCAGAGTGCCTCTTTGGCCTTCTTCAAAAGGAACCTTGACAACTGGATGGGAGAAAGGAAATTCACCCTGGGGATCACGTCAGTTACCCTGCTAGACAGGGGTCCAGGGTAGTAAATAAAGTGGGAAGAAATAGCCAGGGAATTCATATGGCTAGGCTTGTATAGGCCCTAGGGCCGATAGCCTAGTACCAACCTATAAACAACAGTGAAGGAGTCAGGGTGGTTGATAAAGAGCTTAGAAATGGAAGAGAAACAGATAGAAAGATGAGTTTAGTTAGGGTGAAAACATGAATATAGCCATGAGGAAGTTAGGCATTTTTAAGCTATGCTAAAAATGTGTGGTGGTGTTTTTTTTTTTTTTTTAGGTTGGGTGGGTGGGATGGAGTTCCACTACTTAACACCACAGAGTGAGTGAAGTCAGTTGTCTACACTGTTATTAACTTGGTCCTAGTCAGGAGATATTCTTTTCTGTGATCAGAGATTCCTTGGAGGTGAGTAGCATCTGAGGATATTTTGCCTTTATGGGCAGGTATCGGGTTTGTGTATTGTTTTGTGGGCAGTAAGCAGCTGGAAGTAGGTAAGTACCAGGCAGTGCTACCATCAGTTTGGTAAACTAGATGCAAACTTAGCTATTTTATTGTAGCAAACCTTTATTTTTTTTTTAAGGTGGAGTGAAGATTAGATAGGATGGGTGCTGTATAGACAAGTGAAGGGAAAAGGTAAAACATTGCTAAAGAATTTCTAGAGTAGTCAGTGAGAAAGGGTTTGTTTCTGTAGAGAAAGGCCAAAGTTTGGTAAGATTTATCGATCACTAGAGTGATGCGTTGATCATATTTTAAATTATTGTCAATTATAACACTAAGAAGCATTGTGCTAAAAACATTTTAAGTTGTGGATTATTTGTTGAGTTGGTGCAGAGGATATGAGCACGGTATCATCTGTGCATTGTACTATGGAGGCTTCTTTGGTAGCGCTGTGAAGATTATTAGCAAATATGATTAATAGTAAAGAACATAGAATAGATCCCTGAAGCCACTCCTGAGGAATAGACGTATCATGCCCTGACTACAGCTGAGGTGATCTAGGTTTGATTAGTAGTTCAGGTGATTGATACTGTGACAAGAGAAGGGATGTGCATGTTTACTCTTGGGGGTGGGTCGTGCATGGGCATCTCCCTCCAGTGATGCTTAGTGGAGGCCGGGGATACTGTTGAAGGAGGTGTGGTCAGATGGTGGAAGGTGGGTCTGGCTGAACTGCTGCTGAGGTGATGGGACACACCACTTTCCCCATTGTTCATCCATGTAGAGCATACTTTTTATCATATAGGAGGAGATAAACAGGGTAGGGCATAAGTGGAAACCCACCCATATGGATCTTACGATGTGCTGAGCACCTGATGGTCTGAGGATCCATGACAAGACCCAGTACAATACCAGATGTGTCCAGGGGGCAAAGGAGTGACCTGGACTGGTAAACCCAGCATGGATGGAGCACCGGGACTAAGCCAGTAAGAACAAAGATCAGTTGGAGAAAAAAATAGAATAGATCCCTGAGGTATGCCAATAGAGACAGACAGAAAAGGGGAGAAATCATGTTTTCATTTTACAGTCTGGAATCTGTTGGTGGAATAGCTGTGAAACCAGCAATGGGATGAATGTGAGAGTCCTAGGGAGGATAGTT
Organism: Protopterus annectens; assembly: GCF_019279795.1. NCBI lineage: Eukaryota > Metazoa > Chordata > Ceratodontiformes > Protopteridae > Protopterus > Protopterus annectens. The sequence goes on from NC_056737.1 coordinate 1,015,156,591, forward strand.
CATGGAACAGGCATTAGTGCAAAACTACATCAGATGCTTTTGACATGTCCATGAAGACAGAGGATTCTAAGTTGCCATTGTTTCTATCAGACTTTATGATTTCAGTAAAACTGAGAAGAGCAGTAGTAGGTTGTAGTGAGGTCTGAAGCCACGTTGAGTGTTGGAGTGGAGATTGTTATTGTGCAGATGGGAAAAGAGTTTAGAATGAAGGCGTTCTTCAGTTATTTTGGGGAGTGGAGGTAGAATGGCTAGAGGTCAGTAATTGGAGAGGTCGGTGGATGTTTTCCCTTTATGTGGAGGTATGATATGGAATTGTTTTTCCAGATGGAGGGGACATAACTTTAAGCAATTGATGGGTTTATGAGTATAGATGCAGTTTATGAGATAGCATTTGTAGTGATTTTGAGATATTCAGGTGTTAGGTTTTCAACAGATGGGATGGAATTATTTAGTTTTTTTTGGAGGGGGTTGATAAAAGATGTAGATACTGGTTGGAGGGACAAAGGTTTTTGGGGGAGATTAGTACTGTATGGGATAGTGAGGCTGGTAAGTAGGGAGAGTTCAGAGTGTATGAAACTGGATAACTATGGGGACTGAGCTGTTGTTGGCAATTGGTGAAGGAGTCATAGTTTGGCCTGTGTGTAAAAGTCTTCTGACTGTGTTCCAAAAAAAAGTTAGGGTTCCATTGGTGATTGTCTCTGACTTAAAAAAGTATTTAGTTTTGTCTGTTCTGATTTTTAGTTAACCAATGTTTTATATTATGTCCAATTTGTTAGAATTATTTAAACTGCAGAAGTTTGTGTTTTATTTTTGAAGATTGTGAAATTATTGTTATTGAAATGATTTGTAATAATTTGGAGTTGTTCTCTCCAGGCCTCCACTGGAAATGGGCTTCTACCCAGTTGGACCATCCTGGTAATCAAATGCCAATAAATAAATAGTTTATAAAGGTACTGAAGCTGCCTAAATACTGCTTTTTGTGTGATGTGTTGTCAGCAGACCATATGCTTTCCAAGCTTTACCTCTGTTTAGCATGAGTTGCCTGGTATCTCATGTGAGCCATGGGGTGGGGTTGGATTGGATTCCTTTGGATCTGATGGAAACTCATTCATTTAGTGTGTTAAGGAATGCGTTGTTAAAGTGAGTTGTAGCATCATCTGGTGTAAGTATGTTAGAATATCCAAGTTGTGTTTGTTGAGGTAGGCAATGAAGGTGTCATTATTGAAGATGGAGAGTGTACGCACATTAGTACAGATTATGTGTTTATGTTCATGATTAGGTTGTCTCACAACAAAGGTCAGTAGGGGGTCAGTGATTGTATCGGGTAGGCACCAGCAGTGATAATTTTTTTAGGGGTGATGAAGATCCAGTCTAATGTAGACACCCTGCTACTGCATTTGTCTATACAAGTAACAGCAGTGATAACTTGGGTAAAACTAAAGAGATTGATGGAGAGGAGAGTGTGGGAGGATCAGAGATGATAATTGGGTAGTGTATACAAACGTCACATGCAATGATTGTTTCTCTGTTGATATTACGAGAGGTCCATTGCAGGATTTCTTATAGTAATGGGATTTGTTTCCAGGAGGGATATCAGTCTAGTACAGGATTTTGTCTAATAATGGAATGTTATAGAACAACAGTCTAGCGTGCTAGTATCCTCCCAAGTTGGAAAACGGTACTATAAATCCACTCAAAACGTGATGTAACATAGTAAAAATGAAAGTCTCCATGAAGGCAACATAAAACACTGGTTTATTTAAGATGTTTGAAGCACTTTTCATTTGTTACAGTCAGCAAAACTTCATCAGAAACATTGTACCTATGACTTAAAAAGCTCCCTTTATAGGCACAGCTGATCATTAATTAACCAGGCTGAATCCCTAAATAGTACTGCGGACTTATAAAACCAGTTGAACTTCAAACCTAATACGATGAAACAAATAAAGTCACTAGTACTTTTGAATCAGTAAGTACCCTCTATTCTAACTTAGACCCTGAATATAAAGGAGACTGATACCTTGGACTATTCTAAATTTACTTCTTTAAAAAGTACTAGTGAATTTATTGGTTTCATCGTATTAGGTTTGAAGTTCAACTGGTTTTATAAGTCCGCAGTACAATATTGGTTAGTATTCATGATAGTGATACTGACAGTATTATTACAATATAAAACATATAGAAGTTATACTTTACTGTTTATAGTTTTTGCTGACATTAGACTATGTAATAAGCTGCTGCAGTATTTGTTTTGTTTTGTTTTTGTATTGTTTCGTTTTTAACTTGAAATGTAGTTTTTTGCTACTGTGCCTTTTAGGGATTCAGCCTGGTTAGTTAATGATCAGCTGTGCCTATAAAGGGAGCATTTTAAGTCATAGGTACAATGTTTCTGATGAAGTTTTGCTGATTGTAGCAAACAAAAAGCGCTTCAAACATCTTAAATAAACCAGTGTTTTATGTTGCCTTCATGGAGATTTTCATTTTTACTACGTGACATCACGTTTTGAGTGGATTTATAGTACTGTTTTCCAACTTGGGAGGATACTAGCACGCTGGACTGTTGTTCTATTTGTTTTAGTTTGTTTGCTGTTTCTCGTATTCCTTAGTAATGGAATGTTGTTTCCAGAAGGGATATAGATCAAGTACATGAATTCTAACAATGAGATGTTGATTCCAGGAAGGATATTGATGGCAGAGATGCATATTCTTTTGTGCTTGCTGATTTGCAGGAGAGCGAGAGAGAGAATTATTTCTGTGTTGGGAAATTTGGGGTAGATGAGGGGGTAAGAATTAATTTCTAGGTTGTTTTGTATATCATAGCCACACCACCAGCTTTCTTATGATGTATGTAATTTCTAATAATGTTATAGCCATGGGGGAGAATTTCCCGTTCTTTAGTATGTGATTTCATCCATGTATCAGTGGATATTAGTAAGTCAGGGTATGCGAGGCTATATGGGCATGAAAGTCTGGTAGTTTACTGTAGAGGCTCCTAAGATTTAAGATAACAAAATATAAGCTATTACCTTAGTTGACTGGGAGAGAAGTACTCAGGAGTTGCAAGTGTGTAGGGAAGGTCCAGGATTAGGATGTACATCACCATCAAGAGCAAGCGTAGATGAGAGGTTTTGTAGTGAAAACATTTTTCTTCACCTTTAAATATCTGTGTGTAATGGGGGTTCTTCTTTGGTGTATTTCTAACTAAAGGAAGTATAGGATGTGGTACAATATAGGCAGGGTGCTATAACAGGGTGAGAGAGAGTGATTTAGAATTATTGTGAAGCATTTTAAATTTGTTTAAATTAAGCTGATGTTGGGTAACAGTGGAGTGTGATAAGATGTTGCCTGGGCAACAACAGAGAGTAGAAGTAGAGATAGTAAGTGAAAAGGGAGCACAATGTAGTTACAGTGGTGAACATTAGATCTGAAGAATTTAATAAGGTGTGATAAGTAGAATGAACTCCGCTATTGTTGACAGGCTACAAACAGATTAGTCATTGCTATGATCATACATGCTTTATAGGGTACATGAGATGACCTAAGAGGTAGCATGTCTTATATGTGTGATGGGCATGTTTGAAGGTGCTTACACAACACAATCCCCTATGCACACAGGATGCACACCAGACATCTGGTACTTGGCTGCACCAACTCTGCCTCAATTGTTGAAGGTCTCCATGGGAGGGAGATGCCCAGCTTGGACACATGTATTGCTTCCACTTCCACCCACTGTCTATTGTAGAGGAGAATAGAGTAAGACATGATAATCCATTAAGATGTGGAGCTCATGTCACAGAAGTATCTAGTACGGTCATCATTCTCATTCTTATAGCATGCCTTCCTCTAGACAAGGGCTGGATATTGCCTTTGAGCTATCCAGAATAGGGTGCTTCCTTGAACAGGGATCTGCACAGGAAATACACACACACACACACACACACACACACACACACACATGCATCTCCTTTGGGTACTCTGGGTCTGTGAGTAAGTACTAATGACAGCACTGAAACATCTGCTAAGGCCATGTCCCAGAAGACTCGTGTGCATACACACACACACACACACACACACACACACACACACACACACACACACACACACACACACACACACACACACTCTCGCTTTCCTGTGGATGACACTGGGCACTCTGCCCCCCCCCCCACCTGCACCTGTGCAAGTAATGGCAACAGTGCCCTGCCCTCTCTACTTTATTTCTTGGGTAGCCTATATCTAATGCTCTGTGTAGCCATTCTGTGCTTTGGTGTGCATTGTCTGTTTGCTAGTTAGAATGCATCATTTTTATTGTTGTATATATGCTTTAATCTGGTCAATAGTTATAAGCCCATCTCTTAGTCAGTGCCATGGTGTACTGTGTCGATCTTCATCTGATGCAGTCTGCCCCGCTGCTGCTGTCTTCTACACTTTCTGCTCATCATGTTCTTCCTTCAGTGCCTGGTGTGGTGGAACACATTCCTCTTGTATGAGTACTCACTGTTCTAAGTGTTTCCTCAGAACTGTATAATGTGACTGAGCACAGGATGAAAAAAACTTATTGCATGTGCCTGTGTCATACAGCAGGGCACAGCAGAAATATCCAAGCAGCCAAACAGAGCCTTCAGCAAGCCAAATGCATAATGATGCCGGGGTGTCTGACGAGGCATTGCTGTAGCCATTGCCTGCCACAGTTTGTGGGTTCTTGAAGGTCGTCTTCAACCCTGGCTTCAGGGTATATCCAGCACTGTCAATAACATCCACCTGGGGGAACATCACCCTGCACAAACCACTTGCATAAGTTACACATGTGCCATATATGGGAGTCATGGGTACTTCCTGGGTGGTCTGCAAACATATTGGAGATTATACCTAGTGCATTAGAGACCATATGACATTTAAGGGAATAGTAACCTTTGAAATTAACATACCTTCTTCCCAGCACCCCAGATGGGGCCTATATTAAAATGTGGATGCAGTCCATGGGCCTGGTACCTTAGGGAAATGTGCTAAGTCATAAAATTCCTGCAGATTTTTGGCCATCTCCTCTGTAGTGTGAGGAAAGCACATGTGCTCCCACACATGCTGTAGCATGGCATTGAGGAATTTGTGGCATACCCCTGATTTCAATGCCTGAAATACCCCTATCATTCCCTGTTGGTCACTGAAATGTCTCTGTAACTAATATTCTCACAGGCACACATGCTTTCATATCCAGAGGGACATATACTCCACAAGTCCCAACGGCCTGCAAATGAGGGTGACACATCATGACCAGCTCCTGCATGGTGATTCTTTTCACTTCACAGTGTTCCTATATTTCTGTGTTATGGAGGAAATATGTTAGGCATAGATGGAAGATATGGAGCATCCAAGAGTGATGACACATGATGCTGTGACTGCCTCCCGTTGAGTATAAATGTGTTAATGCTGCAGCTACTCCACATTCTGCTTCATCGTTCACCTCCTGTGATGCCAGTAGTTTGCTGTGGTCAGTTACTTATGAAGTAGCACATGCAGTTGTGGAATATATACATTTCTGACCTGCTCTTCCATATTGTTTATCCTCATTTGCATCTACTGAGTCCATCATTTTAATAATGTTTTCATTATCATGACATTATACTTCCCTTAGCACACAGCGCAAGTTATAGTGTTGCTCATATTCTCTGCCCCTGTCATGCTCAGGGTGTCACGGAGTCTCACACATCCTGCTTCTTATTGTTCATCCTGCACAACTACATACCACGATACAGAGAATGTTTTCAAATCCAAGGGTTATCTTTTTGAGTTTTAAGATGTTTTTGTGCAGACAGATTCATAGATAGCCTCTGTGCAGCATACTACAAGCAATGCAATGGTTATATAATCCACAGTATTAACAGTCACACATTTCAGAGGCAGAATCATGTGACCATTGGTATTCGACGGGTGTGCTGCACTTTGATAGGTGCCATACCTCTCAACCTCTTAGAGCAGGAAATCTTGACAAACCCAAAAATAATGGGGGGACAAATGCCCAAAAATAGGGGCAATTTTTAAATATTGCTCCTATAAATTTAGAAACTTGATAGAATAACAGGTTTTGGTTTAGCATGAAATCTGAAGGGCATGAAGTCTGAAACTCAAATGTCATTATTTTTTTACTTTAGACATCAATGAATTGTCAATGATTTGACAGAAAAACACAATTTTTGTTGGGAAACAGACAGACAATAAGAGGCAAAAATTTGGAATTCTGCGAAAATCTGTACAGTTGAGCAGTATGAAAGTTATTAAGCTGTTGCTGAATATGTGACAGGCATGTAGAGCACTCCCAGTGGGACACAGGGGGTGGGGATTGTTGAAGACAAGTTGCCCTGCATGGCAGCCAGTCAGTCTTGCTAAACAGTGAAAATGTGAGTGCTGGGGTGACATGGGGAACAGGATTAGGACAAACAGTGTAACAGACTTTGCACTCAGCAAAACACCGATACACTGAACACTTATACAGTGAGAAAGGGCATATATCTGGGGCAGTAACACAACTGTTGAACAGAGAAAGAGAGAGAGAGACACTAGCGTTAAGTACAGAAGAGGTAAATGTCAGGGAGTTAGTGCATTAAGGCTCCAAGCTGTTAATGAGTTGCTTCTTGTGGCCTATGGTATAGGGTTTGATTCCTTCTTTCTCCAGCTGCCTTTTGTGTGCAATATATAAATCATACTGTTCCCTAGTTACACCTAAAAGGGACATTTTATCCAATGGGATTATTCAGTTAATAAATTAGTAAAACTGTATGATAGTCTGTATGCTCTTCAGTATACAAGGCTGTGCAATGAAGGACATGTTTCCGTTAATTAGCTGCACTGCTAATGGGGAAGGGAGTATTTCCACTTCATACCACACACACTGCCGAGCCTCTGGCCCATCCTTGAGTTGGCAGAACATCCTCAATGTCTCTTTTAGTTATGTCTTTGCCCGCATAAATCACGGAACCTTACAGTCCATCAATAATGTCAGACGTTCTACTTTCATTCTGTTTATTGAAAACAAACTGCATCATGATGCCAAGACCTGTTCCTGTGTTTACAGTTTAAGTACACCCATGTAAACATTTAAAATGCTCCCTGGTGTTGCCTGGTCTTTCCAGATTTGTAAAGACTCCTCCCCCAGACATAGACACACCCCTATTCTTCTCGGTTGTCCCTGATTTTACAGGACTCTCGTTCTGTTGCCTCATATCTGGCCTGTCCCTCATAACTCATTGGCCTCTGCAATCAGTAAATAAAGCTGGACATTACAGTGTCATACTTCCTGTTAGTTTAAGAAAAGACCGCTGTGTTATCCAATGAGTTAGTAGAGGAGGTTAAGGCCCTTACTTAAGGCAACAACGCCCACCTCCCGACTTCAATATTTTCTTTTTTTGTTGCTGTTGTTATTGTTAACGTCAAAAGCACCACCAAAGTAGACATAAACGAGCAAAATCTAAGGGTAATGCTACTCAATGCTAGAAGTCTAAACCTCAAAATGTACACACTCAAGGCTCTCCTTAAGATGGGCAACATCGATACCTGTGCAGTGACAGAGACCTGGTTTAAGGATCCAGAGAGCATCCCTTCATTACCAGGCTACAATTCTTACCACACCTTTCGGCCACCCAACCCGGACCGAAATACTAAAGGAGGAGGCTTGTCTATATTCATAAAGGATATCCACACCTCCAGGCTAGTTGCTCAACATAATGCCTTGGAAATTATCCAAGTACAATTATGTTATTTATTTATTTATTTTACATTTGTTGACCAGGATTGTCTGACTGAGTTGAAGAGACCTTTTTCAGCGGAGACCCAGGGAGAAAAGCTCCAACATATTATACAATTTTCATTATAAATTAGCATTAAACAGCAATGTTACAGGATTATTACAAGGCATTAAGTAGCAATACAATGTTATACAGTGTCAATAATCAGGAGTATAGCATAACTATTTCAAGATGTATAAAAAGAAATATGTCATTAAGATGAGTATAGTTTTTGGGGTAAGTGGTTAAAAAACAGTTTTATCATGATGTAGTCGCATGAAGGCAAGACAATTACAATAGAATGTTTCTCTGAGGCAATTTGCTTAATAGATTTTAGAAGACAGTTGAAAGAGTAGTCAAGGAAGATTAGAGAGAGCTAGTGAGAAGACTGAGTTAAGGGTAGAAAGTAGATTAAGGCAAGAGAAGTAGGGGAGTTTAAGGAGGGAACGTGCAGTGGCAGGATCAGTGACTTTTAAAGTGCTCTTTGGTGGCTGTCTTAAATTGTTTAGGATGTGTAAGGGTCCTGATTTCTAGTGGGAGCCTATTCCAGGCAATAGTGGGGTGATAGCTTTACATGTTGTGTCCAAATTCAGACTTGGGTTTGTAGATTTGTAGTCGGTCTTGGTTAGAGCTTTGGAGAGGTCTGGAGGGAGAATAATGGGAGATGAGAGGGGATAGTGCAGGGCAGTAGGAAGGCTGGTATAGGACAGAATGGATAATCTGGAGCTGAGAGAGAAGAAGCTGGTGGGGTAATTCAAGCCAGTTTAGGTGTTTTAGAGAGAGACATTGATGGGATTTGTAGGTTTGTTGGGCAGCAAATCTAGCTACCTTGTCATAGGTAGATTGGAGTTTGGTCAGGAGTGTTGAGTTAAGATTTGTGAGAATTTGAGAATTGTACATTAGACTGGGTGGAAGGTAGGTAAGACATAGAGTAATCTTGGCTTCAGAGGTAAGGAATTTCTTGTTACGGTAAAGGAGCCCTAGTTTTGAACGTGTCTTTTTGATACAGTTATTAACATGCAAGTCAAATTTAAGCTGATCGTCAATGGTTACACCTAAGAGCTTAGTACTGGATTCTACCTGAATGGGAGTGTTTTTAAGGGACTATATGGAGAAGGAGGGTTTAATATTTATGAACTTTTTAGGTAGGAAGAGTAACAGCTTTGTTTTTTTATGGTTAAGGATAAGACTGCAATTCAGGTTGTAGTGTGTTACAGATCCCCCACAATGCCCCAAGCACCCACTCCATGTTTCTCGATATACTTGATAATATTAAGAGACAGCCCAATACCCTAATTTTGGGAGATTTCAACTACCCCTCCATCAAGTGGGAAAACTACTCATGTACTCTCATTTGCCCAACATTTTCTGGAATTCATCATTTCAAATGCCCTGGACCAGCTTGTCCATACCCCTACTAGGGGTAGCAACATCCTGGACCTGGTCATTACCAATATGGGTAATATATGCCAGAGGTCAGTTCCTCACTGGTCAGGTCCAACCACAAGCTAATCACCCTAGACATCCATATCCCACCCCCCCTCCCCATTAAGGAAACTACCACAAAAAACTTCTCCAAAGCCAACTTCATGCTTCTTAAGTCAGAAGTGGCAAACTTCATTACACCCACACAGATGGAAAATAGTGCCACGACTGCTGAATCATATACAAATGCACTGTATAAGCACATACACGAGTGCATGGACCCTGCCATCCCCAACAGAACCAAGACGCTATGCTCCAGAAAAAGAAAGCCAATCTGGTGGTCCTCTGCCATAAACAAGCTTTACAACAGAAGGAAGAAACTGTTGCAGAAAAAGAGTAAAATCCCATGAATGCAGGAACTCCCTGGTCAGCCTCAGCAAGAAGCTGAGATCTCCCATAAAATCCTCCAAAGCTTGTTATTAAAATAAAATTGCCTTGAATTCTAAAGGCAACCACAAAGCCTTCTACAGCTATGTCAAGAATCTCAATGGCAACACTCAGATCTGCTCTGAACTACAGCACAATGGCACTACATTTACAGAACCAACTGATATTGCCAACATCCTGGCAGACAGACTCACTGTTAACTTCACCCCCCCTCACCCCCCAAGGGGCCCACCCTCATACCGGATGATTGCAAACCCCCTGAAATCATGGCCTCACAGGTGAAGACCGCACTCTCCAAAGCCAAGAACACAGCATCTATGGGACCAGACAACATCCCAGGCTGTTTTCTGCATGAACTACAGAATGAACTGGCACCCCACCTAAGTACCATGTTCAACCATAGCCTCACTTCAGGCTTTGTGTCTAAGGAGTGGCACACAGTGACAGCTATCCCACTTCACAAAGAGGGTGCCACCACAGACCCTGGGAACTACCGCCCCATTAGCCTGATGAGCCTGGTTTGCAAGGCCATGGAATGCATCATCCTAGAGCTTATAAACAAAGACATAGGTAACCTCCAATCTCTGGACCCCACTCAGTTTGGGTTTAGTAAAGGGTATATCATGCCTCCTAAACCTGATTGACTTCTTTGAAGCAGTCACTAGAGCCGTAGATGAGGGTAAAGTAGTGCACACTGCCTATTTGGACCTCACCAAAGCTTTTGACACCATCCCCCACTCTGGTATTATAGATAAACTCATTGGACTAGGCATAAATCCCTATGTCACAAGATGGTTGGTCAACTGGCTCACTGACAGAACCCACACAGTGAAAGTAGCTGACTCCAAATCCGACTTCAGATCAGTGACAAGTGGAATACCACAGGGTTCTGTTATGGGTCCTGTCCTGTTCGGTATCTACTTCTCTGAAGTCCAGGCAAATACAGCTGATCTCTGGCTAACAAAATTTGCAGAATACTGCAAACTAGGAGCCATTATCAATTCATCTAAGGATGTGGACATTCTACAAATAGGCCTCACTGAGACTGATGCTTGGTGTCAAAGTCATGGCCTAAAGCTCAATTCCAAGAAATCTATTGTCATCCCCTTTGGAAAAAATACCATACCCATGAATTACCACATAGGCTGTAGCCTACTAAACACTGAAAGTGTGATAAGAGACCTTGGAACGCAGGTGGACTGTAGTCTTTCCTTTGCTAATCACGTCACCACAGTAGTCAGGAAATCCTTCTACGTGGCACACCTCATCACAAAGGAGTTCTCCTCCAGAAAATGAGGGGTCATCATTCCTCTCTACTCATCCCTTATTAGACCCATCATAGAGTACAACCCCCCCCGTTTGGCATGTACCTCACAAGACATCTGCAACAGCTGGAAAGGCCACAGAAATACCTCACTAAGAGGATTACTGGCCTCAAACAGATGCCATACACCGACCTTCTCAAAAATCTTCAGCTCTACTCCATTGTGCATCGCCTACTCTGAGGCAACCTCTGCCTAATGTACAAAGCCATGTCTAACCCAGAATTCATGAACATGCTACACTTAAAGAAATTCCAATCTCTCCAAGCCACACACTCCAGGGATCAAAACTTTGTCACCACAATAAACAGAACAAGCTGGAGGGATAGATTCCTGTCCCAGAGACTTCCCCTGCTCTGGAATAGGCTGCCCTTTCATGTCAAGTAAAGCTCCTCATTAGCTCTCTTTAAGAGAAATCTTGGCAATTGGTTGGGTAATAGGAAATTCACCCTGGGAGTCACTGCTGTGGCTCTGCTCGACAGGGGCACAGGAAAATAATATTCTTGGGTGGTGAAAGCCAGGGAACTCGTTAGGCTAGGCTTGTATAGGCCCTAGGGCTGATAGCCTAGTACTTACCTATGAACCTATGTTGTTATTATTTTTAAAGACTTTAGTAGTATTTTATAGCCATCCCGGGTGTGTAATGGTAGAGCAGAGAATGACTGTACTGCGTGTAAGTGCCTAAGGTGCAGAGTTTGTGTCTTTTTAAATGCTTTTTGAGCAGGCAATATAAGATATCCCTGGTAACCAGTGTCTCCCCCACCCCACTCATGTCAATCATCCTGCAAAAACTTGTGCTATTAATTTATTGTCTTTAAGCACAGTATAAAGAGTTATCCTTGGATGTCTAGTGTTCCCCCCTCTACCCTTTCTGTCATGCAAAACTTTGTTCTATAAATTTTTAAGGGCCAGTAAGGCATAATGAAGAGTAATCCCTGGTGTCTAGTATCCCCCTCCCCAATGTTGTAGGACTTGCTTATCCATCTAGTTGATTGTGGAGGCATGACAATCCCTCCAAACACATACATATTCACACATTCGTACACACACACACACACACACACACACACACACACACACACACACACACACCGACATACACACACACACACACACACACACACACACACACACACACACACACACACACACACACACACACCTGATTGTACTGACAGACATACTCATGTATTCACCCACACACAATCACACACACACACACACACACACACACACACACACACACACACACACACACACACACACACACACACACACACACACACACACACACACCAACACTACCTGTCCACTAAACTCATCAGCACTTACCTATAACATGATTGATGAGCACAAGTTTTTGGCCATGTTCATTACACAGCAGGCCGATGTACCTTAGGCAGCTAAGTGAGGCACAGGATCACTTGTCTGAGGAAATGCTTCACTGCAGGCATTTGCAGGGGAGAGCACATGGCTAATTAACATAGGCTGTTCCATAGAATGCCTCCTTAGCTTTGCGGTGGGCTTCAGAGACAGCCCACCATGGTGCTGCATTTTGTCATGTTGCAGCCATGAGGTAGGGCCATCTATTAATCGGGAATTGTTGCCTTGAGGTGTATACATTGCATACATCTTACAGCAACCTTTCTGAATTTGTACCAGTCTTTCATATGGATTTTGATATCTGTTTGGGTCAGTTTTGACAATCTCAATAGAAAAATGGTTTCCTCAGTATTCTTAGATATACCAAAGGCCTTTGCCACTGTTTCACAGGACAAAAACTACAATGTACAAGTCTTTTGAACTAAAAAAAGACTTTCTAAAAGCCATCATCACCAATATTCAGCTGTGAGAAACATTTCTGCAGTTTGTTTCCCACCCTCCGTCCCTGTTGGTATAGTGTTTTTATAGTTGGTGGCTTTGCAGTTGCCCGCCCCTAGTGTAAATTTGATCTGGGACCCTCCTCCCAGTCTAGTGTCATTACCTTATTCTACCCAGTACAGGGAGAGCATTTGAGAAGGCCAATCAGCTTAGTATCTGCTACTCCTTTCTCTCTTTCCACAAAAAAAAAAAAAAAAAAAAAATTATCTGCTTTTACTGTATTTGTGTTTCTTCCTACTTTATTTTGCTTTTGCGTCATCTTAAAAGTACTCAATTGTATTTATTACTGCTTGGTGTAACTCATTCTAAGCCTTTTAGTTTTAGCACTTGGGCTTCATACAGGCTGTTTTACATTAAGAAGGTTTGTGGTCTGCACTGTAGTGGCAGAACAGGTAGCTTACATCCTTCTAAGTTGGGAACTGCTGACTGAGGGCTCAGTGTCTGTTATTCTAAAAGTGTATTAATTCTGGTTTAAGCACTTGGGCTTCAGGCCAATTATTTTACATTAAAAGGGTTTGTGGTCTGCACTCTTGTGGGAGGAGAGGCTGGACTCTGCCCTTCTGAGCTGGAAATTTCTGGTTAAAGGCTTATAGTGCCTGCATATTTGAACTGCTTCTTACTGAAATTGGTACACCTTGTTTGCTGTAGCATAGACTAGATCCAGACCTGCTGAATCTAGCTTTGTTTGTATAACTTGAGCACTAATCCAGGCATTCTTTAAAGTATTCAATTGTATTTATTACTGCTTGGTACTAACTTGATTAAAGTGTAGCTATCATTCTAAGTCTTTTGGATTAAGCACTCGGGCTTCAGACCAGTTGTTTTACATTAGGAAGTTTTGTGGCATGCACTGTGGTGGCAGGACAGGTAGCTTACATCCTTCTAAGTTGGGAACTGCTGATTGAGGGCTCAGTGTCTGTTATTCTAAAAATGTATTAGTTCTGGTTTAAGCACTTGGGCTTCGGGCCAGTTATTTTACATTAACAGGGTTTGTGGTCTGCACTCTTGTGGGAGGAGAGGCTGGACTCTGCCCTTCTGAGCTGGGAATTTCTGGTTAAAGGCTTATAGTGCCTGGATATTTGAACTGTTTCTTACTGAAATTGGTACACCTTGTTTGCTGTAGCATAGACTAGATCCAGGCCTGCTGAATCTATCTTTGTTTGTATGCTTGTTGTTTGTTTGCTTGTTATTTCCCTGAGATGCTAATTCCACCTAAAACACAGCTTTTCAGCGCTTCTGTGCATCCCTAGTGATATCTGCATTGCTTACTGTACTTATTTCCTTGTTTCACTTGAAGAAAGTTACTGTTTGTCATTTTTGCATTTACGTTACCTGTAACACATTGCATTTATTGTATACTCTATATATTGTTAGTATAAAGATTGTTTACTCTATATATTGTTAGTGTAAAGATTGTGTGTTCTATATATTGTTAGTGTAAAGATTGTATACTCTATATATTGTTAGTATAAAGATTGTGTGCTCTATATATTGTTAGTGTAAAGACTGTATACTCTATATATTGTTAGTATAAAGACTGTGTGCTCTATTTTTTGTTAGTGTAAAGACTGTATACTCTATATATTGTTAGTATAAAGATTGTGTGCTCTTTATATTGTTAGTGTAAAGATTGTATACTCTATATATTGTTAGTATAAAGATTGTGTGCTCTATATTTTGTTAGTATAAAGATTGTGTCATCTATATATTGTTTAATGAACCTTTTGGTTAACATGTCTTTCTCGGGTCTACTTCACGTTATCGAATTTTGAAAATGTCGAATGGCAATATTATCGCAAATGCCGTACATTGAAAGTGTTGTTGTTTTGAGTCCTGGAGGAGGTAAGGAAACCCACTACAAGGAAATTATATTTGCCAAAATGAAAGAGACGTTCATGTCTGGTGCCTCTCTCGGAAACCAGGATCTCCTGTTAGTGCAGGTCCCTATGTTTTTTTCTTATTTGTGTGATTTGCTCCTTGCTGGGTTGGCATATTCTTCAGTTAAAGCTCACCTATCAGCTTCTAGATTTGAGGTCAAAGAATTTCTTAAAGGCATCCTTTATATCAGGCCTCCCAGGAAGCCTATTCCACCTTCCTTGGACCTCACTTTTGTTCTTGAAAACTTGACTCAGGCTCTTTCTGAGCCTGCTATTTCTGCTTCCATACAGAAGTGTACTTGGAAGATTGCAGTTCCTTTAGCCCTTACATCATCTAACAGAGCATCTGAGCTTCAGACTATCATGGCTGTTCCTCCTTTTTTAGTTTTTCACAGGGACAGGGTGTCTTTTTGTACCAATCCTTCTTTTATGTCCAAGGTCAATGAGCCGTTTCTTAATCAAGCTATTAATTTGTCTTCCTTTTTTCCTTCTCTTTAGTCTGCCAGTGAAAAGGTCCTTCACAACTTGGATTTGTGTAGACAGCTCAGATATTATTTACATAAGACTAAGCATATTAGTAAATCTGACCAACAATGTGTTTCCTTTCATCTCGGGTCTTTGGGCTTGGCTGTCTCTAAGCAAACCATCTCATCCTGGATTTCTAAGACCATTTATTTTTGGTATTATTTTCATGGTAAATGTATTTTCTCGTCAGTAAAGGCTCATTCTACAAGAGTTGTTCTTCTTTTGGTGCTTTTTTCAAAGGAATGGATACCAATTCCATCCTTGAGGCTGCTACCTGGACTTCTGGCCATACCCTCATTAAGCACTACAAGTTAAATGTTGTTTCCAGAGCAAGAACTGGGTTTGTCATGGGTATCGTGCCTGGGTTTATAGAGGGCTCCTCGATGCTATCCTCTTCCCAGTTTCATCTTGAGCTTTTATACTGTCTCTTATGTAAGGAATATTGCAGTGATATGGACGGACATAGTAGAGTTGCATAAAATTTTACCATAACAGTAGATGTCCTTCTCCTGACTGTTATTCAGTCTCTCCCTCCACCCCCTCTGCTCTGCCCTATTCTTGCCCTCTTGCCCTCTTGGCTGGGGTTCTTTTCTTTTTCTTCCTTCAGTATGCACCACATGTTACTCCTGGTCCCTAGGGGCATTCTGTTCCTTCTAGGGATTTTCAGTTTGGAAGTATGTGCAGCCGTATGTCACCTTTATGCCTTACATGTTGTGTGGGAAGCATCCGTGTGACATACAATGCCTATAAACTCTAAAAGCTTTGATATACTAGCCAGATGTTGGGCTATCCTTGGCCGGAGATCCCTTATGTAAGGAATATTGCAACAGTGAACGAAAGCACATGTACTGCTATGGTAAGACGTTACACACATGCACTTTCCTGGCACCTCCGAAAACGGATAATTCTGTACTGCTATAAAACTGGCGATATTTGCATATACACACACACACACACACACACACACACACACACACACACACACACACACACACACACACACATGCACACGCACACACAAACACACACACACACGCACACACACACACACACACACACACACACGTGCACGCACACACACACACACACACACACACACACACACACACACACACACACACACACACACACACATATATATATATATGGTAGAAAGATAAACTTCGGACTCAGCACGACAGTGAGATAAAAGTTGAGAATTTATTTGGTAAGCGCTTTCGCGTACCTTTCAGTACGCTTCTTCAGACCATAAAAACAATATCACAACTATACACTCTTATATAGCAGCATCAGAAACAATAATTGATTGAAGCAATAAGCTTAATAAGCAATTAATTAAAGATGAGTAAAAATGCTAGCTTAAAAAATGCAAGCTTAAAAATACAATAGAATTTAAAACAAATATACATCAACAGTGTAAAAACAGCTATAGAAACAGTAAGAGAAACTAGTAATGCTGACATAAAATGTATGCATACATGGTAGAAGAACCTAATTGCTATAAATGCATATTAAGACATCTCAAAGTACTTATTTAATCTAAAGGTACATATAAAAAAAATATATATATATATTTAAATAAGTACATATGCAATGAATTAGTAAGTAATATATAAAGAAGTTTTTACATATAAAAAACCTGCATGGAATATAGCTATGTGGCAAAAAGGGTATCAAAAAGAATATCAAAAATGCCATGGTTCAACATATAAAATGACAATAAAACAAAACAGAATAAACTAAGCATGTAATTAAAACATACATTTATATGTCAGTGAATAAACCTAAGTAAATCTATAAACCTATAAGCCAAACCAAAAGTAACTAAAGGAGGGAATAGCCTCATATAGGAAATGTACTTATAGAATGGTATAATGTCATAAATGCAATAAAAATGTCCTGCCTAAAGCTCATCTACGTGTATTAAGGTAGGGTTTTATAGAGACATAGAGGTTTAGGCCTGGGGGGTAATGCCCTTTTAACCTCAATATCCATTTTAGTTCCTTTAGTTCCAACAAATTCTGATAGTCTCCACCTCTAGCATTGGGTTCTACAATTTCTAGCACCCTAAACACAAAGGAATGACTTGAGAAACATTGCACGTGTTTAGCCAAAGCGTTTAGTTCATTCATTTTCTTTATATCATAGGTATGGTTGTAAATCCTATTTTTTAGCTTGCGTTTCATGAGGCCTATATAAAATGCAGGGCAATGTATGCACGTAGCTAAATAAACTAATCCTGAGCTATCACAGGTAGCAAAAAACCTGGGTTTGAAAGTGTATTTTATTTCAGGGTGTACAAACATTTGTTCTTTAGTGATGAACTTACAATAACTGCAATGTTTGCAGGGGAAAGTACCCAATACTGCATGGAATTGCGGTTTGATGGAAATAGGCCTACCACAAAGCAATCTTTTGAGGTTTTTGTTGTTCCTATATGTAAAATGAGGAGCGTTTCCTACCAGTTGTCGTGTGAAGGTATCTGTCATAAGCACCTTCCAATTGTTGTTTATTATCTCTCTAACGTTATAGCTATCATTAGTATAGGTTGTAACGAAACTTAACCTTCCAGGGGAAAGGAAAACATTCTTGGTACCTGTGATGTGAGGGTAAGCATGTGTAGTACATGCTGGTGACTCTACATCTTTAAGCAATTGCACCCTAACTGTTCTTACTAAATTGGCATCATACTGTCTGTCTAGGAATAGACGTTCCAGTTTATCTGCCTCTGAAGACAAGTCTGTTGGATCTTTACAAATTTTCAGAAGCCTGATGAACTGACTTTTGACTATGCCCTTATATACATGGCGTGGGTGCATGCTATCATAGCGTAATATGCTATTCCTCCAACAGGACTTTCTGAATAAAGTAGAGTTTAAACGGCCATTCCTTATATCCAAGGTTACATCCAAAAAATTCACTGAATCACATGAAGTCTGCGCTGTGAATTTTAGGAAGGTAGTGGTGGTTTCCAGGTAGCTCTTAAAAATAAGGAACTCTTCTATAGGGCCTTCCCAAATCAATAGGATATCATCAACAAAACGGTAATAAGCTAAGACTTTCTTAAAGAGATGGTGAGTGAAGACATAGTCCTTCTCCCATTTGTACATTACTAAGTTTGCATACGTGTTTGCACAAGGGGTGCCCATAGCTACCCCTGAGGTCTGTAGATATAGGCACCCCCCAAAGGCAAACACGTTGTTGCACAAAACAAGGTCTAACAATTGACAAATTAGAATGACATCATTCCTTTTCACTTGTTGGAAAGCTGATAGCAGTTCTCTTACAGCTTGTATCCCCTCAGCATTAGGTATGGACGTAAACAAACTATTTACGTCCATAGTAACTAAAAGGTGTTTTCCTTTAACCACTGTTTTATCAATAGAATTAAAGGACTCTAAAAGTTGATAGGTGTCTTTAAGTATACTGGGAATTTCATTCATTAAAGGTCTCATAGTTTTCTCTAGATATACAGAGATATTTTCAGTTGCCCATTTCTCACTAGCTACAATGGGTCTTAATGGTGGGGGAGAAACACCTTTGTGCATTTTTGGTAATCCTTTAATTAAAGGCACCTGTGGATTATCTGCCATAAAATATTCATACAAGACTTGTGGTATTTGGCCGCACATGAGTAGATCATATAACTCTTCTTTTATCCCAGCTATGATACCTGCCATTCTCGCTGCATCTATTTCCAAATAAGTGGATTCATCTCTTAACATATCCAGCATCAAAGACTGATAAGTCATACTATCAAAAACGGCTACCCCTCCTCCCTTATCCACGGGCCTAAAAGTTAAAGAAGGGTTATGAATCAAAGTAAACAAGGAATTTTGTAATTCCTTAGTCACATTAAAATACATACATTTTTTCTTCGTGTTGATACAATAATCATAAATGTCTTTCTCACAAAGTTTGATAAACAGTTCAACATGTGCCGGTAGTATAGGAGAAAAAGAACTTTTTCTTTTAAACAAAGTTACTTCATTGACTGAACTACTGTCTTTATCAGAGGATTTTGATTTGAAAAATATCTTTAGCGCTATAGCGCGTCCAAACATTCTAAGGTCCATCAATAAATCATGGAGAAGGCTTCCCTGAGAGGGTACAAACATCAACCCTCTGTTGAGTAACTCTTTGTCATGTACGGACAAGACATACTTTGACATGTTGAAGAAAAGCTGAGTCTCTATGGTTTCTGTCGCCTTCTCTGAAAGACTGCATTCTCCTCCGATAACTTGCGTTTTCTGTTGCCCCAACTGTTCCGTTGTTCTCTCGATGGAACAGAGTTCCTTATCGGATACGGCAAAAAAGGGGGGATGTATGTACTGTTTTTTGGTACCGCTCCTAAATCCCTTGGAGCTGCCCTAATGTGATCTGCTTCCTGGTTTGGCAGTGGTGTAGAAGTGGCCACTGCGGATGTAACAGAAATGGGAGTCTCTGGTGGTGTGATGAATTTTTCTCCTGAGGCGTCCTCTTGGACGGCTCATGTAGATAGTGGAGCAGCAGAGTCAGCTCTGACTGGTGCTAACAACGTGTCATCATGAGGCGCCAGATTTGGAAGGTGCATGCGAGAAGCAGTATTGGGTAATTCCCTTCTTGGCCAAATAAAGACATTCCCTGCAAGGAAGTCCTGGTAGTCTCGTTGTAGCTTCTTATGCTTAATCTGCTGTAAACGTAAAGCATAAGAGCTAACCTGGTTATATAGATTGTCCATTCTACGTTGAAAATGATCATCAGGAAAGGTTTCATTCAATTCTTGTTGTGCACAATTTATCTTAGTTCAAAGTTCTTTTTCCAATGGGGCAAAGTAATTGATTAATAACTGGATGTATTTCATGCTGGTTTCCAAATTAAGCTCCTGCCACCTCTTAAGTAGAATGGGGTGGGTGTCACCGTATGTTGGCATGCAGAGTATGCGCATACCACGGGGAATGAGCTTAAAACGTTTACAAGCTTCCATGTGTTTTCTTTGCCAGTTTAAACGTTGGAATCTGTATAGATCATTTTCTAAAGTTTTAAATGTAGAATTGAACATTTCCAAATTGTCAGTGTTAATATCATTAAGATTACCATTCGGTGCTCTAAGGTCCAGATCCAATAAAGGATTGAATTCAGTATTCAACATTGTTGTCCATTGTTCTTTACTGTAAGGTATCCTCGGCTCTGGAACATAATCCAACTCCACGTTAGGGTTTGTCATGTCGTGCGTAGTGGTGGTACTAAACTAAGAAATTGATAAAGCAAAACGATAGACCACCACAACAACAGAGTCCTTAGTTAAGCAAGCAAAAAATATGGTAGAAAGATAAACTTCAGACTCAGCACGACAGTGAGATAAAAGTTGAGAATTTATTTGGTAAGCGCTTTCGCGTACCTTTCAGTACGCTTCCTCAGACCATAAAAACAGTAACACAACTATGCACTCTTATATAGCAGCAACAGAAGCAATAATTGAATGAAGCAATAAGCTTAATAAGCAATTAATTAAAGATGAGTAAAAATGCTAGCTTAAAAAACGCAAGCTTAAAAATACAATAGAATTTAAAACAAATATACATCAACAGTGTAAAAACAGCTATAGAAACAGTAAGAGAAACTAGTAATGCTGACATAAAATGTATGCATACATGGTAGAAGAACCTAATTGCTATAAATGCATATTAAGACATCTCAAAGTACTTATTTAATCTAAAGGTACATATAAAAAATATATATATATATATTTAAATAAGTACATATGCAATGAATTAGTAAGTAATATATAAAGAAGTTTTTACATATAAAAAACCTGCATGGAATATAGCTATGTGGCAAAAAGGGTATCAAAAAGAATATCAAAAATGCCATGGTTCAACATATAAAATGACAATAAAACAAAACAGAATAAACTAAGCATGTAATTAAAATGTACATTTATATGTCAGTGAATAAACCTAAGTAAAGCAATAAACCTATAAGCCAAACCAAAAGTAACTAAAGGAGGGAATAGCCTCATATAGGAAATGTACTTATAGAATGGTATAATGTCATAAATGCAATAACAATGTCCTGCCTAAAGCTACCCGGACTTCTGGCCATACCCTCATTAAGCACTACAAGTTAAATGTTGTTTCCAGAGCAAGAACTGGGTTTGTCATGGGTATCGTGCCTGGGTTTATAGAGGGCTCCTCGATGCTATCCTCCTCCCAGTTTCATCTTGAGCTTTTATACTGTCTTTTATGTAAGGAATATTGCAGTGATATGGACGGACATAGTAGAGTTGCATAAAATTTTACCATAACAGTAGATGTCCTTCTCCTGACTGTTATTCAGTCTCTCCCTCCACCACCTCTGCTCTGCCCTATTCTTGCCCTCTTGCCCTCTTTTGGCTGGGGTTCTTTTCTTTTTCTTCCTTCAGTATGCACCACATGTTACTCCTGGTCCCTAGGGGCATTCTGTTCCTTCTAGGGATTTTCAGTTTGGAAGTATGTGCAGCCGTATGTCACCTTTATGCCTTACATGTTGTGTGGGAAGCATCCGTGTGACATACAATGCCTATAAACTCTAAAAGCTTTGATATACTAGCCAGATGTTGGGCTATCCTTGGCCGGAGATCCCTTATGTAAGGAATATTGCAACAGTGAATGAAAGCACATGTACTGCTATGGTAAGACGTTACACACATGCACTTTCCTGGCACCTCCGAAAACGGATAATTCTGTACTGCTATAAAACTGCCGATATTTGCATATACACACACACACACACACACACACACACACACACACACACACACACATGCACACGCACACACAAACACACACACACACACACACACACACACACACACACACACACACACGTGCACACACACACACACACACACACACACACACATATATATATATATATATATATATATATATATATATATATATATATATATATAGATATATATATATATATATATGTATATACGGAGAGTACATTTATCTTTGCTTTTCTGAATTGGGTTGAGGCTGAAAGGCATTCATTATGTACCAATTTACTAAATGTATACCACTATATATGTGTGACATGCTATCCCCCAAAATAGACACATATTGCTTTGCAGTGTTTTCTTATCAGTCACAAACTGTCAAAAGCTATGCAACATGAACTATTATTAGCAGTAACAACAACATAAAAAAAATCAACATTAGAGATATGAAACTGAGACCACCTGCTTTGAAAACTGCCATGTTTAATAAGTCATGAAAGTAATTCACAATTTAGATATTCAGTGCTGTACAAGCCATGCTTCCAATCTAAATTCATGCCAGTGCATAGAATTTCTCTAGAGAAATGGCTGAATATCAGTGAAAGAAAAGACTGTTAGATCAAACCAGATGCAATAAGATTTCTGACAGCATTCAAGAAATAGGATGATTTCTTTCTTTGACTCCTTCAACAGTAATGAAATGTGAATTGAGTGACACAGTCTCTTTTTGGCACATTGTTTGTCAGACAAGAATGGCAGAGACACAACCCCGTTTCCAGTTTCATTTCAAATAATCAGCAGTCTGTTTTGTCACTCTCTATGAGACACCAGTAATCCTTCATGGCACTCACTCAAAAACAGAGAACACAGGCATTCTTATTTTAAAAAAAAAGACAATATCCAGAAATGATACTTCCTTAAACAATAAACACTTACTAATCAGTAGATAAACAGCTTACTTTTTCTAATCCTTGTTTTTCTGTATAAGTACTACAAAATTCATTCCCTTTTCTATTTCCAAACACCAAGTTTATTCTGTCAGTATGAGGCTAAAACATAAATCACAAACTCAGTTAGTTTCCTTATATATCCTGGATGTGTGCATGTCGGTGCACAAAACAGCAGTAAGTGTACAGGCTAAGTTCATCCTTTATGTTTATAAAACAGCAGGTTTCCAGAAAGCCTTGTATGAAATAATTCTTAATAGCATTTTTTTCTCACATTTGAAAATCATAAGTGCTTGTTTAGAGACCAGTATTCTTGATAATGTTGATAATGTTTAAGCAAATCAGATGGATGGAGTCTATAACAAAAAATAATGAACAAAGACATCTGCCCAGAGTCATACTTCATAGCATGACTTTATAATAAATGTATTTTTAAAGACTCTACCATAGTTCTGCACTCATGCCTCAAATTCATGCAGGAAGACCAGAGACAGACATTTACTCATTATGTGGTCCCACAAATTATACATTATTCATTACCATGTCACATATTACCATTCACATGCATTCTGGTACTGTGTATTTCTTGGCATTGGTGCACACAACTACATGCAGAAAATGCACTCTGGTGCCATATACCATCTGTTCTGACATAAACTCTGCTTTTCACTTCTTCACACTGCTTTAGACCTGGTTCAAAGCTCCAGAGAGCACCCCTGCATTACAAGGCTATAATTCATACCACACCTTTCAGCCACCTAACCCGGAATGAAGCACTAAAGGTGGAGGCGTGTCCATATTCATTAAGAATATCCATACCTCCAGGCTAGTTGCACAGCATAATGCATCCGAGATTATCCAAAGTCAACTAACTCTGGGCAAGACCGCAATTGTAGCTTGCTACATACCCCCACCATGCCCCAGCATTCCCACTCCTCATTTCTTGATACACTGGAAAGTATTAGGGTACAACCCAACACTGTAATAATGGGTGATTTCAACTACCCCACCATTAACTGGGAAAACTACTCATGTACTATCTCTTTTGCTCAACGTTTTCTGGAATTCATAAATTCCAATGCCTATGATCTACTTATTCATACACCCACCAGGGGCCGCAATATCCTAGACCTGGTCATTACCAACATGGGCAACTGGTGTTCCACATCAGAGGTCAATTCCTCGTTGGTCAGATCCGACCACAAGCTAATCACCCTAGACATCCACATCCCACCCCCACCCCCAATTAGGGAAACCACCATAAAAAACTTCTCCAAAGCCAACTTCACACTTTTTCAGACAGAAGTGGCAAACTTCATGACACCCAAGCAGATGGCCAATAGAAATATGACTGCTGAATCCTACACAAATGCACTTTATAAGCACTTACACAAGTGCATGGATCATGCTATCCCTAATAGAACCAAGATGCTATCCTCCAAAAAAAGGAAGCCAATCTGGTGGTCTTCTGCCATAACCAAACTCTACAACAGTAGAAAGAAACTGTTGCAAAAAAGAGCAAAATCCCATGACTGGAGGAACTCCCTGGTCAACCTCAGTAAGAAGCTGAGATCCCTCATAAAATTCTCCAAAGCTAGTTATGAAAACAAAATTGTCACTGACTCTAAAGACAACCACAAAGCATTCTATAACTATGTCAAGAATCTCCATGGCAACACTCAGATCTGCTCTGAGTTACAGCACAATGGCACTAAATATACAGAGCCAAGTGATATTGCCAACATCCTGGCAGATAGGTTCAGTGCTAACTTTACCCTCCTCTCACCCCCTAGAGGGCCCATCTCTATACCGGAAAATGCAATATTCCTGTAATCACGGCTGCACAGGTAAAAAACACACTCTTCAAAGCCAAGAACACAGCATCCATGGGACCTGACAATATCCCAGGCTGCATTTTACCATGAACTACAGAATGAACTGGCACCCTACCTAAGTACCATGTTCAATCATAGCCTCACCTCAGGCTTTGTGCCCACTGAATGGCACACCATGATGGTTATCCCACTCCACAAAGGGGGAGCCACGACAGACCCTGGGAACTACTGCCCCATTAGCCTGATGAGCCTTGTCTGCAAGGCCATGGAACGTATCATCATAGGACTCATAAACAAAGACATTGGTAATCTCCAAACTCTGGACCCTACCCAGTTCGGGTTTGTAAAAGGCAGATCATGTCTCCTAAGCCTGATTACTTCTTTGAAGCAGTCACCAAAGCCATAGATGAAGGTAAGGTGGTACACACAGCTTATCTAGATCTCGCCAAGGCTTTTAACACCATCCCTCACTCTGGAATTATAGATAACCTCACTAAACTAGGTATAAATCCCTATGTCACAAGATGGGTTGCCAACTGGCTCAGAGACAGAACCCTCACTGTGAAAGTAGCAGACTACAAATCCGACTTTAAACCAGTGACAAGTAGAGTACCACAGGGTTCAGTCCTGAGTCCTCTCCTGTTTGGTATCTACTTCTCTGAAGTACAGGCTAACACAGAAGGTCTTTGGCTAACAAAGTTTGCATATGACTGCAAACTAGGAGCCATAATCAAAACTCCTAATGATGTGGACATACTACAAAAGGGCCTCACTGAGACAGATGCCTGGTGTCAAAGCCATGGCCTAAAGCTCAATGCCAAAAAGTGTATTGTCATCCCCTTTGTTAAAAACTCTGTACCCGTGAACTACCACATAAGTGGTAGTCTACTTAACACCAAAAGTGTGATAAGAGATCTTGGGACACAGGTGGACAGTAGACTCTCCTTTGATAATCACATTGCCACAGTGGTCAGGAAATCCTTCTACATGGCTCACCTCATCACAAAAGGTTTCTCATCCAGAAAAAAAGAGGTCATTTTTCCCCTCTACTCCTCACTCATTAGACCCATTATAGAGTACAATGCCCCTTTTGGTATGTACCTCACAAGACAGCTACAACAACTGGAAAGGCCACAGAAATACCTCACAAAGAGAATTACTGGCCTCAAACAGATGCCCTACGCAGACTGTCTCAAAAAACTCCAGCTTTACTCCATCGCATATCGCCTACTCAGAGGCGATCTCTGCCTAACATACAAAGCTATGTAAAACCCAGAGCTGTTGGGCATGCTCCACTTAAAAAATCCCAATCCCTCCGAGCTACATGCTCTAGGGACCTAAACCTTGTCACCACAATAAACAGAACATGCTGGAGGGATAGATTCCTGTCCCAGAAACTTCCCATACTCTGGAACAGACTACCTATCTATGTCAAACAGAGCTCCTGATTAGCACTCTTCAAGAAAAATCTTGATGATTGGATGGGAAACAGGAAATTCACCCCAGGGATCACTTCTGTGGCTCTGCTCGACAGGGGCCAGGAAAATAATTTTCTTGGGTGGCAAAAGCCAGTGTACCTTTTTGGCTAAGCTTATATAGGCCCTAGGGCTAATAGCCTAGTACCTACCTATGAACCTATGAACATTTGGCTCAGTGTTTGACATGCTCACTGAAACATAAGTGCTGACAATGATTTTCCCTCAGACCCCAGGTTACATCTGAACTTATATATCAGACCAAGGATCACTGCTATACCAAATATCTCCATCTGTTCCTCGTGCACCAAAAGAAATGACCTCAAAAAGTCAAATTAATCCCATGTCTGCCTTCAGTACTTGACAGGCAGACAAAAGACTACATAGTCCTTGTGATGAGATTACAGTAGGACAACTGGTAACCTTCCTGTAGCATTTCTTAATTTTCTTAACTTGTCTGTATTAAGGTGTTGGTTTGTTATAAGTCATGGCAGACATTGGAGAAATATGCAGTTTTGGATCAAGGCAGAAAAGAAACGAGATCTTAAAATAACTAGGATTCTATCCCAATGCAGTCTCCTTATTAAAGCTGTAATTTCTTAGTCTGCACACAGTCATGTGATTTTTGTTATTAGCAGTAGACACCTGAGGAGCACACAGCTCTGAAACAGGACACTACAAACATGGAAACTAAAGTAAACAATGTGTCAGTACATTAACTATATACAGAAACCCCCAAGCAAACTACCATTCTATAGAAACCTGCTTGATATTTGTTGTGTAGCTTTTATTTATGTGTTTATTTATTTGTTCATTTATTTATTCATGTGTTTATTTATTGATTGATTAAGTGACTGATTGAAGCTAGTCAGTCAGTAACTTATAAATAGGACAAGACATGTAGTCATTATAGTTCTTGGAATAAAAGCACCAGTCATTTATTTTATATGTACAGACAGCATGGTATACACAATTGCTCATGAAATCACATTGTCACATCATTAAAAGTGAGTAAAATAACAAAATGATTAAAAGGCCATTCTGTTCCATCTTCATGTTATACACTATCAATGTCAGTGACACAATGGATAGCACAATCACCTTTGGTGCAAATGGACGTGGGTTCTATTCCCCCACCAAATAAATTGATTTTACTGGTACTACAGTACAGCACAAGGGGGCACTGCACTCCCGAGTGGGTCATCCTTCAGGTAAGATGCTAGACCAAGATGCCATCTGCATGAGTTAGTGGTAGCTCGGCAGGATTTAAGAAACCCCACATCACCTATTGAAAGGAGTAGGGGAAGTTCCCCAATGGCCTGACCAACTTTCCACTTGTAGTCAGAGTGGGGATCTCATAGTAAGAGGGTGATTTTAATAACTACCAATAAAGCAGTAGCTTGTAAGCAATAAGAGATTATAATAATACACGAGAGCTTGAGGCATAAAGCACTATTTGTTTTAGTGTAGTAGCATAAATCATGGTGGTGCCAACATAGAGTATATAGGAAGTGGGAAAGAGGTTAGACAACACAACATTATATTGTCTGAGTGACACAGTTATAATTCCAGATGGTGTTAAGATGGCTCTGCTGTGCTTTTATGAAATGTGAGTTAAGGACAATTTTTGTACAGAGAGTGAGAGGTTGTCCCATACCTTGGATGTTGTTTTTTTTATTATTTGGTCATTTCCCTGGGTACATAGGGAAATGATGGAGGTGTCTGGCGCATCAGTGACCCGTGGTCTGACATATGAGGACAGATGTAAGTGGAAATAGTATTATCAATGCTTGAATCTGTTTGTACACTGCAGACCATGTAAAATACTTACACATTTAACTTTTTGCTGTGATCCGTGTACATAATACACATTTTGTGTTAGAATACTGTATTTAAACCAATGTAAGAAACTTCTCTGTGTGGAAGATTTTCAATCCATATATATCTAGTTAATCACTGTATATTAATCAGATCAGATAATGGTAGTAAAAGTAGTGAATTTAAACTCGTCCTAAGTAAAAAAATAATAACAAATATATAATTTGAAATATTGTACAGAATTATTAAGTATTCGAAAGTGATCCAAGCAGGGTAGGCAGTCTGTTTCCAGTCGAAAATCCTTTATTAAGTACATAGACAAGCGATCCAAGTAAAACAAAAATAACAGAGTAATGGTTTCCTCACAAGCTTTCTAACTATATATATATATATATATATATATATATATATATATATATATATATGTATATACTTTTTATCAGGCAAGGGAGTGGTTTATTGAGCTGTAAAACAAAATGTTATTAGTACAAATGATACATTCACATCCCTTCCTCCATCAGTGTGACATTCGAGCTGGTCCTGCCCTGCTTAGTAGCTGTACTTTAAATAAAATTAATAATGATGTGGTACCTCTAATTTAACCAGAATCTTAAATAGATTAGTAAGTCTGTGATTTTATCCAAGACAATATAGTACATGGCAGGAAACATATAAACTTTAGACCATTTAGCAATAAAAATACATATATAAATATATACAGATACATATACACTTTGCATGTAAAGACATGCATTGTAAAATTATATTATAGCAAATACAATGTTAACATCCTGTCTTTACCGTTGTCACTGCTATTATTTGTATTGATAATTGCATAATTACTGCTTTGGCTCCTCCTTCTTATTGCTCTGCTTTTGTGCACCCCGTGCTGAGACTTAAATTTGTCAAAACTGATCAGGGCTCTAATCTGGTTAACAAATTCAAATAAATAAATAATGTTTTATTGAAATGCTATATATAGAACAAACACACTAACAAAATACAACAAAGAACTATTTACATAAGTGTCTACATCACCTCTTACTATACGCATTACTAAGATCCACTGAACAGCCGAACAGTACAAATGGATCACATAACAGACATGAATATTTCTCTATTAATTTGCTCAGTTTTCTCTAGTACTTATATTCTGCAATTGTTCTGTTTGTTTTCATATATATATATATATATATATATATATATATATATATATATATATTACTTTTGAGTTAACAGAATGAGTAAATGTATTGTTTCAATCGGTTTAATTTCTCCAATTCTTTTGGGTTTCTAATACCATGATGAGAATGGACTCCATCCCTTAGTCAAAGTGTGATTAAAGTTTGTAAAATTAGTATTGTTTCAAACTTTGATTTTAGCCAAAAGTGCTGTTTGCAGCACCTGCAATGTGCCCATAATTAAACTCTGTCTGCAGTTCATATGGAGTTACGTGTACTGGTATGTACTGGTAGAATATCTAAATAAGTCCATACTTCTAATCTTCCCTCTTTTAATCTTTTTGAATATCTTCTATCTGGAAATTCCGGGCTTCTTGCGTAACAGTAACAATACCTAATTTCTTTCTTATCATCGATAATCCACTCTGTCATATAGGAAGGGGTGATGTATAGAGATGTTTTGCCAGTGTTAATGAGCAGTTATAAACCATTGGATTCATGGGTAAGGAACCAGGCTCCTTTCTACCAAATACAGTGTTAAGTGAAAATTGTTAGCTGTGACATTGTTAGATGTAGGGCCATTTCTATAGTCCATGTGGGCTAAACATTCACTTGAGGTGTTACAATAAGAGTTTCTTAGAAGGGGTACAAAATACTCATCTACAAATGGCAGTACTATTCATTTACAGAGCTTTATTGAGAAGATGCAGAACTGTGAGAGCGTGCGCATTCTCAGTGATGCAGAACTATGAGAGTGTGCGCATTCTCAGTGATGCAGAACTGTGAGAGTGTGCGCATTCTCAGTGATCAGAACTGTGAGAGTGTGCGCATTCTCAGTGATGCAGAACTGTGAGAGCGTGCGCATTCTCAGTGTAAAGAATTAACAACTGTGGAAGAAATGGATGGGGCAGAAATGCTTGTGTTCCTGCTAACATTGATCCCAACTACTCTGCTTTTCGCAGACCACCCCAATTTAACATGTTTCTGGACTGCTATGCTCTGAATGACAACCACTGTCATTTCTACTGTGCCATTCTGATGTCTACTCTTTTCTTTGAGATGGTCACTTTGATGTTTGCTGTGCAATTGGGTCAGCCACAAAGTGACAATAAATTAATGAGACATTTCTCATTTCTTACCACTGCATAGTGTTTACATCATGGAACGGGCAAGTGGGGAGAAGAATAACCACCAAGTGAGGCATTGTAATAAAGTCTAATTTCTGAATATATTGCATATGAATGATATATTATATTCAAGCTTTTTTTTAAAATATATAAAAATGACTGGATTCGGAATGAAAATTAAAAGCATGTACCTAAATAAATATATGAGACTTACTTCAGTAAGGTCATGCTTTGTTGAAGGCATATAAGAGACTGTGCAGTCACCTAGGGCTGTAGTCTTTTTAGATGGACTTTCGTTAAATATATGCTGTCTACTACATACATATCCAAGTAGCATTGAGCTATTCTGTTGTTCATAGGTTAGTACAACAAAGCTAATGACCCCCAAAGGGCATTTTTAAGCATAGCCATGCTTTCTAAAAGTATCTGACAAGTTTTTATACCCCAGGGTTATTTGAAGGGGTATATGCCACTGGGGCATGAGTGAGCAAGCAGTTTTGGGCTGCCTCTGTCTAATACAGACATAAGTGCAGAACCAGGGGTAAATTTCCAATTTCCCATTCACTGGTCCATGTTGCACTTGAGTGGGCTGAGGGGAGAACTCTGCTTCACATAGATCGGAAGCCTGTTACAGAGTAGGGTCATCTGTGAAACATATATACCTGTGCTGCCAACATGTACTATTTGGGTCCTTACTGAAATGTTGGCACTTAGAATGCCAGGTGCCAACCAAAGGAAAAAAATACTGAAAGCCTAGAAAAGCGTGAATGTCAAGCATCAGTCTGCTCCTTTAAACATGTTTGTTGGGGTGTAAGCCCTCCGCAGCCTCAGACGTATATATGAATGTCAAGCATCGCTCTGCTCCTTTAAACATGTTTGTTGGGGTGTAAGCCCTCCGCAGCCTCAGACGTATATATGAATGTCAAGCATCGCTCTGCTCCTTTAAACATGTTTGTTGGGGTGTAAGCCCTCCGCAGCCTCAGACTTATATATACTGACTCCAAGATCATTATACCTTAGGGAAGGGAGAATATTCTGAGAAATGGGCATCTTGGACTTTGTAGATGTAAGTTCAGATTTCTGAACATTCAGTCTCTGTATTTCTGGACTTGCTGTAGTGGGTCCTGACATTTCAAATGGTAACCAACCTATTTATGTTGCAGTTGAGGTTTAGGTCTCTAGATTGGGTAAATCTGATGCTATTTGTTTGGCTAATGTGCAACAGGTCCATCGGATCAGGACCAGATGATGCTGTGTAGGTCAGGTATAGATAGCCCCTCAACAATCTGTAGGAGACTGAGTAGAGGGATGAGGAAGTGAAGTGATCCATGTAGAAATGTTGTTTATGTCATGTATTCTTTTTGTGAGAATCTTCTGTGGATTCTCTGTTTGTTGCATATATTTGATCACATACTTCCTGAAAGGGGCATTGTAATCAATGATTGATATGATGATGACCCAGTACAGCCGAACAATGGCATCCTTGGACCTAGATGCCAAACCCTTGCTTATAAGTCACACAACATAGCATGATTTCCTTACTGCTGTGGACACATGATGGTCAAAGACCTTATTACTCTCCATATGCAATGACAAATGTTTGACCACTGGGTCTACTGCCAAAGGTGAATTATCAATGTGGTAGTGTCCAGAGGTGTCTATCTTTCCAAATGAAACTATCATACATTTCTTGGCATTGAGTTTTAGGCCACTGTACTGGCATCAGTTATTGATCTGTATCGGGCCTACTTGAAGTGTATCTGCATTTTTAAGGATTCTGTGATTATGCCTAGTTTGCAACCATCTACAGACTTGGTCAGCTACAGGCCCTTGATGTTAACCTTGACTTTAGAGAAGTAAATGTCAAAAAGGAGAGGCCCAGCACCAAGCCTTGAGGAAATCCACTAGCGACTAACGTTTTTGCAAAGGTGTGTTCCCCTATCCTAACTTCTTGGGTCCTATGTTTGAGATAGCCGGCTATTAGTGGGTGACACTAATTTCATAAATTTTTCTACAGTGCCTGAGTGTAGTGTTATATCTTTTGTTTTGGCCAGGCCAAGGTAGCAGTATGCACCATTTTGCCATCATCCATTACTTTGGTAATGTTCTCAAAGAAGTTCCCCAGGTTAGGTAGGCATATCTTGTCCTTGATGAAACCAAATTGGGCTTGATCCAGTGTCTAAAGGATTCTTATGCAATTGTTTATCATTTCTATGATACTGAATTTCTATGGCTTTGCATATGAAAGTCAGACTTGTAGGTCAGTAGTTACCCAGTTCCACTAGATGGCCCGCCCTTGTGCAGAGGAATGACAGTTGCAGTCCCCCATTCACTTGGCAAAAAGCTTGACTGGAGGGAGGCTTGGTTAATTAATGATTATATTGGTCATGATAGGTTATGCTTCATGCTATTAAGGAAACATCTTGGGATATTATTAGGGCTATCAATGCACTGTTCTTAGTCTTTGAGTACATTGAGAAGTCCCTTATGTCATTCAGGAGAAATATGGTTGAGGATATTTCCTGAGGAGTGTTTGGCTTGGGGGGTGGGGTGGGGGATAAAATTGGAGCAAAGTTTGTCAGCCAGCAGATTTGCTCAGTTTAATTTCTCCAAGTCTTTTGGGTTTCTAATACCATGACATGAATGCACCCCATTCCCAAGTTAAAGTATGATTAAAATTCATGAAATTAGTTCTGTTTCAATCTTTGATGCTAGACAATGCGCCCAGAATGGACTCTTTCTGCAATTTATATGGCGTTACATGTATTGGTAGCATCTCTAAATACGACTGCAAATTCATTTTTATAAGACCCGTTTTGCTCCTACTAGTATTGGGACTGTCCGGGCATCCTTATTCCTTCCGCAGTGCCCTATTTCTGCCTGCAAATTCTGATATTTTATGACTTTGTGTCTCTCTGTATATAAGACACTGCAGTCACTGGCTGTGGCAGTTTCAATGGTCAATGCTACGCTTGTCTTCTTTTCAAGGGCTAGTAAACGGTGTCCTCAAACAGTGTACTAAAACCACAAGTAAAAATAAGAAAATGCTGCACCAGTAGCCACAAAGTGATCCTTTATTAAAGAGTTTAAACAGTAGTGCTTTCATCCTGTATAAAAGGAACTTCTTCAGAAACAAATTAAAAAAACACTTACTTCCCTTTAAATCTAAGAAAGAGCACTACTTGCAGATCGGATTCCTTAAAGGATACCACAGTAAAATTACATTGAAATCTGCTTTATTAAAATCAATAAATACAATTAAATAAATGTAAATTTGTATATACAAATATATACTATAGGAGATATATTTAAAAATGTGTTAAAATAAGATGATCTTACATCAATAATAGAAACTGTTATTAATGACAGAATGTCAGCCTTTATTTTCAGTATAGGTTTAATGGATATATAAGGTCATTAAGACCTGGACGGATAGTGGCATTCAATAATATCTGCCATTAATATTCCATCTTTTCAAACAAGGTTTCCCAGTCACCATCCCTTGCAAGCTGTTCAACTTTTTCTAAAATAATAAATTAAAATTTTCTAAAGTCTATGTATGCCACAGAATGTTTATAAAGAGCATTACAGGATTTTTTTCTGCTTATGGCATAATTGTCTTGGTATATTCTTGTTCTTTTCATGGATTACTATCTCTGGTTTTCTATTTTTTGAACTGTTGGTACTGGGTAATCCCTTGTGCTATAAATTTCATAATTCTCTATAATGATTTGTGGCTCATCTTTCCAATGCTTCTCAGCTACTTCAATATTATAATGTTTGCACAATCCCCAGTGTAACAGTCTCGCAACATTATTATGCCTTTCAGTATACAGGCCTTCTGCCATTAGTATATCACACCCAGAGAGGATTGCAGTACTCGGCAACCTACACAATGGTCTAGGGCTCACTGGCTTAGGCCCCACTATCTGGGGAAGGGGAACAACTGGCTGGGGGATGCCACAAAATGTGCATTTCTTCATTATGACTGCATCCTTAGTAATGTCTGTACATTCATCTTTAGTACAATAAATACACATGTGCATTTAAACATTGGAACAGAGTCAGAGCACGCGCTTTTTAAGAGGTTTGCATGGATTTGCCATTTGTCAGGTCAGAGGATTTGTGTGTGTGTGTGTGTGTGTGTGTGTGTGTGTGTGTGTGTGTGTGTGTGTGTTTGTGTTTGTAATGCCCCAGTTAGGGATGGCAGATTGGTTAACTCAATCAAGCTCAAAACCTGCACCTTGAATACAAGACCCTAGACTAGAGCCTAAATCATTTATATCCACAAACAAACAAACTGTCCTTAGCAAGTGTATTTCAAGGACTAGTGCGTTTCTGTGCATTTTCAAAGAATGCTGAGTTTCTATGCATTTTCAAACAATGTTAAGTTCTACTGCATTTTCAAGGATTTTTAGTTTCTGTGCATGTTCAGGGAATGTACACTTTCTGTGCATTTTCAAGGAATGTTGAGTTTCGAGGGAAGAGAAGTTTACTGTTGCTCATGTGAAGTCTATTTTCAGTGTAACTGTTTTCCATAGCAAATGGCCATCATCAGTGTTTGAGCTATCAATTTAAAAAGTAATGTTAGTAGCACAAGTAGCATGCTTTGTTCTATTCCCACACCATGTAGATGGAGTTCTGATATTACAGTGTCCCCTTTAAGGGAGGGATGGGGGATGCTGCATTCCTGAGTAGGCCCTCCTTTGGATGAGGTGCCTAGTAACTATAAACCTGTTGCTGGTTTGACAGCCATTCCATATTGAAATATTACCAGCTTACCATTTTTTTTAAATGTAACATGGGAAGCTTATTCTTCAAGGGCAGCAGGCACTGAATTTTTACTTGAAACACTGAAATGTAAAGTTGTTTGCCAGTAGCAACCTCTTCATTAGTTATAGGTCTCTTTAATGCAGAATTATTCAGATGACTTCTGTTGTTGCAGAGATTGTATATATTGACTGATATTAGTGGATTGTAATGATAGAAGTTTGAGTGGCCTCTTTTGGTAGAAATGTTCTGCAGTGGGAAGTTTTGCCATTATTGTTTCATATGTTTTATTCCATTGTGTACTGGAAAAATCTTCAAACCTACAAATTTAAAACACACTCTAACAAGTGGTGCATGCCTATACAATGAATATAATTTAATACAATCAGGATGGTGCATCAAAGAACGCACACATGGTCCAAACATGTGCAAGGAGCCAATGGGTTGAAAACAGTCCAAAGATAAGCTTAATCTGCCACTGGCCAGATGCATTTTCTTTGAATGCAGGTTTCACTACCATTTCAATGAATGTGAGTTTCAAGGACAGAAAACTTATTAAGTCTGTTTTCATTCTGAGACTGTATTATTTTGTTTACCAAATGGCTATTAGTGTCTGTGTTATAAAATCTGAAATAAAAGTTTTAAACATCTCTAATCATTGCAGAAATAAAGAAGAAAACAGTATGTGCAGTGACAGGTTTAAATGATGTTTATGGTGACTGGGAAGAAATAGCCAAGTAAGGGGACACTAGAAAGGCGGGAGAGGTGCCGGGGATGGGGGTCTGCTGTGAGGGAGGCCTGATCATATATTACCCTGCCTAGGCTCCCATTTGACCATGATCTGGCTCTGATCACAACTAGCAACAACATGTGTGACTATTTCCAGTTCTGGTTTACAGAACCTGCATTTGTCTGTTACTCCCACATCTTCAATTGATTTTGTAAATCAGTGTGTACATAGACCGCTGTCCTAGGCCGCTGATATTAACCTTTCATGTTTTAGTTTAAATTCACCTCTACTTAACCATTCCTGCATCAAATCCTGTGTGACAAATCTTGTTTCAGGAGTTTTTTTCATGCCTTTTCCACATTTATTGACTTATCATGTGATCCTTGTCCTTATATATATATATATATATATATATATATATATATATATATATTTTTTTTTTTTAATTTTTTGTTGGCACATTCAGCTGCTGCCTGATACTTGCTTACTTCTGATTTGGTGTCCATTTCCACTTCATACCTATATTCTTGTGTAAAGTAAGCATAGACTTCATGTTAGATTTGTTCTGTTCATGTTTTAAGATTTTCACTGCTTGCATCTGGTGAGGTCAGCAGATATGTATACAGTGCTATGACTGCAGATCTGTACATGGAATCACTTTTGAGGAGGCCCCTACCGCCTTCATATCAGCTTGGCATGCTCTCACGTTTATATATGATAAGAGTGACGTATTTTCTTGTGTTCCTGTCCACCTGGTTCAGTACTTCTTGGTATTAGTCAATCAGCACAAAACTGTAAGTTATGACAGGAAGAACAGATTGGCTTATAGCTCGGACTTTGTTCGTAGATGTCATGGCTGTTTTCAGTATTAATTTTAGTCTTTTAAAATATTCCTTACTGAGTTTTGTTCACAATTGTTCATGTTTTATTGTTGGCCCTTCATTAGTTCTCAAATATTTATACATTCACTCCTGCTCAGGTTCCTTTATATCACGTTCCTGTCCCAAACTGATATTTTCTTGGTGCTGCAGATTTCCTGCTTTAAATGTTGCTTTCGCGCATTTATCAAGATCAAATGCCATTGTTATATTATGTGAGAAAGTTTTGACCACTTCCAGTTGTTCTTTCAGCTCCTCATCTGATGAACTATACAATGTTAAATCATCCACACATCTTTAAACTTTGTTGTTTTCTGGGAGCCAGATTGTAGCCATGACCTAATCCATTAAGTAGACAGCTTAATGGGTTAAGGGTAAAACAAAAGAGTAGTGCTGACAGAGTCACCCTGGAATTTTTACCACTGTTTCATGGTCACTGTAATATAATTGATCAATGAAGGGTGCATCTTACCCATCTGTAAGCACTCCTTTATCCCTGACTGCGGGATGTTGTCACTCTTTTATATAATGTATCCATGCCGTACTTATTTAACAACAAATAATACTTTGCTCCATATGACTTTCTCGTTACCCTTTTGCTCTGTTTGTCATTTTCTTCTAAATGACTATAAACGTTTTCGGCATCAATTCCAGTATATAGATTATATACTGTCGGAAAGCAAGTTATTGGCATATCGTTTCTAGGACAGCTTGCAGGTTCATTGCTAAGGAGGAGTATTGCTTTTCCTGTTTGTAACCAGGTTGGTGTCTGTCTGTGATGTGAATATAAATAGTTCTTACTCAGGCCTAAACCTTTGTGTGAAGATGTTAATACTTTTAGCCAGAAGTTAGGTACTTCAGCTGGGCCTGGGGTTTTCCATTTAGGAAATTTTCTTAATTTAGCTTCAATTTCCCTGACGTTACTTCATCCCATTTCATACCCTGCACATTTGGACTTTTTATTCTTTCTTTTACTTCTTCTATTACTTCAGCATCATTGTTATGTTCCACGGGAGGTTCGGAGACATTACTCCAAAATATGTCCAATTCTTCTTTTTTTCATAGTGTTTCTGTCCCTTTTATTTTGTTTCCGAATTCTCTATAAAACTTTTGCTCAGTACGAATGGGTGCATTTAAAATTAATTCAGCACATTGTTATATATTGCCTTTGATTATGCAGACATAAAATGCCTTGTGATTCTCCTTGGACCAGGGGGCTGTTTTACCTACAATCTGGCATTGATAGAGTTGATTAGCCTTCCTTGTTTTTATTTAGATTAATAAAGGAGTCTTTACTTTAGTAGGGATTGCACTTCCTAATTGTTTGCCACAACTTGGTTATCCGATGCCCAATTAATACTCAACCCAAACAAAACTAAACTTCTCATCTTTCAACCCACCAAACATACTCAGAACAACTCTCACTTTAACATCACAGCAAAAGACAACACCACTATATACCCAACTGAACACACCAAATTGCTAGGAGTGGAAATAGACAATAAACTAAAATTTGACATTCACATATCCATGACCATAATAAAAGTCCACAAAAAACTAGGAACGTTACACAGAAATAAGCAACTTCTCACCAAAGCACCAAAGATTTCAATAGCAAATTCCCACCTTATCTCCACCCTACTTTATGCCTCTCCAATATATACCAACCTAAGGCAATGCGATCTAAACAAGCTAGAGACCTGCTACAACAAAATCGCCAAATTCGCCACAGGAGCATCCTACCATAGTCACCACTGTCTCTTACTTGCTTAACTGGGCTGGCTTGAACTCCCTCACCTCCTTCAATGGTATCAACTCTCACTTGCCCACAAACTAGTAAACCATCTACTAAATGTCCCATCCCTCCAGAATCTACTCCAACCCTATCGCACCACCAGACCACTAAGATCCAACAACAAAAATCACTTGCAGATCACTAAAGCCAATAACTCTGCTGGTAAAGCACTATTCACTTGCACCATAGCCAAATTATGGAACTCCCTCCCACCCAAAATTACCTCCATACCATCATGCACTCACTTCAAAATTTTTACTAAAAGCGCACCTAAAAACATGCTGGCTATGCCCTTTCAACTCCCACTCTAATATCACCCACCCCATCCAACCACTACCTTTCTTTCCACTCCACTAACTACCTTGATGATAGCAAGCTCAGATGCTCATAAGCCTAGTACTTATTATACAGCAGGAACTTCTCATTGTAACACTTGTCAATGTCTGTTATGTACTTCACAGATAAAGATTCTAGTTGTCTACTGATGTACTATGTTCTTCATCTGTAAACATGTTGTAAGTAATTGCTATGTTAAATTGTTAATCGCTATGCAATCCAATGTAACTACTGTCTGTTTATTTTAACTGTGGAGCTTTTCTCCCCAGGCCTCCGCTGAAAATGGACCTACATCCAGTCTGACACCCCCAGTCAACAAATGTAAATAAATAATAAATAAATAAATAAATAAAATAAATAAATAAATAAATTTCTTCCTTTTGTTATACAACTTAATGATGTTTGGATTCATCCAGGGTGGCTTGTTTTGTGAATTTGTCCTGTGCTTAATCTGTGTAGATATAGCTGTCTCAAGGCATCCATTAACATAATTGCATAGGATTTTTCATGAAACAATTCCACAAAGGCATCTATGTTCTCAGTGTTTGGAAAGGCTTGAAATTTTGCTAGAGTGTCACTTAATATTACGAAGTTTGACTTAAAATAATTCCAAGTTACAGAGGTAGCGGGAGTCCTGGGTTTTATTATTATTTGGAAGAGGACAGCTTTATCGTCTGACATAACCAGTGAGGACATCATATGGGGGAGGGTGCAATGATCTGTCATGTTTGTTAAGATCAGACCAAGGATGTTAACACCGGTATTGGGCATATGGGCTCACTGGTTCAGGGTATTTGTATTTACAAAGTCCTGGAATCTTTAGGCGTGAATGTTTGGGGTTGTGTATGATTCCCGTGTTATAGTGGGTTAGTTAAAGTCACCCATGAATATGGTATTGGGTTGAAAGGGAAGTGTGTCCAGTACATTTAAGCTTTGTTGTGCCTTTCCTGGGTAATACAGGAGATCCCATAGCTTGCAAGGATATAGTACTGGCTTCAGCTATGATAATTTCAATGTGGATAAAGAAAGTCAAGTACATCATACTGTTTGATCAGCCTTAGAATGTGTTTGTTTTTGATGTAAGTTTAGACACTGCCACCTTATCTCCCTTCCTCTGCAGTAGCTGGTGTAACTATGTGGAAGTCACTATAGCCCTGTACTGCCAGAATGACCTCTGTGGATTTAAACCAAGTCATATGTCTACATTTCTAGGGTGAGGAAAGCTTGCAGGGAGTGGAGTTTCTTGTTTAGACTCCAGACATTGAGAAGTAAAACGTTTAGATATTCTTGGTTTGGTTTTGCTGTGTTGGAAGGTTTATCAGACTGGCAGTGCCTAAAAAAGGCACTATTAGGCTAGAGAAGGTTTTAGTCAATATCCAAAAGCCTAGAGGGGACAGGTGCAGACCATCTCTTGAAAAGAGCATGTTCTGTCAACCATATTTTCCCAGGCAGACAAATATCGTACCTCTTTGAATAACACCAACAACTAAGTCAATAATTAAGTAAATTTTGTTCATATTGTGGCATCAAACAGATAGAATAAAGAGCTGCTCAATGCTAGACTCATGCCTTCCTTGAACACATAGTCTAGAGGCTCCATCATACCTCTCATCATAGGTTCATAGATAAATACTACGCTAACTGCTCTAAAGGGCCTTTTCATGCCTAGCCAATA
The DNA here is from genome assembly GCF_019279795.1 of Protopterus annectens. Taxonomy (NCBI): domain Eukaryota; kingdom Metazoa; phylum Chordata; order Ceratodontiformes; family Protopteridae; genus Protopterus; species Protopterus annectens. The sequence continues at coordinate 1,015,197,158 of NC_056737.1, forward strand.
GCCAGAATCAGGATCAAACCCTGTACCTTGTGTCTATAAGGTGAAGACCTTAACCATTATACCAACCCCACCCCCAATATAGTCCAGTGAGGTACATCTCAGGTCATTTACACCAACGTAGACTAAGACAGAGTCATACTGGTACTTGTTCAGCAACCCGAGTGCATGTATGATCTGGATGATCTTGGGCCCTGAAAGGCAAATGACCATGACTCTCTCCTTCCTCAGCCTGGGAAGTGAGACATATCGTATTACAAAATTCTTGCTGTGCTCTCCCAAATATTTAAGTACTCTGCAAAATAAGATGTGTTATAAATTAAAAGTGCTTAATTGGAGTTGAGAAATTGAAAGTGTTTGTTGCATTAGGCTTCAGCTGTTACTGCAAGTATATGCATCACGATTTTTGCCTATGATAATGAGTCGGTGTAGGCCAAACATTGTTTAAATGATCAGCAATAAAGTATAAGAGCGTCAAAGTATTTAGGTATTTCCTTCAAATTCCCATCACCCAATGTCTTACTAGCCTTCCCGAGTTTTGTACTGCAGACCTCATCTTTTGTTGTATCATGACTAAGACTTTATGTATTCTAAAAGAAATTTATAAATGGCGGTAAAGGGTTGCTTTTAAAACTTCATTTAGTACTGTCGACTGGTGGCTAATTGTCTAGTAGTTTGCTAAATCTAATCAGAGTTATAAGGATATGCACATATAAGTATTTTGATGCAAAACAGCACAAAGTAACAGCATAACAGCACACAAGCAGAATTTGGTGCAACGCAGACCAAACTGTAGAGAAACAAAAGATAAAGCAAAACAACCACCGCTAAGTATCAAACGGTTTAATGAAAACAGTTTAAAAAACAAAGTAAGTGCTTTCGGAACAAGATTCCTTTTTCAGACCATAAAAACATATTAAAACAAAGAGTTTAAATAATCAGTTCAACCAATTAGATACCAGAAAATACTTACTCAGCAATGATGTCATCTGACACAGAGAAATATAATTCAACCAATAAGCTAGCTTAGAAAAGCCAAGCCTACAAACAGTAACGCTCATTCAGTGCTTCAGTGGACGACTCTTAAGAAAAGGCTTAATACTCATTTTACCATTTAAGCCTGGTACACAATAAGATATATGTTTCAGAATCCACTTCTGCTGTTCTTGCTCACTCACATTTCTAATATCACCACCCGTTATTCAGACTAACTAGTTGTAAAACAAAAAAACTTAAATGAATGTTCAGTACCTCTTGCTCTGACATGTCTTGCCAAAGCATTGGTGTCTCTATTCCTTTGAATATCATAAACATGCTCTAAACTCCTAACCCTTAAGGTACGGTTCATCTTTCCTATATAAAATACATCACAGGCAGTGCAGGTAACTATATAAACAAGATTAGAGCTTCCACAATGTGCAAAATGGCCTAATGGTTAAGGTGTTTACCTTACAAACACAAGGTACAGGGTTTGAATCTCACAGGGAGATAATTAGCTAGGCTTAAAATGGCTTGCAAGGGCAGTTAGCCTAGTACTAATCTATGAACCTATGAACCTATTAAACCAGTAGGCTGATGACAATTCACCCCTGGTTTGGCAGCTATGTCTCTAATGGACACAGGTAACCTGTAAATGTTCATCTCCCAAGCCCAAGTTTATACTTATCAAGGGTATCAGAACTTGTGAGAGATTTGGGTTGCATGGCTAGGCTTAAAAAGGCCCTTGTGGTCATTAGCCTAGTAAACATCTATGAACCTATAAAAAAGAGGTACAGAAAAATATAAATTTACAAGCTCTACATGTATGGCATTTAAAAGTACCACAAGTGGATTTCAGAGAAAAGTCTTTTTTTAACATTTCTGTAACAGAGTTGTCTTTTCAGGGAAAGATTATTTGTAAAACTGAGCTTCAGTTGCTGGTCAATAACGTTCTTGACATCAGGGTCTGATAAAAGTATGGGCCAATGTTTCTTAATAATTTCATAGACATGCCCAATATTACTCAAATAAGTAAAACCAGGTCTATTCTTAACATGAGCAACTCTGTTGCCTCTGTTTGTGTCTAATTCCACTCTCTCCGAGAAAAAAAGGTCTACCTATAGCTGCTCTGCTATCACGTACTTCATTAATATATAGGTCAGCCTCTGTGGGTATGTAACCCCTTCTTATAAAATCCTGTCTAAGTCTTAAAAGAGCCTGATTTAAATCAGCATTATCAGTGTGAAGCCTCATAGTTCTCAGAAATTGCCCTTTCATAACATTACTTGATACATGCCTGGGATGCATACTAGTCTTGTGAAGGAGACTGTTCTTCCTACAGTTTTTCCTATAAAGAGTAGTACCAAGTAGTTTAAGTTCATCCTTGTTAATGTACACATCTCGAAAGTTAATGCAACTGACAGCTGACTGGGCACTAGATTTCGTGAAAGTAGTGGTACTATAGAGGTATTTTATAAATTCATTAAGATTAACTTCTGTATTTCCCCAAATTTATTTATTTATTTATTATTTATTTAATTTTACATGTGTTAACCGCGACAGTCTGACTGGACCAGGTCCATTTACAGTGGAGTGATAACACACTCTCACACCCATATTATATGCTCTGCCAAAAATCCACAAAGATTTAATTGAGCCCCCTGGTAGGCCCATAGTATCAGGGATAGGCTCTTTTTTGGAGAATGTTAATGTCTTTTTGGACTTTCAGTTGAAAATTTATCTTAATAGAGTGAGTGCTCACATCAGTAACACTCAAGATTTGATTAATGAAGTATCCCAAATTTCTTGGAACAGCGACTTCTATTGGGTGACTATTGATGTCAAGTCCTTATATACAAACATTAATATCAGGTGGGGGCTTGAAGCCATTTACAATATGTTAGGTGAAGGTCCTAGGACTAGTTTTTTGATTTCTTTATTGGAATTTTGTTTGACTCATAATTATTTTGTATTCAATGATGAGTATTTTTTACAAACCAAGGGGACGGCTATGGGAGCTGCTTATGCTCCCACTTATGCCATTATATATATGGACTCCTTTGAAAAAAAGTTCATTTACCCCACTGATTTCTTTAAACATAAAGTTATCTTGTACAAGCATTTTATTGCTGACTTAATTTTTATATGTAAAGGGGATGTATTAGAATTTTGTGAATTTTTTGAATCTTTGAATGCAAATGAACATAATCTCTCATTTTCGTATGAGATTAATAGAAATCAAATTAATTTTTTGGACCTGACCCTATTTGAAAGAAATAATATCATTGGATTTAGACCCTACAGGAAAAGTACGTCAGTTAATATGTTCTTGCACGCCACTAGCATGCATCCCCCCCACTTGTTAAGAGCTTTGCCTCATGGAGAATTCAAAAGAATATATCAGCATACTAGTATAGAATCTGAGTTAGATTATGAGTTAAATGAGGTATTTCTTAGATTATGTGAAAGAGGGTATGAAAAAAAGCTATTATTTAAAAGTATGAATAATGTTATGAACAAGCATAAAACATTTAGGAAGTTAGAAATGAATGTTTCAGATTTAACCAAAAAAGATAGAGACGTGGAAGAGGTATTTTTCGTGACTAGGTATACAATCTTTTCTGAAAAATTTGTTTCTATAATAAAAAGATTTTGGCATTTGGTTAGTGAGGATGATTGTATAGGTGAGCTTTTTCCTCACCACATAACGTTTTCATACAAAAAGGGAAAGAATTTAAAAGAAATATTAAATAATAACCTCTTAATAAAAAGAACCTCTCATATTACTAACTTGGGATCATTTAGATGCGGTTCCTGTAGTCTATGTGATAGAATTATTAACATCAGGTCTATTAACAATGTGAACCACTACCCCAAGCACTATTTCAATTGTAAATCTATTGGCGTTGTATACACACTTACTTGTAGTTGTAATAATATATGGTATATTGGACAAACCAAAAGAATGGTCAGAGTTAGAATTCTAGAGCACTTAAGAGACATTCGGAATTTAAATTTATCTAGTCCAGTTGCTAAACACTTCTTTGAAGCTCATGAAGGGAAATCAGATAGTTTAAAATTCAGCATTCTGGGTAAGCCTTTTTGTTGTAGAGGTGATAATATTTGTGATAGATTATTGGAGCTAGAAACTAGGATGATTTTAAAGTTCAATACTTTAAAACCTTTTGGTCTTAACTTAGAATTAGGAATATGATGAATTATTTGATGAATTATTTAATATATTAGTAATATTTTTTGATAATTAAATTTATATAATAAAATAATATGTTTATATTTACACATGATATTACTAATAAAACTATATAAATAGTATATTTAGAATGTTTATAATTCATATAAATATTTATTTAAAAAAATCATAGCATGATCACTTTAAATATGTATACTAGTTCTTTTCCCTCCTTTTTTGGAATTAATTATATAACTAATTGATTGATTGATTCAATTAATGTTTATATAAAATACTGCCATTGTGCTATATTGAATTGTGATCCTTTGAAGGCGAATTGCCGAGGTACCAGGTCTTTTGGAAAAGAAATAAAAGAAATTTTCGCTGGATTAAGTATTGGCTGTTTGGTGTGTTATCAGTTTACCTACTTCTGTGCTTTTTGTATCGTTTGTTTTACCATTTACAGTGGAGGCCCGGGAAGAAAAGCTCCACATATATTAACAGAAATAGAATTTAATGCATAGTAGTAAAAAAACTGATACTAACACATTATAACAGCAAAAATCCAGCTAGCAAGACAGAAATGTAAACCAGACAAGATAAAGTCAGCAGTTGAGCAGACTAAATACATTTAACACTGAGAGGAATAACATGCATCATTTAAAATGAAGTCCTGATATTAAAGGGATAAACACCTGTAGCATTCACATTAGTCAAATAATAAGCCTTTCAACTTTCCACGGAGCTTAAGCAGTGTTTTTAGGTTATGCATGGGCAAAGCCAGGTGCTTATGAGATGTGATTTTAAAGAGTTTTTGAAGTGTGAGGTGGTAGGGATAGAGGTCAGTGATGGGGGCAGTTTATTCCAGTTTTTAGGAACAGTGTGGGAGAATAGTGCTTTTCCAGCAGTGTTATTACCCCCAGAGATGCATAAAAATGATTTGTCAGTAGAGCAGAGTGCATAATTTGTTGCATGGTAGGTAAGTAGTTAACTTAGTGATTGGGTTTTATCAGGATACTTCAGAATGGTATAGGCAGTAACCAGTTGGTGGTAATTTAGTAGTTGAGGACATTCTAACCATTTTAAGTCCCTTAGAGCTAGACAATAGTGGAATCTGAAGGTGGCGTTGTTAGCAAATTTAGCAATATTATTATACCATGACTCAAGTTTGCCAAGGTCAAGTTTTCCAATATGGGTAAGAATTGGTGCAGCAGACATTAGTGTGGACAAAAGGTGAGCTTGGGGTAGGGTGATCTGTGCTTGATCTGAGAGGAAGTTTTTGTGTCTGTATAATGAGCCCATTTTTTGTGAAACTTCTGATGATTTGAGAGATATGGACATCAAAGAGAAGGTTTTTGTTAATTTCAACACAGAGGAGTTTGGTATTGGCAGATGGAGAAATGATAGTACCATTTTTGGAAGTAAGAGAAAAGGAAAGAGGAGCAGACTTTGATTTGTTGGGGGTAAATAAAAGCAATTTAGTTTTATTAGGGTTAAGGATGAATTGGATATTTGTGATCCAACTTTCCACAGAGCTAAAGGATTCCTGGGTCTGTTGGAGAATAAAAAGAGAGGGGGCTGAGCAGATTAAAGTTGAATCATCTGCATAGTGTATGAGTGTGGCATGCTGGGTGGAGGTATGTAGATTGTTAGTGTAGATAGAAAAGAGAAGTTGACATAGTACTGAGCCTTGTGGTACTCCTATGAAAGTTGAAAGTAGAGGGGATTTTGCCCCTTGCCATTGGACAGATTGTTGCCTATCAGCTAGATAATTCTTGAACCTGGCAATAGTAGAAGGGGTAAAGGATAGGGACATTAGTGAATCTAATAATAGGGAGTGTGAGACCATATCAAATGCTTTGGATAGATCCAAACATATAGCAGATGTATAGTTATAGTGAGTAGGGAACAGGTGGAGGAGACCCTGGAGAGGTGGAGATATGCTCTAGAGAGAAGAGGAATGAAGGTCAGCAGGACTAAGACAGAATATATGTGTGTGAATGAGAGGAAGGATAGAGGAATGGTGAGGATGTAGGGAGTAGAGGTGGTGAAGGTGAATGAGTTTAAGTACTTGGGATCAACAGTTCAGAGTAATGGTGAGTGTGGAAGAGAGGTGAAGAAGAGAGTACAGGCAGGATGAAGTGGGTGGAGAAGAGTGTCAGAAGTAATTTGTGACAGATGAGTACCAGTAAGAGTGAAAGGGAAGGTCTACAAGAGGGTAGTGAGACCAGCTATGTTATACGGATTAGAGACAGTGGCATTGACAAAAAGGCAGGAGTCAGAGCTTGACATGGCAGAGTTGCAAATGTTAAGATTTGCACTGGGTGTAACAAGGATGGACAGGATTAGGAATAAGTATATTAGAGGGTCAGCTCAGGTTGGAAGGTTTGGGGACAAAGTCAGAGAGGCAAGATTACATTGGTTTGGACATGTGCTGAGGAGGGATGCAGAGTATATTGGGAAAAAGATGCTAAGGATGAAGCTGCCAGGTAACAGGAAAAGAGGGAGGCCTGAGATAAGGTTTATGGATGTGGTAAGAGAGGATATGCAGGTGGTTGGTGTGATAGACAAGATGCAGAGGACAGGAGGAAATGGAAACAGTTGATCTGCTCTGGTGACCCCTAACGGGAGCAGCCAAAAGAAGAAGAAGATAGTTATAGTCATTTCTGTGTTGGTTTTCTAGATTTGTAAATGAGAAAAGAGTGGTGGTTGTACTGTGGTGTGGCCGGAACCCATTTTGTGTGGTGGAGAGGAGTTTGTGTGTGTTCAGGAAATACATGACTTGAGAGTGAATACACTTTTTGAGCAGCTTGTAGAGGGGAGACAGAATAGCTATAGGATGGTAATTAGAGAAGTCATAGGAATTACCACCTTTATGAAGAGGAATAATGTAAGACACTTTCCACACTTGATAGATGTAGTATTCTTTTATGGAGCAGTTTATTAGGATAGAAATGGGGTAGGATAATGATTCTGCAGCTAGTTTTAGGAAGTTGTCAGGTAGATTATCAGCTGCAAGGGTGGTAGGTTTTAATTTCAAATTCTTTTTTTTTATTTTGGAGCTGGGAACAGGTGAGAGAGTAAGGGGGAAATGTTAACTAGACACTTGGCTGGGATATATGAAGGGTTGTTTTTGGACAATTGGCTGGATAGTGCCATTATGAATTCTGCAAAGTGGTGATTAAATTGAGAGGCTATGTCCTTGTTGTCATTGGTGGAATTGGGAGCTGGAGTAGTAGTTTTGCCTGGTTTAATTAGGGAGTTGATAGCTTACCAAAACGTTTGAGGATTTTTTTGAGGATTTTGTTTGTACAGTAAGAAAGTAGTTCTGTTTATCAAGTTTAGTTTGTATTTTGGCATGATTCCTAAGCTGTTGGTAGTGTTGTTTGGCTTGGATGGTATTATCCCTCTTCCAGATTTTCCAGGCCTTATCTCTGGACTTCAATATGACTTTTGTGTCCCTACTTAGTCATGGTGCATAATTAGTCTTAACTCTAATTTTCCTGATAGGGGCGACTCTATTAAGGACATCAGTGAAGGTGCTATTATAGCAGTCAACTGCCTGGTCTAAACCAAGGGAAAGTAGTGGCCCCCAGATACATTGATTTAGAATAACGTTTAGATCCTGGGGGTTTAGGTTGCAGTCATTACGGATTTGTCTACCAGTTATGGACTTAGGTATGTTTGTATGTTTGCGTAGCAGAAATGTAGGGAGGTGGTCACTAATACTATCTGGTAGACAGACTGGTAGTTTTGCTTAGGGCTACTGACCAGTGTCCAATCAAGGATGGATTCTTTTGGGGATTTTTTGTCTACTCTAGTAGGTTCCTGAATAAGTTGAGAGAACCCATATAGATTTATGTGGTTAGTGGGGCTGTTAGAACTGCAGGCCAACCAGTCAGTATTCAGATCACATAGTAGGATTGTTTCATGCAGGAGATTATCTGTAGTCCATTGTAGGATTTCCTCAATTGTAGGAGAGTTATCTCCTGGAGGGAAGTAACAGCCGAGAATTTTTTTTTTTTTGTTTTGTTAATATACAGGACAGACACAAGGGTTTCAGCACTATTAAATTTAAGTACAGGGGTATGAGGAGGTTTAAGGTTTAGCGTGTTTTTAAACAAAATTGAAATTCCACCTCCTTTTCTACCCACTCTATCCAGTCTTAAGATATTATAACCTAGAGGGGTATCTTCATTTTGGCTAGTGGATTTTAGTCATGTGTCTGTTATGGTCAGTATGTCAGGAATGTAGTGGGTTATGAATGCATGGAAGTCAGGAATTTTGTTAGATATACTCCTTATGTTGATATTAAGAATTAGTAGATCAAATATCTGTTTAGATTTGAGAATAGCTGTGAGCGAACCTGGGTTTGGGTGTATATCCCCTGAGAGAAGAAGTCTTTTTGTGATAGATAAAATGTGTTTGATTATGTGAGTTAGCTCTGTGATGAATTTAGATGTTTTTCTAGTACTACATCTTGGTAAGTAGGCTTTGTGTATATACATTATTGTGGTATCGTTAAGTATTGTAGAGGAGATAAAAAAGTGTGTGTGTGTTTTAGTAGATGTGGAAAGATGTGTTGTGTGAAATGTAGTGTTGTCTAATGAAATATTCGTATGTATAGATGTGATGTAGGCTAGTGTTATGAGGAATAGTGAGAGAGATGTTAGTGTGATATACATGCTGTCTGTGATTTATGTTTGAATACTAGATGTCAGCAACAAATTGGCTATAAAAATAAACAGACAAAAAGGGGGGTTATCAACAAAAACCTTTTCATCTTCCCATACATTAAGTTGACATAAGTGTTGGCACATGCAGTGCCCATTGCAACACATGTCTTTTGGATATAAAATTTATTGTTAAACATAAATGCATTATTTTCCAAGACTAGTCCAAGTTGTGTGCATATAACTTCGATCTTATTCACATCAAAAGATGTCTTACAGACTAGGAAAGTATGAATACTCTCTATACCATACTCATCAAGAATCACAGTAAATAACGATGCAACATTAATGATGCAACATTAAGAGTAACTAACAAAACGTTTTCAATTGAGCGTGTATACAAGTCCTGCAGAAAGGACTTAATATCTCTCAAAATTGTACATATAGTATCCATAAGTGGTCCTATATTCTTTTCAATTTAAATTGATAAAGGCTCAGTAACCCAGCCTTTACTAGAAAGGATAGGTCTCCTTGGAGGTCTCACACAATTCTTATGGACCTTAGGTAGCCCATATAAAATGGGTATTAGCAGGATATTCAACCTCTAAATAATAATATAACCTTGAGTCTATGAGGCCAGTCATTAAAAGGTCATATAAAAAATGTACTCTATCAATAAGCACTGTATTCTATCAATAAGAACTGTTTTTGCCAAATACTGTTTGCACTTTAAAGTATTCATTTTTAAGTGTTTTTCATCTGTTTAACTGTAAAAGTTTACATACTCAAGTGTGATAGCATATTTTCTGTGTTAAAAGTGTTTATTTGCTGTTTTTGACTTAAGTTTAAAAAAACAAGCAAACAAAAAAAATCCTATCCCTATAATTGTTTCCCACCTTTCTAGATCTAATAAAGTCTGGTTTTCAGAGTTTGCTGAATTCTGGGCTGTTTGTAAGTTCCTGTGTTACCCAGACCTTTTAAAGATAGAGGGAAGCTTCTCTGTTCATCAATGAGATTGGGGAGCTTTGGAATAGCCTATATGTGGCTGGAGGAGTGGTTTCAAGCCAGAAACTATAGTTTCATTGGTCGTCTTGGGCTATTTCTATCCCTTTCATCTTTCTGCTTAAAAATAGTGTTTGCACAGTTTTGCACATCACACAGTGCCACATAGCTAGGATTAAACTATTCCCAGCTCCATAAAGACTCATCTTCAGTTTTTGCCTTGGAACTATCCAGAGTCTTAGTTTTAACACTTGAATTTGTTTCCTTGTACTCAGCACTGGTTCAGAACTTGTTGTAAGTACTATATAAGTTATAAGCTACTACAGCAATAAACCTTCCTCAATACATAGGGGAAAGAGCTTTTGTACTTGTAGTAGTACTTAACCTTCCTCGTTATCTAGAGGAATCAGTTTTTGTACTTATCTTCCTCATTACCTAGAGGAATCAGTTTTTGTACTTATCTTCCTCATTACTTAGAGGAATCAGTTTTTGTACTTATCTTCCTCATTACCTAAAGGAATCAGTTTTTGTACTTAACCTTCCTCGTTATCTAGAGGAATCAGTTTTTGTGCTTATCTTCCCCATTTTCTTAGAGGAAAACAGCTCTTCTACTTACTCTCCTCACTTTACTAGAGGTAAATAGTGTCTATTCAGGCATGTCCAAGGAACAGCTCCCGGTGTTCTCTCCTACCTGATGAATCTGGGCATTTTGGGGAAATATAGCAATTGCCTCTTGTACACAGACAATCTGCTCTTTCTACCACCCAACACTACAACCTGTGAGTGATGCACTTATCTAGACAAACTGGAGGCAAAGCTCTCTCAACCCAAGACTGAACTTGTCAGTCAGGAGGAGGAGAAGGCAAAAACCCACTACACACCACACTCACCACATAGTCCCGGTACATCTACACCACCAAGACCCACACATAGATACATAAAATCATTCTCTGAGGCTCTCAATAAGAATCTACCCAAACAACAGAGACCTCCAAACAGAAACGGAAGCAACCTACAGCCCTTACCACAACCCAAAAGACACATAGCCCACAGACTCAATGTGCCACACAACCACTGCTCATAAGGCAAAACTACGTACCAAACACATTGGTCATAGATGACTCTATAGTTAGGCACACTGATGTTCCACTCACCAGAATAGACAAGGACAAGGTTACTGTTAGCTGCCTGTCAGGTGCTAGAATCAGCCACATAACCCACACACTCAGGTCACTCCATAACAAGTAGAAATATGACTCAGTCATTGTCCATGTTGGTGTGAATGACCTGAGATGTACCTCCCTGGATTAAATCAAAAGAGACATGGAGGAGCTCTCTGATCTTGTAATCCAGGCAGGTATGACCCTTATCCTGAGTAGCATCCTAACTTCGTCCAGAATGATACCGCAATACAAGGACAAAATGATTGACTTCAAAAATTGGCTAAACTTCTGGTGTCATTCAAGGGGGATCCAGTATTTGTCTGCTTGGGATGACATGGTTACAGGCCAAAATGCTTTGCCAGAGATGGCCTGCACCTGTCTCCTCTGGGATTCCTGATACTGGCTAAGGCTCTTGCCTCCCCTATAGTGTTTTTTTGGGCAAATCTCAAAAAAACAAAACCACCACTGTAACTGATACAGGCAAGCAAAACTGAGGGTATTGCTACTAAACGCTAGAAGTTCAAACCTGAAAATGCACTCACTTGAGGCACTCCTTAAAATGGAGGATATCGATATCTGTGCAGTGACTGAAACCTGGTTCAAGGCTCAAGAGAGCACCTCTGCATTACCAGGATATAACTCATACCATACCTTTTGTCCATCAAACCAGGACCAGATCACCAAGGGCAAAGGTGTGTCAATATTCATTAAGGACAACCACACCTCCAGGCTAGTTGCAAAAACATAATTCATCCAAAATTATGCAAGTGCAACTAACTCTGTGCAAAACTGCAATCCATATTGTAGCTTGCTACAGATCCCCCACCATGCCCCAGGATTCCCACTCCTCTTTTCTTGACATAATAGAGAATATTAGGGTCCAATCAAACACCCTAATATTGGGAGATTTCAACTACCCCACCATTAACTGGGAAAACTACTCTTGTACTAACTTCTTTCCTCAGTGCTTCCTAGAATTCGTAAACTCCAATGCCCTGGATCAACTTGTCCACACCCCTACCAGGGGCAAAAATATCCTAGACCTAGTACTTACCAACATGACTGACAGGTGCTCCACACCTGATGTCAACTCCTCATTGGTCAGATCCGACCATAAACTAATCACCCTAGATATCCACATCCCACCCCCACACCCCACTAAGGATATCACTGTAAAAAACTTCTCCAAAGCCAACTTCATGCTTCTTAAGCAGAAGTGGCCAATTTCACAGCACCCATACAGATGGGCAATGCAGTTACCACTGCTGAATCTTATACAAACGCACTCTATAAGCATTTATGTGCCATCCATAATAGAACCAAGACGCAGTTTTCAAAAAAAAGGAAATGAATCTGGTGATCCTCTGCTATTAACATACTCTACAACAGAAGGAAGAAACTGTTGCAAAAGAGAATAAAATCCCACAAGTGGAGGAGCTCCCTGGTCATCCTCAGCAAGAAGCTGAGATCTCTCATAAAATCCTCCAAAGTGAACTATGAAAGTAATATTGCCACTGACTCTAAAGACAACCACAACACATTTTACAGCTTTGTCAAGAATATCAATGGCAACACCCAGATCTGCTCTGAGCTACAGCACAATGGCACAAAATTCATGGAACCAATTGATATCGCCAACATCCTGGCTGATAGGTTCAGTGCCAACTTTACCCCCCCTCACCTCCTAAAGGGCCGATATACATACTGGAAGAATGCAGTGTCCATGCAATCACAACAGAGCAGGAGAAAACTGCACTATCAAAAGCCAAAAACACAGCATCCATGGAAACGGACAATATCCCTAGCTGCATTCTACATGAGCCTCAGAATGAACTAGCTCCCCACCTAAACACCATGTTTAATCACAGCCTCTTGACAGGCTTTGTACCCACTGAATGGCGCATGGCAGCAGTTGTACCACTCCACAATGGGGGAGCCACCATGGACCCCAGGAACTATTAGCCTGACGAGCTTGGCCTGCAAAGCCATGGAGTGTATTATCATGGAACTCATAAACAAGGATTTTGGTAACCTTCAAACACTGGACCCCACCCAGTTCAGATTTCAGAAGGGCAGTTCATGTCTCCTGAACCTGGTCGACTTCTTTGAAAAAGTCACCAAAGCCCTGGACGAGGGTAAGGCAGTCCACACAGCCTATCTTGACCTTGCCAAGGCTTTCGACACCATCTTCCATTCTGGTATCATAAATAAACTCACCAAGCTGGGTATAAATCCATATATCACAAGATAGGTTGCCAACTGGCTCACAGACAGAACCCGCACTGTAAAAATTGCAGACTTCATATCTGACTCCAAACCTGTGACAAGTGGAGTACCACAGGGTTCAGTCTTGGGTTCCCTTCTGTTTGGGATCTACTTCTCTGAAGTACAGGCCAACACAGAGGGCCTCTGGCTGACAAAGTTCACAGATGACTGCAAAGTGGGTGCCATAGTTGAGTCCCCAAACAATGTGGACAGCCTGCAAAAGGGCCTCACTGAGACTGATGCCTGTTGTCAAAGCCATGGCCTCAAGCTCAATGCCAAAAAATGCATTGTCATCCCCTTTGGTAAAAACCCTGTACCTATGGACCACCACATAGGTGGCAGCCCACTTAACACTGAAGGTGTGATAAGAGACCTCGGGACTCTAGTGGACAGTAGCCTCTCCTTTGACAATCACATCACCACAGTAGTCAGAAAATCCTTCTACTTAGCACACCTCATCATGAAAGAGTTCTTATCCAGAAAAAATAAGTAATTGTCCCCCTCTACTCGGCTTTCATCAGACCCATTATAGAGTGCAAGGCCCCATTTGGAATGTACCTTACAAGGCATCTGCAGCAGCAAGAAAGACCACAAAAATACCTCACAAAGAGTATTATGGGACTTAAACAGTTACCCTATGCTGACCGCCTCAAAAACCTCAGGCTTTACTCCGTAGCATATCGCCTACTCTGAGGTGATCTCTGCCTAACATACAAAGCTATGTCAAACCCCGAGCTGCTGGAAATGCTACACATAATGAAATCCCAATCCCTCAGAACCACATGCTCTAGAGACCTAAACCTCATCACCACAATTAACAGAACATGCTGGAGGGACAGATTCCTGTCCCAGAGACTTCCCATACTCTGGAACAAACTACCTATCTATGTCAAGCAGAGTTCATCACTAGCACTCTTCAAGAAATATCTTGATGAGTGGATGGGCAATAGGAAATTCAACCCCGGGCATCACATCGGTGTCACTGCTAGACAGGGGCACAGGTAAATAGCATCCATGGGTGATGAAAGCCAGGGAACCTTGTTGGCTAGGCTTACATAGGTCCTAGGGCCAATAGCCTAGTACCTACCTATGAACTTATGAACTTGTATCTTGAATCTCATCACATTCACATAAGTTAAATTATCAGAAAGCATGCTATGTATCTGTTCAATATAAAAAGATCTATCCATGATCACAGTCCCACCTCCCTTGTCAGCTGGTTGAATTTCCCAATGCAAGTCCTCATAACAAAAGACTCTATACTTGAATTCATGGTCAGAGGGACAAAAACACTAGGCTATTTAAAGTAGGTTTTACTAGTAGTTTGTTCTGAATAAAAATAGTGATAATATGAAACCTACTATAAAAAGCCTGGTGCTTTTTTCTCTTTATGTGATGATGAAATTTGCAAGAGTTTAAATTATGGGCATAAACCTTGTTTCTGTAATTTGTCAGCTGCAGATGCTCATGCCTTTAAAGAGTTACGTGAGGACTCACATTTGAAAATTCGACCAGCACTGATACACCATATTCCTTTGGCATGCTGCACTATTTGCAACTTTCTTTTGGAATCTGGAACCTGATCTTTCCAAATAATTTTTAGTATCACAACATAAATAGACCTGTATTCATTTTAACCCGTCTGAAATGCTTCATTTGACAGTTTTAATAATAAATGCAATTGTTTCTTATGATTGCTGTCAATATTTAGGAAGTAAACTCAATTCTGCACTGTTCTGAAATTATTAGTCCATTCCCTTAAAATCCATTTCAGTTCTCAGTGAATAAGTCTTCTTTTACACCTTTCTTTGTAGTCAGATTAGGCTTTTAACAGTGCTGATCATAGGCCAAAGTCCAAAAGCTCTGGGGTAGTATAGCAGAAAACCAAACCAGCAGGCCAGCAGCATAAACAGCAGACTAACCAAACAAAACAATTGCAGCACATTCATCAACCAGATGCTTTAATAAAGAGTTAAGCACTTTCATCCATGAAGTAACTGGATTTTATCAGACTAATATAAAAAAGTAAACACACACACCCTTTAAAGCCACACTATACAGATCCCATAACAGCATTTTAAACAAGCCAGCGTCCAACTTTTATAAGGTGGACAAACCAATTACTCCAACCATTTTGGCATCCCAAGGACCACATGGACATTAATGACCCACCTTTGCACCATATATTGCTAAGAACAAAGGCATACTTATGTTGAAGGATTCTTGGTATTTTTAAGTAACATTACACAGAATTTGTTCAATTAAAACCTCATGTTTTGTTACTAGATAGATGTTATTGATGTATTTACTGTTATTCCTTGTGATCTTGGGCTGAAATGATTTAGAGAAGCCCTGGTTGATTTTAGATCATTGACCTATGAAGCGATTAAGGTTACTTAGCAATTTATTGAAAAGGTATTAGACAATAACTGCATACAATTTGAAGGTAAATACTGCTGGTTCATAAGTGAATACTAGGCTAACTGCCCTGAAGGATCATTTGAAACCAGTCATATGTGTGTATTGATTTCTTTTATTACCAGGAATGTCCGACTGAGTAGGAACCCATTTTTAGTGGAGGCCCAAGGACAAAAGCTACAACGTATTACAAAACATTTTAACAATAATTTTACAGTCTTTAAAATAAAAGAAAAACAATTTGAGTTTAAATAATTAAATAACATTGATTAAGAATAGATACAAGTTATGTGACAATGATTTAATAGTTAGAGAAATATGATCCAGTTTATATAGAGAAAAAATGTAAGTTAGTATAATACAAACATGACTTACAATATGAGGGGAGAGAAAAATCGGCTTATGGTATATTTAGAGAGAAATCCAGGGAAGAGAAATTGATAGAAGTAAGGAAGTGAGTGAAAAAGGGAGAATAAGGTGATATAAGGTATGAATAGGTACTTAATGTACAACAAACGCTGAGTAGATGTTATAAAATACAACTCGTAGTCAAGTATATCTTGTTTTATTTCAAAACACTTTCGCGCCTCGGCTTATACTAAGCCTTCAAGGCTTAGTATAAGCTGAGGCGCCAGAGTGTTTTGTAATAAAACAAGATATACTTGACTATGAATAGGTATTTCATTACATTTGGGGATATAGTTTTACCTGGTGTTGAGCAAGAACAGAGCCAACGTTTGGCTAGGAAGTCTTTCAGAATAGTATTAAAGGATGGGAGGGAAGGTATTACCCTGATGTATAGAGATATAAGGAGTTCAAGGACAACAACATGGTGAGAGTGCAGACAGAGTCCTGCAGATCTGATAGGTTAGTGGACAGACAGGAGCTTTTATTCATTGGGTTATAGTGACCAACTAGGAACATAGTTGTATAGAATGTTATTTAGTGCTGGACAAGCAGATGAATTCTGCATAACTGTATAAGTGGTAAGAAGCTGTGCATTTGATAGTTGATGGGGTACTTCTAACCAGTTCAGGTTTTTTAGTGCTATACAATGGTGAAGGGGCATTTGTACAAATTTAACAATGCTGTTATAGCATTGTTCAAATGTAGATTTTTGTGATGCCTGGAAGTTAATCAGAATGGGAGCACCGTAAAGACGTGTGGGGAGGAGATATGTAGTGGCAAGTGTAGTTTTAGTAGAATGTGTTAGCTAGTGACAAGTTTTATCCCATTACAAATTTCAAACTGCCCCTCCCATGATTACTGGTTGTCTACTTCTCATTTGTGAATGTTCATATCATTGAGTAGGGGGACCCCAATGTAGGATGGGGCATTTAGGTACTGCCCTTGTCCATTAGTAGCACAGGGAGCAGTCCTTGGGTACATTTCCTTATTCTCACCCTTTAATCAAAGCTGGGTTTGAACAGGGGCAGGGAATAGCTTTGTTTTTCACGCAAGGGGAGTTTGCTTCAGAGTAGTGGTGTTCTCTGGAACATGTACCTGTCCCTACAGACCATTCTGCTTATGTTGCAGAAGAGGATGCGCTCTCTGGATCAGGTATTTCTGATACCATTTGACTTGTAGATATGCAGTAGGTCCATTAGTACTGGGCCAGGAAATGCCTTATAGGCCAGACACAGAGCACTTCTAATATCTATAAGAGACTATGTGTAGTGATAGAGCTTTTACCTACTCCATGTAGGTCATGGGATTTAGTCCCTGTATGGTGAGGAACCTGTACAAAGTATCCAAATAAAGCATAATTCATTCCCACAAATGTTTACGAATGTAAGGATAATTATCCAAAAATCTCCAATAGTTTTCCATAAATTTTATGAATCAGATTCCAAAAGCCATGCTTAGCAAAACTAGGATGGCAGAGGCTGCCTGGTCTT
The DNA here is from genome assembly GCF_019279795.1 of Protopterus annectens. Classification (NCBI taxonomy): domain Eukaryota; kingdom Metazoa; phylum Chordata; order Ceratodontiformes; family Protopteridae; genus Protopterus; species Protopterus annectens. The sequence continues at coordinate 1,015,214,742 of NC_056737.1, forward strand.
GCTAACACCAATCTGTGTGATCTATCCCACCCTCTGAGATGACATCATCCAGGGGCGGGGCTCACCCAGTTCAGTACCTCACAAAGCTCAGGTATTGAATTGAATATAATCCTATTACTCCTGATGCAGATTTTGAGATTCCATAACAGTTTAGGTTTGTCTTTGAAGATCAACACTTACAACTCACTGCATGGAACACATAGCCCTCCAAAATACCAACCATCACAACTCACACATATAAACACAAACCATACAGCCACTTTTGCGGAGGCTCTCAATAAAAATTTACCCAAACAACAGAGACTCCTGAGACATAAATGCACTCGACCACCACAACACAACACCAACTTCAGAACACATAGCTCACCACCACAGTGTGACCCTCAACCTAAGCCCTTAAGGCAGAACACTTTGCCCAATGTACTAATCATAGGTGACTTAATTGTGAGGCACACTGATGTCCCACTCACTAGGCTGAACAAGGGGAAGGTGACAGTCAGTTGTCTATCAGGTGCCAGGATCCGCCACATAACACATGCTCTCAGGTCACTCCACAACAAGTACAAATAAGACTCAGTCATTGTCCATGTGGGTGTGAATGACCTGAGATGTACCTCCCTGGACTACATGAAAAGAAATGTAATAGAACTCTCGGATTATGTGGCCCAGGCAGGTATGACTCTAGCCCTGAGCAGTATTCTACCGTCACCCAGAAAGATACCACAGTACGAGCAGAAAATGATTGACTTCAACAATTGGCTAAGTTTCCGGTGTCATTCTAAGGGGATTCAGTATCTCTCTGCCTGGGATGACATGATCGACAGACCTCAATGCTTTGCCAGAGGTGGCCTGCATCTGTCACCCCTGGGATTCTGGCTACTGGCCAAGGCTCTTGCCACCCCTGTAGTGCCTTTTTTAGCCTGTGCTCCAAAGACCAAAATTCCACCATAACAGATACAAACAAATGCAATCTGAGGGTTATGCTGCTCAGTGCTAGAAGTCTAAACCTCAAGATGCACTCGCTTGAAGCTCTCCTCAAAATGGAGAATGTTGACATCTGTGCTGTAATAGAGATCAGGTTTATAGAGACAGAAAACACCCCTGCACTCCCAGGCTATAACTCATTCCATACCTTCCAGCCCCAAAGTACAACCAGAATCTCCAAAGGCAGTGGTGTCTCCATATTCATAAAGGATACACACACCTCAAGACTGGTAGCCTAGCATAATGCATCCAAGATACTTCAGGTACAACTAACACTGAGCAAGATGGCAATACAAGTCGTAGTCTGCTACAGATCTCCATCCCTGTCCCTAGACTCTCACTCCAAGTTCCTAAGCACCCTGGAATCTATCAAGGTCCAGCCCAATACTCTCATACTAGGTGACCTCAACTACCCTTCCATCAACTGGGAAAACTATTCAAGTACCAATGTACAGGCCCAACGCTTCCTGCCCTGGACCAGCTCATTCTGACCCCCACTAGAGGAAACAACATCCTCAACCTGGTTATCAGAAACATGGGAAACCATTGCTCCACACCTATAGCCAATTCCTCCCTGGTTAAATCTGAACACAAACTGATCACCATGGAAATCCCCATCTCACTTACACCCCCCACTAAGGTGACCACCCAGAAAAACTTCTTCAAAGCTGACTTTGGACTCCTCAAAACAGAGGTGGATAATTTTGACACTCATGAAAGTGGAAAATAGCTGCATGGCTGCTGAATCATACACCAATGCACTGTACAAGCATGTACACAAAATGCATGGATCTTGCTATACGAACTAGAACTAAGATGCACTCCTCCAAAAAAAGGAAGCCAATCTGGTGGTCCCCAGCCATCAATAAACTCTACAACAGAAGGAAGAAACTGTTGCAGAAAAAAGTGAAGTCACAAGACTGAAAAAACTCCCTTATCAGACTAAAAAAAAATTAAGATCCCTTATCAAATCCTCTAAAGCCAGCTATGAAGGCAGAATTGCATCTGACACCAAAAACAACCATAAAGCCTTCTATAGCTATACCAAGAAACTCGAAGGCAATACCCAGATTTGCTCTGAGTTATTGCACAGTGGTACCTCCTGTACTGAGCCAACAGATATAGCCAACATACTGGCCAACAGATTCAGTGCCAACTTTACCCCCCAAAGTCCCTATCACAATACCAGAAAAAGCCTGATACCCACTATTTCTGCAGCACAGGTAAAAGTTGCATTGTCCAAAGCCAAGAATACAGTGCCCATGAGACCTGATAATATCCCTGGTTGTGTCATACATGAGCTACAAAATGAACTGGCACCACACCTGTGTGCCCTGTTAAATCACAGTCTTACCTCAGGCTTTGTCCCTATCGAATGGTGCACTGCTACAGGCATCCCTCTCCATAAAGGGGGAGCAGCTACAGACCCTGGGAACTATCACCCCATTAGCATGATGAGTCTAGTATGCAAAGCTATAGAGCGCATCATCATGGACCTGCTTAACAACGATAATGGCAATCTCCAAACTCTTGACCCCTCAGAGTTTGGCTTTGTCAAGAAGAGATCCTGCCTGCTGAACCTGGTTGCTTCTTCGAGGCAGTCACCAAGACTGTGGATGAGGATAAGGCAGTGAATACAGCCTACCACGACCTAGCCAAGGCCTTTGATACAATTCCCCACTCGGGTATCATTGGTAAACTCACCAAACTAGGCATCAATCATATCACAAAGTGGGCTGTTAACTGGCTCACAGACAGGACCCACAGAGTGAAAGTTGCAGATTCCAAGTCAGACTGTCTACCAGTCATCAATGGTGTCCCACAGGGCTCGGTCCTGGGCTGGGCCCTCTCCTGTTTGGAATCTACTTCTCTGAAGTCCAGACCAACACAGAAGGACTCTGGCTGACCAAGTTCACTGATGACTGCAAGCTAGGAGTCATTATCAACTCCCCAAGTGATGCAGATATCCTACAAAAGGGCCTCTCTGAGACCAATGACTGGTGTCGGAACCATGGCCTGAAGCTTAACACTAAAAAATCCATTATCATTCCCTTTGGAAAAACTCAGTTCCCACAAATTACCATGTTGATTGGAGCCCAGTAAACACTGAAGGGGCCATGAGAGATCTAGGCACCCAGGTTGACAGCCACCTCACCTTCGACCACCACACAGCCACTGTGGTCAGGTGGCACATCTTATAACAAAATGTTTCGCATCTAGGAAAAAAGAGGTTATTATCCATCTCTACTCATCCCTCATTAGACCAATCATCGAATATAATGCCCCATTTGGCATGTGCCTGACCAGACACCTTCAACAACTGGAGATGCCGCAAAAGTACCTCACAAAAATGATCCTAGGCCTTAAACACATGTACTGCATGGACAGACTCATGAAACTTCAGCTGTTCTCAGTCTCTTGTCATCTACTTAGAGGGGATCTCTGCTTGACTTACAAAGCCATATCTGACCCAGCCCTAATAGAAATGCTACACCTAAAAAATCCCAACCCCCCCCCCATGCCACATGCTCCAGAGATCACAACCTCATTACCACAATTAACAACATGCTGGAGGTACAGGTTCATCTCCCAAAGACTGACCATACTCTGGAATAAGCTTCCTAGTCATGTCAAGTAGAGTACCTCACTGGCCCTCTTCAAGAGAAATCTTGACAAGTGGATGGGTAACCGAAAGTTCACCCCAGGGATCACTCCAGTTGCCCTACTGGATAGGGGCACTGTGAACTAAACTCAGGTGGCACAGTGCCAGGGCAATCTTTTTGGGCTAGGCTTGTAAAGGCTCCAGGGCCATTAGACTACTACACACCTATGAACCTATGTTAATAAATCTCATTACCTATTTTGAGCATAACACAAGCTGCCACAGGGACTTTCTAGAGTCATTAAGTTGGTTGAAGTGCTCAATAATGGCAGCTATATTATATTTCAGATTTAGTATTGCAGGAAGGGACCTTGTCTGCAAGACCAGGCTCAACATACAGGTGGAGCTACATGACTGTAAGACTGTCCAGCACAACAGTTCAATGTTTATTGTGAACTGGTGACTGAAGGCCTGACAAGCAGCATTACCATCATGACTTCAATGACTCATTCCTGGAAGAGGAATAAGTATGTGGGACCAGCAGACAGGCAGGTATTCTTTTCACAGCATGAGCCATCCGCTAGTGAGTTAAAGAGATAGCTTGCAATATACACAGCTGCACATAGTTGTGAACCCAGTCTTTCTCCAGGACTCATGATACCCGTATATATGTGAAACTAGATACTGCAGGCAGTGTGGTTTCCTGCAAAGTACTGTTTGCAGTACCTGGTCCCACATAAATGCAAAGCATCATCCTCACAGAGAATGGCAATTGAATTTAAAGGTATTCTCCATGTAGTCAGGCTTGTACTGGCAAGCCTCAGCAATGTACAGTACTGACTTCAGTCAGAGTAATGAACATAATTCCACTTCTATGGCTCTGGGAGTCCTTGTTAGCTTTTTGTGTATGAGAACCAGAATCAGAAATACTTTACTGATCCCACAGGAAATTATGTTACAACTGCACATATAAAGATTGGCACAAAGTAGACCAAACACAAATGTTACATAATTAGATATGATAGATACTATACTCACTTATGTTACCCCACATATAGAATAGCAAAGCCTGATGTAGGTACATTGTTGACCACAGCCAAAGTATTAGACGAGTCTGATACCACGTATAGTAGTGACATGAAAGGGGGAGTATTTCATGTTAATTATCACTCACAATACGATATGGGGTATTGCACATTACAATATTTTAGCTACGGTATAGCATATTGCACAAAGGATAATTGCATTGATGATTAGTGTTGCACTAAAAAGAGATAAAAGAGAGACAATGCAGTGGTTTGCATTGTCGCTTCACAGCAAGAGGTTCTCTGGTTTGATTCTCAGCTGGGATGCCTTCTGTGTGGAATCTGGATGTCCTCTCTGCAAACAGGAACAGGTTTTAAATATTGCTTTTACCAACTTAGAAAATTAATAAAATAACAGGATTTGATTAACATGCACTTTCTGAAGGATATGATGCCTACAGTCAAAGGTCTGTCATTAATTGGTGACTTCGGCCATCAGAGATTTGCCAGAAATTTACAACTTTTATAAGAAATGGGGAAGACCATCATATTCCTCCATTCTCGTGGCACAAAGTCAGTCTTAAGACTAGAGTTAAATAGTGAGTTATGAAGCAAAGCTACGGGCATTCTGCAAACCCTGTGCAGCTGAGAGGTTGCTGCAGCCATTAGACAGTTTACAGATTACATACCTGTAGTACCAGTTCCAGATACAGGACTGCAACTGCAGGCTGATGGAAGCTTGATGGAGGAGGTGGCTGTGGGCTTCACTCATTCAGTCATCCACTCTGGAAACTGGCAATGACAAATGTAATGTTTCTGCTGATCTGGGGCTGGGCTAGTGTCCACTATGAGGTCACAGCAGATAGTGCCCCCCAGCACATCACAGCAGATAGTGCCCCCTATCACATCACAGCAGATAATGCCCACTATCAGGCCAATGCAGATAGCGCCCCCTATCAGGTCAGTGCAGACAGTGCCCCCTATCACAACACAGCAGATAGTACCTCCTATCACATCACAGCAGATAGTGTCCACTATCAAGTCACAGCAGATAGTACCCACTATCACATCACAGCAAATAGTGCCCCCTATCAGGTGACAGCTGATAGTGCCCACTATCAGGTCACAGCAGATAGTGCCCCCTATCACATCAAAGCAGATAGTGCCCCCTATTAGGTCACAGCAGATAGTTCCCCATATCAAGTCACAGCAGATAGTACCCTCTATCACATTACAGCAGAAAGTGCCCCTATCAGGTGACAGCAGATAGTGCCCCTATCAGGTGACAGCAGATAGTGCCCCCTATCACATCACAGCAGATAGTGCCCACTATCAGGTGACAGCAAATAGTACCCACTAACAGGTCACAGCAGATAGTGCCCCCATCACATCACAGCAGATAGTGCACCCTATCAGGTCATAGCAGATAGTACCCCCTATCACATCACAGCAGATAGTGCACCCTATCAGGTGACAGCAGATAGTGCCCACTATCAGGTCACATCAGATAGTGCCAACTATCACATCACAGCAGATAGTGCCCCCTATCACATCACAGCGGATAGTGCCCCCTATCACATCACAGCAGATAGTACCCCCTATCAGGTCACAGCAGACAGTGCCCCCTATCAGGTCACAGAAGACAGGGCCCCCTGTCAGGTCACAGCAGAAAGTGCCCACTATCAGGATACAGCAGATAGTGCCCCCTTTAACATCACAGCAGATAGCGCCCCTTATCAGGTCACAGCAGATAGTGCCCACTATCAGGTGACAGCAGATAGTGCCCCAATCAGGTGACAGCAGATAGTGCCTCATATCAGGTCACAGCAGATAGTACCCCATCACATCACAGCAGATAGTGCCCTCTATCAGGTGACAGCAGATAGTGCCCACAACAGGTCACAGCAGATTGTGCCCACTATCACATCACAACAGATAGAGCCCCCTATCAGGTAACAGCAGATAGTGCCCCCTATCAGATGACAGCAGATAGTGCACCGTATCAGGTCACAGAAGATAGTACCTGTTATCACATCACAGCAGATAGTGCCACCTATCAGGTCAGAGCAGATAGTACCCCTATCAGGTGACAGCAGATAGTGCCCCCTATCACATCACAGCAGATAGTGCCCACTATCAGGTGACAGCAGATAGTGCCCACTATCAGGTCACAGAAGATTGAGCCCCCTATCACATCACAGCAGATAGTTACCCCTATCAGTTCACAGCAGATATTGACCACTATCAGACCACAGCAGATAGGGCCCCCTATCAGATGACAGCGGATAGTGTCCCCTATCACATCACAGCAGATATTGCCCACTATCAGGTGACAGCAGATAGTGCCACCTATCACATCACAGCAGGTATTGCCCACTATCAGGTGACAGCAGATAGTGCCCCCTATCAGGTCACAGCAGATAGTACACCCTATCACATCACAGCAGATAGTGCCCCCTATCACTTCACAGCAGATACTGCCCCCTATCACATCACATCAGACAGTGACCCCTATCAGGTCACAGAAGATAGTGGCCCCTATCAGGTCGCAGCAGATTGTGCCAACTATCAGGTGACAGGAGATTGCACCCCCTATCAGATAACAGCAGATAGTGCCCTCTATCATGTCACAGCAGATAGTGCCCACTGTCAGGTGACAGCAGATAGTGTCCCCTAACAGGTCACAGTAGATAGTGTCCACTATCAGGTCACAGCAGATAGTGCCGCCATCACATCACATCAGATAGTGCCCCCTATAAGGTGACAGCTGATAGTGTCCACTATCAGGTGACAGCAGATAGTGCCCCCTATCACATCACAGCAGATAGTACCCCCTATTAGGTCACAGCAGATAGTTCCCCTTATCAAGTCACAGAAGATAGTACCCTCTATCACATTACAACAGAAAGTGCCCCCATCAGGTGACAGCAGATAGTGCCCCTATCAGGTAACAGCAGATAGTGCCCCCTATCACATCACAGCAGATAGTGCCTACAATCAGGTGACAGCAAATAGTACCCACTATCAGGTCACATCAGATAGTGCCCCCATCACATCACAGCAGATAGTGCACCCGATCAGGTCATAGCAGATAGTATCCCCTATCACATCACAGCAGATAGTGCACCCTATCAGGTCATAGCAGATAGTGCCCCCTATCACATCACAGCAGATAGTACTATCAGGTAACAGCAGATAGTGCCCCCTATCAGGTCACAGCAGATAAAGCCCACTATCAGGTGGCAGCAGATAGTGCCCCCTATCACATAATAGCAGATAGTGCCCACTATCAGGTGACAGCAGATAGTGCCCCCTATCAGGTCACAGCAGATACTGCTGCCTATCACATCACAGCAGATAGTGCCCCTTATCAGGTCACAGCAGATAGTGCCCCCTATCACATCACAGCAGATAGTGCCTCCTATCAAGCCACAGCAGATAGTGCCCCCTATCAGATGACAGCAGATAGTGCCCACTATCAGATCACAGCAGATTGTGCCCCACCACATCACGGCAGATAGTGCCCCCATCACTTACAGCAGATAAAGCCCCCTATCACATCAAAGCAGATGGTGTCCACTATCAGGTGACAGCAGATAGTGCCCGCTATCAGGTCACAGCAGATAGTGCCACCTATCACATCACAGCAGATAGTGCCCCCTATCACATCTCAGTGGATAGTGCCCCCTATCACATCACAGCAGATAGTACCCCCTATCAGGTCACAGCAGACAGTGTCCCCCATCAGGTCACAAAAGATAGGGCCCCCTGTCAGGTCACTGCAGAAAGTGCTCACTATCAGGAGACAGCAGATAGTGCCCCTTTAACGTCACAGAAGATAGTGCCCCCTATCAGGTCACAGCAGATAGTGCCCACTATCAGGTGACAGCAGATAGTGCCCCTATCAGTTCACAGCAGATAGTGCCTCCTATCAGGTCACAGTAGATAGTGCCCCATCACATCACAGCAGATAGTGCCCCCTATCAGGTGACAGCAGATAGTGCCCTCTATCAGGTGGACAGCAGATAGTGCCCCCATCAGGTCACAGCAGATTGTGCCCACTGTCACATCACAGCAGATAGTGCCCCCTATCAGGTGACAGCAGATAGTGCCGCTATCAGGTGACAGCAGGTAGTGCCCGCTTTCAGGTGACAACAGATAGTGCCCCCTATCAGATGACAGCAGATAGTGCACCCTATCAGGTCACAGAAGATAGTACCCGCTATCACATCACAGCAGATAGTGCCCCCTATCAGGTGACAGCAGATAGTGCCCTCTATCAGGTGGACAGCAGATAGTGCCCCCATCAGGTCACAGCAGATTGTGCCCACTGTCACATCACAGCAGATAGTGCCCCCTATCAGGTCACAGCAGATACTGCCACCTATCACATCACAGCAGATAGTGCCCCTTATCAAGTCACAGCAGATAGTGCCCCCTATCACATCACAGCAGATAGTGCCTCCTGTCAGGCCACAGCAGATAGTGCCCCCTATCAGATGACAGCAGATAGTGCCCACTATCAGGTCACAGCAGATTGTGCCTCACCACATCACAGCAGATAGTGCCCCCATCACTAACAGCAGATAATGCCCCCTATCACATCAAAGCAGATGGTGTCCACTATCAGGTGACAGCAGATAGTGCCCACTATCAGGTCACAGCAGATAGTGCCACCTATCACATCACAGCAGATAGTGCCCCCTATCACATCGCAGTGGATAGTGCCCCCTATCACATCACAGCAGATAGTACCCCCTATCAGGTCACAGCAGACAGTGCCCCCCATCAGGTCACAGAAGATAGAGCCCCCTGTCAGGTCACTGCAGAAAGTGCTCACTATCAAGAGACAGCAGATAGTTCCCCTTTAACGTCACAGAAGATAGTGCCACCTATCAGGTCACAGCAGATAGTGCCCACTATCAGGTGACAGCAGATAGTGCCCCTATCAGTTCACAGCAGATAGTGCCTCCTATCAGGTCACAGTAGATAGTGCCCCCATCACATCACAGCAGTTAGTGCCTCCTATCAGGTGACAGCAGATAGTGCCCTCTATCAGGTGGACAGAAGATAGTGCCCCCAACAGGTCAGAGCAGATTGTGCCCACTGTCACATCACAGCAGATAGTGCCCCCTATCAGTTGACAGCAGATAGTGCCGCTATCAGGTGACAGCAGATAGTGCCCACTTTCAGGTGACAACAGATAGTGCCCCCTATCAGATGACAGCAAATAGTGCACCCTATCAGGTCACAGAAAATAGTACCCGCTATCACATCACAGCAGATAGTGCCCCCTATCAGGTGACAGCAGATCGTGCCCTCTATCAGGTGGACAGCAGATAGTGCCCCCATCAGGTCACAGCAGATTGTGCCCACTGTCACATCACAGCAGATAGTGCCCCCTATCAGGTGACAGCAGATAGTGCCGCTATCAGGTGACAGCAGATAGTGCCCACTTTCAGGTGACAACAGATAGTGCCCCCTATCAGATGACAGCAGATAGTGCACCCTATCAGGTCACAGAAGATAGTACCCGCTATCACATCACAGCAGATAGTGCCCCCTATCAGGTCAGAGCAGATAGTACCCCTATTAGGTGACAGCAGATAGTGCCCCCTATCACATCACAGCAGATAGTGCCCGCTATCAGATGACAGCAGATAGTGACCACTATCAGGTCACAGTAGATTGTGCCCCCTATCACATCACAGCAGATAGTTACCCCTATCAGTTCACAGCAGATATTGACCACTATCAGACCACAGCAAATAGTGCCCCCTATCAGATGACAGCAGATAGTGCCCCCTATCACATCACAGCAGATAGTGCCCCCTATCAGGTGACAGCAGATAGTGCCCACTATCAGGTGACAGCAGATAGTGCCCCCTATCAGCTCACAGCAGATAGTACACCCTATCACATCACAGCAGATAGTGCCCCCTATCACTTCACAGCAGATACTGCCCCCTATCACATCACATCAGACAGTGACCCTATCAGGTTACAGAAGATAGTGGCCCCTATCAGGTCGCAGCAGATTGTGTCACCTATCAAGTGACAGGAGATTGCGCCCCCTATCAGATAGCAGATAGTGCCCTCTATCATGTCACAGCAGATAGTGCCCACTGTCAGGTGACAGCAGATAGTGTCCCCTATCAGGTCACAGCAGATAGTGCCCGCAATCAGGTCACAGCAGATAGTGCCCCCATCACATCACATCAGATAGTGCCCCCTACCAGGTGACAGCAAATAGTGTCCACTATCAGGTGACAGCAGATAGTGCCCCCTATCAGGTCACAGCAGATTGTGCCCCCTATCAGGTCACAGCAGATTGTGCCCACTACCACATCACAGCAGATAATTCCCCCTATCAGGTGACAGCGGATAGTACCCCCTATCAGGTCACAACAGATAGTGCCCCCATCTCATCACAGCAGATAGTGCCCCCTATCAGGTGAAAGCAGATAGTGCCCGCCATCAAGTGACAGCAGATAGTGCCTCCTATCAGGTGACAGCAGATAGTGCCCCCATCAGGTCACATCAGATAGTACCCACTATCACATCACAGTAGACAGTGCCCCCTATCAGGTCACAGCAGATAGTTCCTCTTATCACATCACAGCAGATAGTGCCCCCTATCTGGTGACAGCAGATAGTGCCCCCTATCAGGTCACAGCAGATAGTGCCCACTATCAGGTCACAGCAGATAGTGCCCCCTGTCACATCACAGCAGATAGTGCCCCCTATTAGGTGACAGCAGATAGTGCCCACTATCAGGTAACAGCTGATAGTGCCCCCTATCACATCACAGCAGATAGTGCCCCCTATCAGGTGACAGCAGATATTGCCCACTATCAGGTCACAGCAGATAGTGCCCCCTGTCACATCACAGCAGATAGTGCCCCCTATCAGGTGACAGCAGATAGTGCCCACTATCAGGTCACAGCATATAGTGCCCACTATCACATCACAGCAGATAGTGCCCCCTATCAGGTGACAGCAGATAGTGCCCACTATCAGGTCACAGCAGATAAAGCCCACTATCAGGTGGCAGCAGATAGTGCCCCCTATCACATAATAGCAGATAGTGCCCACTATCAGGTGACAGCAGATAGTGCCCCCTATCAGGTCACAGCAGATACTGCTGCCTATCACATCACAGCAGATAGTGCTCCTTATCAGGTCACAGCAGATAGTGCCCCCTATCACATCACAGCAGATAGTGCCTCCTATCAAGCCACAGCAGATAGTGCCCCCTATCAGATGACAGCAGATAGTGCCCACTATCAGATCGCAGCAGATTGTGCCCCACCACATCACAGCAGATAGTGCCCCCATCACTTACAGCAGATAATGCCCCCTATCACATCAAAGCAGATGGTGTCCACTATCAGGTGACAGCAGATAGTGCCCACTATCAGGTCACAGCAGATAGTGCCACCTATCACATCACAGCAGATAGTGCCCCCTATCACATCTCAGCGGATAGTGCCCCCTATCACATCACAGCAGATAGTACCCCCTATCAGGTCACAGCAGACAGTGTCCCCCATCAGGTCACAAAAGATAGGGCCCCCTGTCAGGTCACTGCAGAAAGTGCTCACTATCAGGAGACAGCAGATAGTGCCCCTTTAACGTCACAGAAGATAGTGCCCCCTATCAGGTCACAGCAGATAGTGCCCACTATCAGGTGACAGCAGATAGTGCCCCTATCAGTTCACAGCAGATAGTGCCTCCTATCAGGTCACAGTAGATAGTGCCCCATCACATCACAGCAGATAGTGCCCCCTATCAGGTGACAGCAGATAGTGCCCTCTATCAGGTGGACAGCAGATAGTGCCCCCATCAGGTCACAGCAGATTGTGCCCACTGTCACATCACAGCAGATAGTGCCCCCTATCAGGTGACAGCAGATAGTGCCGCTATCAGGTGACAGCAGGTAGTGCCCGCTTTCAGGTGACAACAGATAGTGCCCCCTATCAGATGACAGCAGATAGTGCACCCTATCAGGTCACAGAAGATAGTACCCGCTATCACATCACAGCAGATAGTGCCCCCTATCAGGTGACAGCAGATAGTGCCCTCTATCAGGTGGACAGCAGATAGTGCCCCCATCAGGTCACAGCAGATTGTGCCCACTGTCACATCACAGCAGATAGTGCCCCCTATCAGGTCACAGCAGATACTGCCACCTATCACATCACAGCAGATAGTGCCCCTTATCAGGTCACAGCAGATAGTGCCCCCTATCACATCACAGCAGATAGTGCCTCCTGTCAGGCCACAGCAGATAGTGCCCCCTATCAGATGGCAGCAGATAGTGCCCACTATCAGGTCACAGCAGATTGTGCCTCACCACATCACAGCAGATAGTGCCCCCATCACTTACAGCAGATAATGCCCCCTATCACATCAAAGCAGATGGTGTCCACTATCAGGTGACAGCAGATAGTGCCCACTATCAGGTCACAGCAGATAGTGCCACCTATCACATCACAGCAGATAGTGCCCCCTATCACATCGCAGCAGATAGTGCCCCCTATCATATCACAGCAGATAGTACCCCCTATCAGGTCACAGCAGACAGTGCCACCCATCAGGTCACAGAAGATAGAGCCCCCTGTCAGGTCACTGCAGAAAGTGCTCACTATCAAGAGACAGCAGATAGTTCCCCTTTAACGTCACAGAAGATAGTGCCACCTATCAGGTCACAGCAGATAGTGCCCACTATCAGGTGACAGCAGATAGTGCCCCTATCAGTTCACAGCAGATAGTGCCTCCTATCAGGTCACAGTAGATAGTGCCCCATCACATCACAGCAGTTAGTGCCTCCTATCAGGTGACAGCAGATAGTGCCCTCTATCAGGTGGACAGAAGATAGTGCCCCATCAGGTCAGAGCAGATTGTGCCCACTGTCACATCACAGCAGATAGTGCCCCCTATCAGTTGACAGCAGATAGTGCCGCTATCAGGTGACAGCAGATAGTGCCCACTTTCAGGTGACAACAGATAGTGCCCCCTATCAGATGACAGCAGATAGTGCACCCTATCAGGTCACAGAAGATAGTACCCGCTATCACATCACAGCAGATAGTGCCCCCTATCAGGTGACAGCAGATAGTGCCCTCTATCAGGTGGACAGCAGATAGTGCCCCCATCAGGTCACAGCAGATTGTGCCCACTGTCACATCACAGCAGATAGTGCCCCCTATCAGGTGACAGCAGATAGTGCCGCTATCAGGTGACAGCAGGTAGTGCCCGCTTTCAGGTGACAACAGATAGTGCCCCCTATCAGATGACAGCAGATAGTGCACCCTATCAGGTCACAGAAGATAGTACCCGCTATCACATCACAGCAGATAGTGCCCCCTATCAGGTGACAGCAGATAGTGCCCTCTATCAGGTGGACAGCAGATAGTGCCCCCATCAGGTCACAGCAGATTGTGCCCACTGTCACATCACAGCAGATAGTGCCCCCTATCAGGTCACAGCAGATACTGCCACCTATCACATCACAGCAGATAGTGCCCCTTATCAGGTCACAGCAGATAGTGCCCCTATCACATCACAGCAGATAGTGCCTCCTGTCAGGCCACAGCAGATAGTGCCCCCTATCAGATGGCAGCAGATAGTGCCCACTATCAGGTCACAGCAGATTGTGCCTCACCACATCACAGCAGATAGTGCCCCCATCACTTACAGCAGATAATGCCCCCTATCACATCAAAGCAGATGGTGTCCACTATCAGGTGACAGCAGATAGTGCCCACTATCAGGTCACAGCAGATAGTGCCACCTATCACATCACAGCAGATAGTGCCCCCTATCACATCGCAGCAGATAGTGCCCCCTATCATATCACAGCAGATAGTACCCCCTATCAGGTCACAGCAGACAGTGCCACCCATCAGGTCACAGAAGATAGAGCCCCCTGTCAGGTCACTGCAGAAAGTGCTCACTATCAAGAGACAGCAGATAGTTCCCCTTTAACGTCACAGAAGATAGTGCCACCTATCAGGTCACAGCAGATAGTGCCCACTATCAGGTGACAGCAGATAGTGCCCCTATCAGTTCACAGCAGATAGTGCCTCCTATCAGGTCACAGTAGATAGTGCCCCCATCACATCACAGCAGTTAGTGCCTCCTATCAGGTGACAGCAGATAGTGCCCTCTATCAGGTGGACAGAAGATAGTGCCCCCATCAGGTCAGAGCAGATTGTGCCCACTGTCACATCACAGCAGATAGTGCCCCCTATCAGTTGACAGCAGATAGTGCCGCTATCAGGTGACAGCAGATAGTGCCCACTTTCAGGTGACAACAGATAGTGCCCCCTATCAGATGACAGCAGATAGTGCACCCTATCAGGTCACAGAAGATAGTACCCGCTATCACATCACAGCAGATAGTGCCCCCTATCAGGTGACAGCAGATAGTGCCCTCTATCAGGTGGACAGCAGATAGTGCCCCCATCAGGTCACAGCAGATTGTGCCCACTGTCACATCACAGCAGATAGTGCCCCCTATCAGGTGACAGCAGATAGTGCCGCTATCAGGTGACAGCAGATAGTGCCCACTTTCAGGTGACAACAGATAGTGCCCCGTATCAGATGACAGCAGATAGTGCACCCTATCAGGTCACAGAAGATAGTACCCGCTATCACATCACAGCAGATAGTGCCCCCTATCAGGTCAGAGCAGATAGTACCCCTATTAGGTGACAGCAGATAGTGCCCCCTATCACATCACAGCAGATAGTGCCTGCTATCAGATGACAGCAGATAGTGACCACTATCAGGTCACAGTAGATTGTGCCCCCTATCACATCACAGCAGATAGTTACCCCTATCAGTTCACAGCAGATATTGACCACTATCAGACCACAGCAAATAGTGCCCCCTATCAAATGACAGCAGATAGTGCCCCCTATCACATCACAGCAGATAGTGCCCCCTATCAGGTGACAGCAGATAGTGCCCACTATCAGGTGACAGCAGATAGTGCCCCCTATCAGCTCACAGCAGATAGTACACCCTATCACATCACAGCAGATAGTGCCCCCTATCACTTCACAGCAGATACTGCCCCCTATCACATCACATCAGACAGTGACCCTATCAGGTTACAGAAGATAGTGGCCCCTATCAGGTCGCAGCAGATTGTGTCAACTATCAAGTGACAGGAGATTGCGCCCCCTATCAGATAGCAGATAGTGCCCTCTATCATGTCACAGCAGATAGTGCTCACTGTCAGGTGACAGCAGATAGTATCCCCTATCAGGTCACAGCAGATAGTGCCCGCAATCAGGTCACAGCAGATAGTGCCCCCATCACATCACATCAGATAGTGCCCCCTACCAGGTGACAGCAAATAGTGTCCACTATCAGGTGACAGCAGATAGTGCCCCCTATCAGGTCACAGCAGATTGTGCCCCCTATCAGGTCACAGCAGATTGTGCCCACTACCACATCACAGCAGATAATTCCCCCTATCAGGTGACAGCGGATAGTACCCCCTATCAGGTCACAACAGATAGTGCCCCCATCTCATCACAGCAGATAGTGCCCCCTATCAGGTGAAAGCAGATAGTGCCCGCCATCAAGTGACAGCAGATAGTGCCTCCTATCAGGTGACAGCAGATAGTGCCCCCATCAAGTCACATCAGATAGTACCCACTATCACATCACAGTAGACAGTGCCCCCTATCAGGTCACAGCAGATAGTTCCTCTTATCACATCACAGCAGATAGTGCCCCCTATCTGGTGACAGCAGATAGTGCCCCCTATCAGGTCACAGCAGATAGTGCCCACTATCAGGTCGCAGCAGATAGTGCCCCCTGTCACATCACAGCAGATAGTGCCCCCTATTAGGTGACAGCAGATAGTGCCCACTATCAGGTAACAGCTGATAGTGCCCCCTATCACATCACAGCAGATAGTGCCCCCTATCAGGTGACAGCAGATATTGCCCACTATCAGGTCACAGCAGATAGTGCCCCCTGTCACATCACAGCAGATAGTGCCCCCTATCAGGTGACATCAGATAGTGCCCCCTATCAGGTGACAGCAGATAGTGCCCACTATCAGGTCACAGCATATAGTGCCCACTATCACATCACAGCAGATAGTGCCCCCTATCAGGTGACAGCAGATAGTGCCCACTATCAGGTCACAGCAGATAGTGCCCTCCATCACATCACAGCAGATAGTGCCCCCTATCAGGTGACAGCAGATAGTGCCCACTATCAGGTCACAGCAGATAGTACCCCTTGTCACATCACAGCAGATAGTGCCCCCTATCAGGTGACAACAGATAGTGCCCCCTATCAGGTGTCAGCAGATAGTGCCCACTATCAGGTCACAGCATATAGTGCCCACTATCACATCACAGCAGATAGTGCCCCCTATCAGGTGACAGAAGATCATACCTGCATGACAGACTTTCAAAGTATCCAGCATGCATTTTCACTGCTTACCTACATGTAGTGCTGTGGGGAGGCTGGCAATGGGGAACACTGGCAGTTGAATGGCAGGTTTGCTGGTGTTTGTGTTACATCAGCAATGGTGAATTTGATGGTATCTGTGGTACACCAGCAATGGTTAATAAAACTCATTAATGTAGTATATTTCAGATTCTCTTCTCTTTCAGTGTACAGTCATTAAACTTTAATGCTGGCATAGCACCACATATAGCTTGGAGAAGCCTAATATCATAGGTTCATGGGTTCATAGGTGTTTACTAGGCTAACAGCCACTAGGGCCCTTATAAGAATAGCTGTGTAACCCAAACATGACTCACAAATTTGATTTATATAGGGATGATTTATTGACTGCCTCTGTCGATCAAAGACACTGGCACCAGACCAGGGGTGAATTTCCATTTACCCTTCCATTGGTCTAAGTTGCACTTAAATAGGGTTAAGAAGGAACTCTGCTTCACATGGATGGGGAGTCTGTTCCAGAGAATGGGAATTCTCTGAAAAACATATCTGTCTCTCCAACGTCTTATTTATGTCACAAGCAAAATGTAGTCTTTTGATCTAGTAGTTGTGATGCTGTTTGTTTTGTGGACGTAAAAAAGGTCCATCCGAACAGAATCCATGGATGCCTTGTACCCAAGGCAAAGATCACCTCTCAGTAATCTGTACGATACAGAGTAAAGAGACAGAGCTTTGAGGCAATCAGCATAGGAGAGTTTGTTTAGTCCCTGTACTCCTTTTGTAAGGAACCTTTTGACATTCCAATTGCTACATGTGTTTGACCAAGTATATACCAAAGGGGTCATTATACTCTCTGATGGGTCTGATGAGGGCCAAATACAGTGGCACAATGACCTCTCTGGTCCTAGATGCCAGGCACTTACTTATAAGCTGAGCAACATAGAAGGATTTTCTTACTACCTGGACACATGTTGGTCGAAGGCTAGGCTACTATCAATATGACTTCCCAACTCCCTGACTAATGAATCAACGTTTATGGGTGTTTTATTAATGATGTAGTTACCCAGGGTGCTTGACTTCCCAAAAGGTGCTATACTACATTTCTTGGCATTGAGTTTTAAGACATGGCTTTGGAACCAAGGGTTGCATGTGTTTAATACTCCTGAAGGGTGTTCTCATCTTGGGGAGATTCAATGACTGCTCTCAGTTTTGCAGTCTTCTCCAAACTTGGTCAGGCAGAGGCCTTTGACATTGACTTTGACCTCTGAAAAGTTGAAGCCAAAGAGTAGCGGGCCTAGTAGAGAGCCCTGATGGGCTCCACTGAAGGCCTGCCTCTTTGTGGAAGTTGCCTCACCGATCCTAGCCTCTTGGGTCCTATCCATGAGCTAGTTAGCTGTCCAGAGTGTTATAAAGAGATTTGTAGGTTCACAGTTTCATAGGTTCATAGAATTTTACTAGGCTATCAACCTTAGAGCCCTTACAATCCTAGCCATATTTATCCTATGTTGACCCAATTGTTGGTGGCTAGGGAAATGAAGCTCGCAGAGGTAAGGGTCTGTGATAGTTAATACCAACTTTCTCTGTCCAGGAAGGACACAGCAGGCACCATCCCAGAATTGAGTTTACTGTCACCCATCCATTGATCTAGGTTGCATTTGAAGAGGGTCAGGAATGGGCTCTGTTTCAGGTGAATTGAAAACTTGTTCCAGAGAAGTGGCACTCTCTGGGAGATGTATCTAGCTCTCCAGCATGACCTGTTCATGTCAGAGGCTAGGTTAAGATCCTTGGAGTGAGTGACCCTCATGTAGTTTGATTTACAAATGTGTAGCATTTCCATCTGGGGTGGGTCAGAGACTGTCCTATAAGCCAGGCATAGATCACCCCTTAGCAACCTGTGGGTGACAGAATACAGTGACGGAGCTTTTACTCTTTCCATGTAAGACTTTGTATCCCCTGTAATTTCTTGGTGAGAAAGCTCTGTGGTCTCTCCAGTTGTTGCAGGTGTCTGGTGAAGTACATGCAAAAGGGACCATTTACTGAACTGTTAGCCTGATGAGGGCCGAGTCTAATGTCTAGTTCTGTAAGTTTGTTGACATTGCCTGCGTGGAGTCTTGTATCAAATGCTTTAGCCAGATCTAGGTAGGCACAATGTACCACTTTACTCTCATCTATTGCCTTAGCAACATTTTCAAAGAAGCCCACCAGGTTCAGTCTTTCCATGTCAGACTAAGATGGATCCAGTGTCTGGACGTCTTTTATGTACTTGTTGGTAATTGTAATGATAATTCTTTCCATTGCTTTGCAAATAAGAACAGTCAGACTAATTGGTCTGTGGTTTCCAGGATGTGTTGAAGATTCTGCTTTAGAAAAAGGAATGACACTAACATTCCTCCATTCGCATGGTGCAAAGCCTGACTATAGTTCAATAATGACTTGGTCTCGATAAGTAATATTTTATATTATTCAGGACCCACTGAGATTGTGTTCTTGGCTTTAGCGAGCATAGCCAGTACATGCTCCCTAGTTATAGTCGGAGGGCTTATGTTTGAGTATATTTCTTGGAAGATGGTTGGTGGTGATAGGGGTAAAGCTGAAACTCCATGAACAGGTTTACTATATCACCAGGCTCTGTGAATGTGTCACCATTATCCACTAGTTCAGCACATGGCTGTGTGCTACTTGTGAGGTATCTGACATAGCTGTATAAGGCCTTATGGTTATCTTTCACCTAGAAGTCTATCTTAACCTCCAAGTTTGCTTTGTTTGACCTAATTAGCCCTCTTAGTTGCCTATTTACTTTGAGAGAGTTTTAGTGTTTATCTTTATGGGAATTACCTGTTCTGATTTTTCCCATAATTGTTTTCATTTTGTTGTATATCATGAATTATTTGGGATGCCAGTTCTGGACTTCTCACACGTACAGCAGCCTGTATGCAGCCATTAATCAGCAATGTGGTTGTACAGAGTTTCTGAGAGCAATTCAGCGCAGGCTGCTGTGTTCTTGAGGTTTGAAGGGCACTGAATTTTGACAAACCATCACTTAATAAAAGGTAGCTTGCCTTGAAATAGTTCATGAAGGGGTGAAGCAACCAGAGTTAGAATTTAAATATTAGGTTTCACTGTAGAATAATTGAGGTTCTCCACACTGTTACCTCAATTATTTTAAAATAAAAGGGATTGTTTGCTTATCTTTAAACTATATAATATGACTTAAAAACACCTTATGGCAATTAAGACTACAGGCTGATAAAAAGCCTGGTTTAAATGAAATCATATGTAGTAAACGTTTTTTTTTATAAGTGCTTTTATAAATGTTATCTATACAGAGGGACGTGTGAATTTTGAGATGTTCCCTGAATTTTTTTATTAAGGTTTTGGATATTGTTAATTGAAATGAGTATTTAAGTGTGACTGGAAAGGATGTTTTTTATTCTGATGAAGATTTTGGTTGAAAGTGCTAAAGAAACAGATATTTCTTCACTGCGTGGTTGCCTTTGGATGTTTTTGGTTTGGATTTATATAATATGACTACTTTCATAAACTTTTTAACTTTTATGTGGGACAATGTTGTTGTGGTTATTAGTTTGTATCTCATTAAGTCCAATGTATATTCCTGGTTGTGTCTGAGTGAAGTTTATTATGTCTTTCCTGTGTCTGTATTTTTAAGCTCTCAGTTTTGTCCCACATCCCCAAGGCATGTTATTTAGGGTAACTACATATTCAAACAAAATAAAAAAAATATGTGTTAATTTATACTGGAGAGTTCTTGCTTTACAGAAAACAATATTTTCTAAGTGTGTATAAATCATTTAACAAAACACAATAAAAATAAAGAATTACACTACAGAAACATTGCCTTTACTGATACTGGCTTTAAAAAATGTATAGTGTTCTACAGACGTTAAAAATTGTATCTGTTTCTTGCTGAATTATTCTGTAGCAATTAATTCAGCATATCACATTCAAGTACATTACTTCAAAAAATGGCATGTTTCCTTCCATTGTTTCTAAAACTTCTGCACTCATCTTATGTCAGATCTCTATAACCTATATATACTTTTATTTTTCCAGAATATATGGAGATTTCACAAATGACTAAGGTTGAAATGAATCCCTCTGGTAACCTAGTAGTTGCTCGTCTTTCCCCAGAGGGATCCATAGAGAGCTGGCATGCCGAATCCTGATAATGCAGATTTGCATTCCATTCTCAGTTTGGACTGCACACTGGACTGGTAGCTGTAGCCTCTTGGCCAGGGCTTCAGTGATTTAGAAAAGGTGATTGTTGTACCGCCAGCATTTTCTTCAAAGACACAAAAGCGCTTCAACTAATTTCCTGTTTTAATTAGCACACACCAAGCATCTAATGAATCTTATACAAAAATGGATTTGTATATCACACCTTAACAGTAGGTACATTAAATCAGTTAGGTGATCAAAATATTTATTTCATATTTAAACACAAAAATAATTTCATTAATGCATAATGCGTAATCAAACACATTTACTCTACCATCCATCCATTTGTATTAATGTCAGTGAATAAGCTGTAAACCGTTCTGCACAGCGGTACCTAATTTGTACGATCTGTCTGCAGATTGCAGAACATGCGGAATGTAATAGGGGTCATAGCACCAGACAATTATTCAATCCTGGCACCTTTCTTTTTAAAAGGAGTTTAGCATTACTGCAGTGTGGTGGACATTTTAATCTTTCACCAGCAATGAATTTTATGGTACTTTTATTACATGCAACAGTCATTTAAATACCCACAGAGAGCACTTTTTTATTAATCTTCATCTCACTTCAGTCAGGTCTTTAGAAATCCTTACCTTCACTGTGAGCGAACGTTGATTGTATAATATAGAGAACACCGATATAAAGCAGGGAAAACACTGGCAGTACACAAGCTTTAAATTAAACATGGACTTAAAAATGTATTTTTTCGAGTTTGAAATCATTTTCTGGTATAATTTCCTTACTGTCAACATATTTCCTGTGCTAATTGTCACTCTGTGTGCTAAAACATGTTTCAAACAATTGCAGAATCCAGAAAAATGCATCACTTAACACAAAAGCATTTTTACGTTCTTTGGATAGCATCTTGTACAGGCATGTTTCTGTGGCAGATTATGACTATAAGGTCATAATATGATTCATGTGGTAATCCTAGGTTTGATTCTGTTAGTGTCTAATTGGCTAGTATCTGACTTTGAGTAAATCACTTGACCAGACAATGCTCCTGGGTCACTGCAAAAAGAGGCACTTGTGCCTAGTACATCTACTTATTTACCAAAAAATAGCATTACGGTTAAAAAATATTTTAAATTATCAGTAATGTCACATACACACACACACACACACACACACACACACACACACACACGTGCACACGCACACACACGCACACACACACACACACACACACACACACACACACACACACACACACACACACACACACACACACACACACACAACCCTATGTATGGAGATCTATATCACATAAATTGAACTTGCATTCACATGACTTTGCCACTGATTATATCTTAATACCTTTATTACTCACCAGAGGACAGCAGGATTATATAAATGGTTTATTAGCACCTCAGGTAGTTCTATTAATGATTTCAGCAGGATTTGGGGGAATGGCTTCCTGATGAAATGACTGAGAGTGATTGGTTGGAGGGGTTAAAGGGCCGTTGCAGTCCCATTTTAGCTTTTATCACCTGTTTCATATTGTATAAAATGCTTAACTGTTGGCAACATTCAGCTAATGGATTATGACACAAAAGGCAGATAATTTCTGCCTTATATTGGAGGTGCAAAGCCTGTGGAGCTGACTATATTCAAATAATTTGCTCTTATTCAAGTATTGCTCCGGTCTGAACTAAACTATATCACACCATTTGCTGGACTTCACAAGTTAATGTACCTGATATACAAGACTGTATTTTTTTTTTTGTCTCTCTGGTCTTTATATGGGAAATTGTAAGCTCGATAATAATTTATGTTTAACTGTTAGGATGATATTGGCCTCGGCCCCATGCTATTATTTTTAAATATTGGAAAACACTCAGAATGTTGATTGACACAAGGAAATAATTGTTTATATTGGCAAGTAATTTGGTTGAAGTTAAACTCAGGGGAATTTTTATTAGTTGGAATTGTTTTGGATCCCTTTCTACTGTTTTTGGAATGTTGTAAACTTAGAAAAGATAATCGTTTTATATTGAATCTCGTTACTTGTTAATTCTTTCTTTTATGGTCTTTATCATCGGACTTCCATTTGTTATTTGTGAGTTGTTTGATGTGTTCTTTATATAAAGTTTTGTTATTAAAAAAAAACAAATGCAGAAAAGCTGTCTGTTTGGCATTCATAATTATGGAAATATTGAAGGAAAATATTATAGGTTCATAGGTAAGTACTAGGCTAGCTGTTGTTTTGTGCTTAAAATAACCTACCCCATTTGGTTAGATGTTGGCATTACCCAATGAGAATAACTGGGATCATAACTTGAAGGGACCCAATGCATAGGATAAAGCATTTAGGAGCTGCATTTGTCCGTTTGTAGTACAAGTGGCAGTCCTGGTGTAAAGTTTCTACTTCCCCACCCATAGATCTAAGTTTCACCTGAATAAGGACAGGGATCACCTTTATTTTATGTGGATGGAGAGTCTCTTCGATATCAATGGTGTCAGATATACCTGTCCTTCCAAACCAGTCTCTTGATGTTACAGAAGAGGTTTACATCCATAGACTGAGTATTTCTGATGCTATCTTTTTTTGCTGGCATGCAGTAAATCCATCAGTAATGGGTATGAGGATGCCTTGCATGCCAGACACAGGTCACCTCTTAGCAGTCTGTAGGGTACTGAGTATAGTGACAGGGCTTTGCATCGGTATATGTAGCACATGTTGTTTAGGCCTTGTATCCTTTTTGTAAGGTATTTCTCTGGGTTTTCCAGTTATTGCATGTG
Organism: Protopterus annectens; assembly: GCF_019279795.1. Lineage (NCBI taxonomy): Eukaryota > Metazoa > Chordata > Ceratodontiformes > Protopteridae > Protopterus > Protopterus annectens. The sequence goes on from NC_056737.1 coordinate 1,015,238,769, forward strand.
TCTGGATTCATTCTGCAGTCATTATATTCAATGACTGGCCAAATGAGAGCTGAGCAAAGGGTGCCATGACATCCCAAGATCTAGACACAATTCCTTTATATATAAGCTGTGCAATATACAAGGACTTTCTTATAACAAGAGACACATGTTGGCCAAAAGTTAGGTCATTGTTCACATAAGTTCCCAAATCACAAACAAGTGGGTCAACTTTTAGGGTGTCTTGCTAATGTGATAGCTCCATGGTATAGATAGCTTCCAAAGGATACAATGATGGAATGCTAATTATTCCTTATTTGAGACTTAAAGCCAAAGCGGTCAGAAATATACCCTGTTGTCACAGCTACTGTACTAACAAGAACCTCTTGCCAGCCAGGCATTGAATTTTTCTCTAAAAATCCTTTGTGTGAGTCACCATACAGGATAAAATATGCATTCCAAATTCCCTGATTAGGCTCCTTCTAAGTCTAGTTAACTAAATAAAAATGAATGCACTGTCTTCATCTTCCTTTGATAAGCTGCTGCATAGATGTGACTCTCAGGTGGATACGTTTCTCACTAGGGAGCCAAGTCTCATCCTGAGCTCTTTTATTATTTATTTATTTAACTGGGTTAGTCCCACTAAGCTAGTAGCCTCTTTTTAGAGAAGATCCAATGTGGCATTTATATTATTAAGGGAAATTGTCCAGGGTATTAGAGAACTTCCCCTCTCATTTTTTCGATAGGTACCATGGGATCTTTTACAACCACCTGAGGAACCACCAACTCAAGCAGATGGGGGGGCTGTATTTTGCTGATATAATGCATAGAGTATCTCCTCCTTTGATGTGAGTTCCTGAACATGTATGTAACATGTCATGGAACAGCCAACAATTTCTGTTTGCATGTTTAAACCATTGTTATGGGATTTTTGTGCTTAAGAAAGAGGTAGGGGATCAGCAGCTATGTGTAATAAAACACCCTTGCATGATCCCTAAGCATTCGATTTGAAAGGTGACCACAGCTCTCATTTCATATCTCAGATGTTGTGTAATAAAACACCCTTGCATGATCTCTAAGCATTCGATTTGAAAGGTGACCACAGCTCTCATTTCATATCTCAGATGAAAGCCATAGAAGCCATGTGCAAGGGTAGATATGTGGGGTAAGAAGGTCCATTTAACTTCTTGTGACATTAATTCAGGTATTGACTCCACGTTACTCTGTTTTCCAAGCATTAGGGACCTTCACATAACTGACAGGTGTTGTCTTTAGTAATGACTTTTTTATTTATTCATTTTTTGACTGAGTTAAGTATACAGATCTCATGGATTCTTTTCATTTGTGATCCAATTATATAAGTATACCATAATACAGAAATTTTAAAAATGATACATTACAGAAAAAGAAATAAAACAAAAATTATTTATCATTATATAACCTAGAAGTACATAAAGACCTGATAAGGTCAAGTTAGCAATATAATGAGAAGAAAATGCAGAGTCAGTTAAGAAGTACAAGTGTAAGAGTTGGAAAACATGCAGTAAAGTGAAGGAGACAGAGTGGAGGAGACACATTACTAAAGAAAAAAGTTAGTCATTAACTAGTGCAATCTTATCAGGTAATAAGTTAGTCATTAACTAGTGCAATCTTATTTACCAGGTAAAAAGTTAGTCATTAACTAGTGCAATCTTATTTACCAGGTAAAAAGTTAGTCATTAACTAGTGCAACTTTATTTACCAGGCAAAAAGTTAGTTATTAACTAGTGGAATCTTATTTACCAGGTACAGTAGCTGATAATATTGAAGCAAGTTGGTTCTTTGAGGCAGGGAAAATGACTTGGTTCTGTCTGAGTAATTATGGCTTAGATAGGTTTAAACTAAGGAATTGTTAGATCTAAGAATATGCCAGGCATGTATTTCCACAGTAGTCACAACAGCTGGTTGGCCTTTTTAGGTGTGCTTTCAGACCAGCTTTAACAGAAGGAAGATTTTATAATGAGGTACCTGTGGCAATTCTAGGGATTACAATTCTGATTCCCAGAGTAATGGAATTACAAGTCTGAATGTGGGGTAATTAAGTCCTACGTTTCAGTACCTTAGAATATTCTCCAACTCTGACCTACAACTATATCAGTTAGAATACATATAAGTAATAGGCTGTGAGTGCACATCAACAATGCTAGGGGATGCAGCATATAAAAGTAGAAGGGGTACAAATGCACTTCTCCTCTATTAGGGAGTGCAGCTTATATAACTTGTCGGGAAATGAGCATACATCCATGTTACGGGTACAGTATATATAGGTATTAGAGATACAAGTGTACGATCCCCCATGTTAGGGAGTACATCATATATAAGTAGCAAGGATGTGAGTATATGTCCCTCATGTTAGGGGATGCAGTACAGATAAATAGCAGGGGTGTAAGTACACATCCACCTTGTTAGGAGGTGCAGCATATTTAAGTAGCAAGGATATGAGTGCACATCCACCATGTTACTGGTGCAGTATATATAAGTAGCAGGGTTGTGAGTGCACACCCACCATGTTAGGAGGTGCAGCATATATAAGTAACAGGGATGTGAGTGCACACCCACCATATTGGTGGGTGCAGCATATTTAGGTAGCAGGGATGTGAGTGCATACCCACCATGTTAGGGGATGCAGCATATATAAGCAGCAGAGGTGTGAGTGGCCTCCCCATATTAAGGGATGCAGCATATGTAAGTATCAGGAATGTGAGTGCACACCCACCATGTTAGGGGGTGTAGCATATATAAGAAGCAGGGATGTGAATGCACACCCACTATGTTTGGGGGGTGCAGCATATTTAGGTAGCAGGGATGTGAGTGCACACCCACCATGTTACAAGGGGCAGCATATACAAGTAGCAGGGATGTGAGTGCACACCCACCATGTTAGGGGTGCAGTATATATAAGCAGTAGAGGTGTGAGTGGACTCCCCATATTAAGGGATGCAGCATATATAAGTAGCAGGGATGCAAGTGCACACCTCAAGTTAAGGGGTGCAGCATATATTAGCAGTAGGGGTGTACACGTACATCATCTATGTTAGGTGTGCACTGCTTTTATAGTGTAACAGGGACTTTTGAAATTTGGTGTTTCTTTGCTTCAGTCACGGTTAATGTTTTGAAATTTGAACACCACAGTTTTGGGTTGAGGGCTGTTGGAAGGCAGTGGATCTTATGAAGGATGAATGCTCAGGTGTTTCGAGACCACTGAAAGCAAATATTTGTGGCTGTACATGTTACCTCCAAGACGATCACATTAAAAGATGTTGAAACAGAGATGCTAGAATAATGAATCTGTGCAGAGGACAGTAATCTAGAATGAGAAGTAAATCATGTCAGGAAGAAGTAGGATCTTCGAAAAATAAGGAAACTATTTACTTTTGTAAGTGCCTGACTGTGGTGTTCTTCACAAGAAGACAAAACCATAAAGTGAACTTTGTTTAAACAGATTCAGAGTTTTGTTTTATTCAGATTAGGAATGCAGTCGAAAAACAAAATTAAGAACTAGGATGACAGAACCTTTGGCTGGTAAGAGGCTGGCTTTTCTGTTGAGAAAATACGTAACATTATTAACACCTTCTCAGCAGGGAATGATCTTCCCCTTTAATTAAATTAACATACAGATTAAATGACAGTGAGGTGGTAGGAAAAAAATCCCTGGTACTGAATAAACTGGACTGTTTCAAATGTAACACCAGAGAGGGGAATGATATTCTAGTTCTATGGGATGTGGGATGTTCTAGATTTTATGAAAAAGAAACATGACCTTGGCCGCCTTTAGGCCCATGGTGAGCTGTTTGGTTAAAGCCAGCAAAAGAGCCTGAAGAGGTTTCTATGGAGGATAAATTTAACAGAGTCAGGGGATGACCTAAAGCTTACAATATCAAGGTCATCTGTGTAGCAGATAATTCACTCCCACAGTTTGAGAGAGCTTTACTGGCAAAATAGTAAAGAGAAAGAGATGTAAAATAGAACATCTGACTGTCCAACTACAGTAAGTAGTTTAAATAGGTTAATAGTGTTCCATTAATGTAGCTATGTGCTGAGCATTTGTAAGTTTGTCCTGGTAGCAAAGGTGTAGCACTTAAGGTTTAAACTCTTGGGGTGGAAGGGGCATTGAAGTAGAAGCCTTGATAAGATTAATAAAGATAGCTGCTGTAAAAACTCCTCCCTCCTTTTTTTACCCTAGATGACAGAAATATAGCGCTGTAAAAACTCCTCCCTCCTTTTTTGACCCTAGATGACAGAAGGGAGTGTAGAATGAATGTCAAAGTCCATGTCTAAAATTGTTCGTTGAGGAACTTTGTAGCATGTCTGTATTCAGGCAATCTGTGAGCCGATAGGGACTACCTTCTGAAGTTTTTACATAGTATTGAAAGGATTTTAGTGGGATGTAAGTTGGGTATAGCAGTACAAAATGATGTTTTAGGAATGTTACTGTAGAAGATTTACTGAGAGTTAGGAAAGTTGTGGAGAGCAGAAACAAATTAGGTGGTTGAATAACAGCATACCCCAAGGTAAAGTTCATCAGCACCTGATTGGACAAATAATGGTATAAATCTGAGAACGTTGCATATAATGGATAAGAGTGGAGTAGTGCTTTGGTACATCTGTCATCCATCAGCATTCAAGGCTGTGTTTGTGGGGTTATGTGAGTATTTAAGGATTCTGAATGCTAATACATTTGTTAATGACATTTTAAATAATTAATCTCAGTATGCATTTGCTATGTAAGATTAATCACTGATGATACAACCATCCAGCAAGTGTGAAATGGACACGATAATCCTCCATACAATTTAAATAAGTTATCTCTCCCAAACTAAAAATCTCTGGAACTCCTAAAGGAATACAGATTTTTTTTCTTTATGACATAGACTCCATTTTGTTAAGATGATTTGTACTCCTTTCTAATTATGGTACCAGTATTTCAGTCATCTTTGCAGGTAGACCTATTCTTGGGCCAGGTTCTATTTCTTTAGTTCATCATGTAAAGGATTTCTGGGAGAGCCATGGGGCTACCTATTGTTAGAATTACCTAGGTATGACAGGAAAGTGCAAATCGTGCAAGGGTAGGAGTATGTTCAGGAAGGATATTACCATAACACTACAATTGTTATGCACAAGGAAAGGGGACCAGACTATACTAACAGGCTATAGAGGCCAAATCAGTTAATAGGAAGAAAACTCTCCAGATGGGTAGCACATCGCTCCTTATACTCAGTAACCTATGGGCTGCTCTGAGGTGATCTACACCTCACTTTTTGAACCATGAAAAAAGACAATACTATTTGATCACCTGTGTCTTTTTTTTTTTTTTATCTAAACCAGTGGCTCCATGAAACCCTGCACTAGAGACCTAAGACTACACCAACAATTAAACAAAACTCATTGGAGAGAGACACAAGTCTTAATTCCCCCTTACTCATATCTTATTCTTATCAGACCAATTATTGCTTATAATGCACCTTTTGGCATGTATTTGTATAAACATCACTTAACTATAAAGATCTGTGGCTTCAAAAATTCCTAGTTATTAAGACAGACTTGCAGCCCTTTCTCTGTCCTCAGTCTTTTATAGACTTCTCCATGGACAACTATGTCTAGCCTTTCAAGATTCAAAAGAGCCAGACCTCTTAGGTTCACATGTTCATAGGTACTTACTAGATTATTGATCTGTGAAGATCTTAAGAATCCTAGCCTTACATTCCCCTGGTAGTTTTTAGCCCTTATATTTTGCATATGAATAACACAGAGACAGGCTGGGCAGAGATATGTTGGGATATTTACATATTCCCCTACCTATGAGTACAGGGGTGATAAACCAGGAATGAATTGCTGGTTATCTTCCATTCATCCAAATTACATTTGAATAGATTAAGAGAATTATTTTGCTCTATGTGGACAGGAAGACAAGTCCATAGAAGTGATATTCTCTGCGATACATACCTATCCCTCTAACATAGTCTACTTATTTTGCAAAGGAGATATAGATCCCTTAACTGGGTGTTTATGATACCCTTGGACTTGCAAATGTTGAATATTTCTGACAGAACAGGGTCTTATAAGCTCTGTACACAAGGCATAGGTTGCCTCTCAGTAGCCTGTATGATACTGAGAAGAAGCGAACCAAGACTTTGAGGCATTCTGCAAAGTTTGTGCGATTTAGTTAGGCCCCTGTTTTTTTTTTGTTTTGTTAGTGAGAAAACATTATGTTTGTTCCAGCTGTGACAAGTGTTTGGACAGTTACACACTAAAAGAGGCATTATATTCAGTAATTGTCCAAATGTCCTAACAAACAACTGGTGTCAGTCATGCACTAAAACTAAATGTCAAGAAATGCATAATAGTATCTTTTGAGGAAGTCATCCATCCCTGGTAACTATCATATTGACAACACACACCTTAGAGTTGACCCAGTGGTCAGGGGCCTAGGGACACACATAGATTGTAATCTAGCCTTTGATCATTATGTGTTTACAGTGGTGAGGAAATAATTCTATGTTGCGTAACTTATAAACAAAGGTATGGCATCTAAGTCCAAGGAAGTCATTGTTCCATTGTATTTGGCATTCATCAGACCTATCACTGAGTATAATGCCTCCTTTGTTATGTACCTAACCAGGCATATCCAGCAACTGGAACATCCACAGAGGTTCCATACTAAAAGAATACAGGTTGTAAGTAATATGTCCTATGAAGACTGCCTCAAGGCCCTATCCCTGTATTCTGTCTCCTACAAGCTTTTGAGGGGAGATCTATGCCTGGCATACAGGGCATTGTCAGACCCCACTCTGATGGACCTCCTGCATATCCACAAAACAAACAGTCCCAGAATTACCCATTCTAAAGACTTAAACCTTGCCTGTGATATAAATAGGATCTGCTGGAGAGACAGGTATGTATCCCAGAGTGTACCCCATCTACGGAACAGGCTCCCCATCCATGTGAATCAGAGTTCCTCCCTAATCCAATTCAAGTGCAACTTGGACAATTGGATGGGAAACTGGAAATTCATCCCTTATTTGGCACCTATGTTTCTGATGTAAACAGGTAACCTGTAA